>NW_025335438.1:21848150-22015320 GCF_004798865.1 Varanus komodoensis
CAAATGTTTTCTGCCACGGAACATAGGGTCATATACATTGCGATCAATTGAATAAGAGAAATTATTCTGCAGTATGATGTGCTTAAAGAGACCTTTGCTGCATGCATTTGTAGTCTTAACAATTTTGATGTGCTTCTTAGGAGGACAGTCCACCGCAATAAGGGCTGTCAATGGGTGCATGTCAATACAGAATATGCCTTTGTTGTAGATGTCCACAGTGATGGTAGACAGCCTGCCTTCATAAATGTCATCACGGAAGTGCTGATGAGCCATGCCAGAGAACTGCTGTTGTAGCAACCTTATTTGCAAGCTGTATTTTGTGTTTCCATTGTAGGTATGGCCATCTTGCACAAGCCGTGCCTGGAATGCCAGCACGTGCGGATTGCTCACAGTTACATATGGATGGGCCCTGGCACCAGGTTTGGGCACAAATGTGACATTAAAATGAAGCTCTTGCTTCATATCAATATAATACATTTTGTTGTGGAAACTGCCACTAAGGATCTCTACAGGACAGGGCTCCAGCGGTGGTCGCAAACTCATGAGTGCATCCTGTACATTGATAGTGCATTTCTGAAAATTGTAATATTCAGATTCCCTGCTGGGAACTGGATGAAAGATTACAAACATCCCTGTGCCCACAAACATCAGTACTTCACAGCCGCCAACAGTGTCATTTCCACCTTTATCCCCAATGTGCACTACCTTCGTGGATACTATGTCCAGACTTCCATAGAAAAGCTTCAGGTTGCTGGTGATGGCTGCAATCTCATTTTTGTTGACCGCCACATTACAAAGGCCATTACCATGCAAAGGGAGGGACTTATTACGGTATTTCTCTGTAGGATGCACTGTGATGGGATCTACAGTTAGGCCATTGTTGAAAGAGAACATGAATGAGTCTTTTGTCCAAAGGATGATAAAACCTCTCAGGCCAGGCGGAATTAAGCTGATAACAGTTTCATTTTGACAGGTTTCTAGACAGAATAATGAACCTTTCTGGTTCTGCATATACTGTGTACCACCATATGTGAAATAAGAAGATTTCTTAGAACCCATTGTTGTGTTGAGGAGCACTGCTACTTGTGACAAGGACACAAAGTTGTAGACACCAATCACACTGCTGTAGCCCTGGGTAGAGAATATTTTGTCAAATGAATAGCCTCCATCTTTGGAGAAGAAGATATTGCTGTGTGATGCTGGATCTCCCTGTTTATAAGCTATAACAGTATGACCAACTTCTCTACAGATGGGGTCCTTCATAGAGAAGCAACAGTCTATGTTGGTGATTTCAGTAACAGGACCATCAATTCCCTCTGATCTTTTCCAACTCCTCCATGTCCTATAGAAATAGAGATAAACTTTTTCATTTACTACTAAAAGCAATCGTGCGCCTTTGATAAAAATAGCACTACTGACTACAGCAGGTGGGGTCATCAAGTGACTGGGGATGGTCAATGGCAAAAGGCTACTCTCAAATCCATCTAGGCTCAGGAAAACCTTTTCTCCAAGATACACAGCTGGAGGACTCTGTCCAAAGTAATTTGCATCACAGGGATGATGTATTATAACAGGGTCAGTACTTTTGTAAGAGAGATCACTGCCACGTCGAACCACTTTTGAGTGCAAAGGCAAGCTTGAGGAAGCCAGTCGTTCTTCGTTACATGGCCAGGAGTGGCCACCGTTCACCCAAGCTAGGCACAGCAAAGTCTTTGCTAATAGGAGTACGCAAATGTGTGACTTCCACAATACTGGTTTTTGAAGCATGCTGTTTAGTCAGCGGTAGCATCATCTGTGGTTAAATGTATCTTGTGCAAATCTTGGTAGTGGGATTGCTTTTAAAGTTTAGCTCTGTTCTAGATTTTAACTGTTGTTCTGACAGTGAGTTCTGAGAAGCAGTTGGTGGCTAGATGGGGGAGGGGAACTGAAATGGCTGCCCCACGTTGCTCACACTCTGGCTTTCATGGAGTTGCATTCCTTTGTAACTGATGATGGATGAGATTCTTTTAGAAATGAAACACTATGCTGGTGCCCAATACTTGCACACACACATGTATGCGTGCGCACTCCTCCCTTCCCCCTCCATTGGTTACCTGCTGAAGGACGTGGGACCATAAGGACCGCCTCACCATCAATGGAGGAATCTCCATTTAATTCCTTCGCTGCCTCCTTCATTGCCAATTCCACCTGTCATTAAATGTGCCTTTAGGTTGAACTTATCACAATTATTGAATTATTGAAAATTGAAAATTATTGAATTTTCTTATCTCCCTGTTCCCTTCCCATCTGATTTTGTATAGATGATTAGATTGGAATGCTGCAGTCAGTACTGTGCCTAAGAAATTGTAGGTGTCATAAATATCTTCTTAAACTCTTTGTTCATTAATCTAGCATAACTCTTACAAGTTATGGTGTCATAAGTACAGGTCAGGGGACAGGTGGCTAGAGAGCAGCACTTGCAAAAGGGACCTCGGGATACTGGTTGACTGCAGGCTAAACATGAGTCAGCAGTGTGATGCGGTGGTCAAGAGGGCGAATGCCGCCCTTAGTTGCATAGCCAGAAAGCGTGGCTTCTAGATCGAGAGGTGTATTACTACCACTTTATACAACTCTGGTGCACCCGCAACTGGAGTATTGTGCTCAGTTTTGGGCCCCTCATTACTGGAAGGATATAGCCAGGTTAGAGTCAGTGCAGCATAGGGCCACAAGGTTGGTGGCTGGTTTGCAGGGGATGCTGTATGAGGCGAGACTGAGGGAACTGGGTCTCTTCAGCCTGGAGAAGAGGAGACTCAGAGGGGATATGTTGGCGACATACAGGTATGTGAGGGGATGTCACATAGAGATGGGTAGAGACCTGTTCTCCCCTGCAAAAGTAGGCAGGATGTGCTCCAACGGAGCAAAGCTCAGGGAACCAAGGTTCCATTTAGACGCCAGGAAGCACTTCCGGACAGTTAGGACCCCGAGGGTGTGGAATGGGCTTCCACGGGAGGTGGTTGAGGCTCCATCAGTGAGGGTGTTCAAAGACAGGCTGGACATGCACATGGTGGGCATGTTGTGAGCAGAGCCGGCTGGAGCCGGGGGTCAAACTAAATGGCCCAGGAGACCCCTTCTGACTCGCTCTGTTTCTATGTTTCTAAGCTCCATACTCCCATTAATATGAATTGCAACCCCAGTTTTACCCCTATAAACGTACTGGCTAGAGAGGCTCCAGGGCAACAGAACCCACAGTTCACTTTGTTTTGGAGAGAGAGCACTGGAAACTGAGGCAAGGATAGTTATACCTAGGACAGTTGTAACCCTGTTCCAGAATACCCTTCAGCCGTGCTTAATGGTGCAGCTGTGAATTCATACTTGGGCCACTCTTGGGGCTGCCCCACATGCTTCAGACAACCCTCCTCAAATTTGAGGATTCCCTGATTAAGGCTAGAATGACCTATTCCAGCTACTTCTTCACAAAAGGGCTAGCCTCACCATTCAGTAGCACCTGAATGCTGTTTGGCCACATATAAGCTACTGATTTAACTTATGCAGCTGCTTGAAATAAGTCACATAACTTTTCTTCTGATTGCCTCGAGACACAGCAAAAACTTCTGGGAAATGTTTTAAAGCATCACTGGTTGTTTTAGATTTGTTGTTGCTTGAGACACCCCTGATGACCAAAAGGTCTGTGTCCTGGTGTGTGTATGCCCAAAATACACAACAGGGGAAGGTTTTCCTTTAAAGGATTTATTCTAGAGAATAGCTGGATGCCAATGAATGGTTCCAGATGGCTCACCTGAGCAGTCCTTGGCTGGCGCTTTTATACATTGATCATTAAAGGGTTACATGTAACACAGTTGAGACTTTCCAATAGGTTAACAGAAGTGCAAAGTTACAAGGCTTGATCTTTCCCACTTGCATAGTAAAGAAGATGCTCTGAAGGAGAGGGGAGGACAGGGTGCTATTACAGAGAAGAGGAGGCTGGGCTGGGCTGGGTGAATTGTCCTTTGTTTGTGCTGCTGTTATCTCTCAAGTGCCAACTAGCTTTCTCCAGACTGGTGCCTGGTCAGTGTCAGCTCCATTTCAAGCATGCACACATGCTGATTTCTAGAAAAGAGGGTTTTCTCTGGCCTAGCTATGAATCAATGGTTGCATGATTTAATCAATGAAAGTTCTACTATTGATTTCTGCATCACCCCACTTTTCCTTTATTTTATGATCTCTATTATGTTTTCTATTCAGGTAAGTTATAAAGCAGCCGACTTCGCTTTTTGTTATTCAGCTGCAGGCGGAGAGCATTTATTTCTCTCTTCTTCCCTCGCAACTCACTTTTTCATGCCGATAGCACTTGTGAACAATACTGAAATCCGTTTATCTCAAATAAACCCCACAGAGACATATGGGGTAAAGAAAGGGGGCACATGGCTTGAGTAGGCAAGAGGAAACGGAGGACGGCTGCTATCACTTCTATTTTACATCCGTTTTAAAAGCAAGCGCTGCGGGCGTGAGAATCACCCTATAAGGGAAGTAACGGAGCAGCGGCGGCGAATGCAGGGACCACCAGAAACGCGTCCGAGGCCGAGCGATCGGATTGAACCGCTTCCCCGCGACTGTGTCCAGACAGCCGCGCCGAGGGGAGCGAGCCGGGGAAGCGCTGCGCAGGTGCCGTGCCGCGCGCGATCCGCTAGAGGGCGACGCCGACAGGAGCGCGGGTCGTCGCCGTGCGCTCGCCGCAACCCGAGCCTTCTTCCGCGCACAGATTGAGGTCGGCGAAGCCGTGGGAGGTTCCGCTCCGTTTTCTCCTCCTGGTTCGTCGGACCGGGTATGTAAACCCTAAGGGGATGCACCGGTTGCCAGGGTTTAATTCATCTGAGCATGGTAAACCCCTCTTTCTTTCTTAGGCGTTTGTTTACGGGATAGACGTTGATCCCATGTCTATTTTTATTATACTGAGTGTGTGTATCGGGGGGAGTTAGTGTATTAACGGCTCGGTTTTAATTGTTAGCCTCCCCTCGGTGGTGCGTATGTGTCAGAAAAGGCAGGGACATGCATATGGGTGCTCCTCGACCCAGAGCTGCCTTTGGAAGCACAAGTGACTGCGGTGGCGAGGAGCGCTTTCCTCCAGCTTCGGCTAATCCTTCAGCTGCCTCCCTACCTGGAGGAAGACTGCCTAGCGACAGTGACACATGCATTAGTTACTTCCCGATTAGACTTCTGTAACGCACTCTACGTAGGGCTGCCCTTGAAAACAGTCCGGATACTTCAGATGGTCCAAAATAGAGCAGCCAGGTTGCTGACGGGGACTGGGCGTTGTTCTCATATAAGCCCAGCCCTCCGTCAGCTTCACTGGCTCCCCATCGAAGTTCGGGCTCAATTCAAGGTGCTGGTTACCACCTACAAAGCCCTTAACGGCTTGGGACCAGGATACCTAAAGGAACGCCTGCTTCCATATTTGCCCTCCCGCCTTTTGGGATTGGCGGCAGAGGCCCTCCTCCGGGAACCCCCTGTGAAAGATATTAGGAGGTTGAGTACCCGGAGGAGGGCTTTCTCTGCGGTGGCGCCCCATCTGTGGAATGCGCTCCCCAGAGAGGTCCGCCTGGCGCCATCGTTATTTGTTTTTCGGCGCCAGGCTAAGACCTTTTTTATTCAAACAATATTTTAATAATCATTAATGTTATTTATTGGTTTTATACTTTTATAGCCAGGATGAATCCAGATTTTATATTTTATATATTTATATGTGCGATTTATGGATTGTGTATTTTCTATGTTGGAAGCCGTCCTGAGTCTTATGCGACTGGGACGGCATATAAAAACGCCAAATAAATACATAAATAAATAAAATATCCGTATCAATAAACTGCTTCATGCTGTGCTTCGAAGTTCAGTATCAACAGTCTCTCTAAACATGTGGGAAGTTCCTTTCCAATCCCTAGCAGCCATAGCTAGCCCTAAAGCTTTTGGCATTGCGGCAGGGGAAAGGGCGCGGGCGACAATGCTGCGGAGCTTTGCCAGCTTTCTGGACAAGGGAGGAAAAGTCTTGGCTCATCGCAGTCCGCAACCAGAAACCTCAGCTCTCGGGGATGCGGGGCCGCTTTCTCCAGCTTCTCTCGTGTGGAAATGAGCAGCACCCTCAGCACAAGACCGGAGGGGTGCTGTATGGGCCCAAAGCCCTTCTCGACTAAGAGGCTGAGCGGGCAACTCCCTCTCCATCCAATCTAGCCGTCTGGCAGGCTGTGGGGATAAATGGCAGGGATCGGGTAGTGTGAGTGCTTTGGAGAAAGAAGCAATTGTGAAAGATGCAAAGAAAAGGAAAGCCGCCTTCCCCATTCTGATGCCCTCCAGATGTTTTGGACCACAACTCCCAGCATTCTTGACTATTGGCTATGCTGGCCGGGCAAGAGGGCAGTTGCAGTCCCACACGCGGAGGGCGTCGGGTTAGGGAAGGATGGTGCCACCGGTAGCTGCCCCAGAAAAATGGGCAGAATTACACGAGGGTTTCAGCGCAGACGCCGAGGCAGGCGCTGGGCCGGGCTGGCTGCCAGGGGGTTCTGGCCGCAGCTTGTCCGCGTCCTCCGGGGTCGCCAAGAGCAGCTCCCGTCGCTCACCTGCCCTCTTGCAGCTTCTGTGGCGGGAGGGAGCAAAGCCCTTCTTGGGCCAGGAGACGGAGCAGCCTCGCCCGCTGCCCATCGGAGGGGCTGCTCCTGGGCCGAGGGGGTGCCACGTCCGTCTCCAGCGCAGACGGTCCCCCGTCGAAGGAGGGAAACCTTTCCGGGGCTCGAAGCTGCCGCGGTCCGGGGGAGGAGAGTTGGAAGAGGACCTCCCTCGCGTTCCCAGCCGCAGATGTAAGACGGGAAATTCTCACGGCAGAGGGGGCCCTTGTTCCACGGACTCCCTTGTCCTGGCCGGGCGAGCGGAGGAAGGCGGCGAGGGGAGCCAGAAAAGTTTGGGCCCTGCAACTTCGCCATCCCTCCGGGGATGCGGCGCGCGGGGGCGAGAAGAAGATGCCGAAGCGGCGGCGACCGAGGAAAGCGACGCCGTTGCTGCGCTCACCCCGGGGCGCTCTCAGGTCCTCCCGCATCTGCTGCTTCGCATGGCAGATCCGGCTCCGACAGTTGCTTCCCCTCGGCCGACGCCTTCCTCGGATCCGCGCCGAAGGTCGGCGGCTCTGGGCGCGCCGAAGTCCCTGCGTGCCCGGCTCTAGACCCCAAGCGGGAGGCACCCTGGCCGGGGACGGTGGCGGGGCCGCCCCGCTTTCCGCCCGGGTGGCCCCTGCCCTGCTGCGCTCCTGCTCGCGAAGCCGGCGCCGCCGTTGGGCGGGGCGAGGCAGCAGCCCCAGCGGGCCGGCAGACAACGTGCGCTTGCCTACTTCTCTCATGCGCTGTATCGCGGCTGGCCTGTCCAGTGAGGGATGCTGTGGCCGGGGTGCCCAAAGAACTGCACTAGCCTCGAGGGCGACCAACTCCCCGGCTGCCTGTTGGCTGGCGATTTGTTCTCTGGCTCGGCCCTGCCTGTACCCTGTGGCTGCGTGACAGGCTGCAGTCGACAGGTGGAGCAGTGGCAGCTTGAAGGAGTTGCTCCATGGCAAGGTGTGCTTGTGATTTCTGCCGGGCACACCGCCATTCAAATATGGCAACCTTGATGGTTCAGGGAAGTGAAGACCTAGGCTGAGGGAATGTTTGCCCATGTAGTCCATATGAGAAATAAATGTGGCTAATTACAGCAACATTCAAGAAACTAAGTACTAGATCTTGCCATTAATTTATTGTGTATTTCTGTAGCTTCTTTGCTTCCCGCAAAAGTGTCTTGATAAGGTCCGGTAGCAAGGAAAAGGGGAGGTGTGCCTTCACCTTCCTTGCATTATATTTGCGAAGCTGGTCATGGCACGGATCTCTTCAAGAACATTTTTGGAAGATAGGTTGTTACCTTGCCTTAAGAAGTGTGAGTTATTTTAATTAAGCATCCGTTTCAACAAAGATGCAACAGCAGGTAAGTAGCTAATAGAACATCTGACACTGCAGCTAGGACTGAAGATTTAACTGGTGCCTTGAGGCAGCAAGGAAGGTTAAATGAGCATAAATAATAGTGCATCCTGAAGCGATATTTTCTGTTCTGTACTTCCCAGGGGACTGGCACTCTGATGACCAAATTATGCTTATTCTGCCCTATTGTGACTCTTAAGCTGTGTAGCAAAAGGCAACATTTTCTGGCAAGGAGTATCTGCTAAACTGCGGCAGAGGTGTTGATTAGAGTGTGAGATTTTTGTGCATACCCAGGAAGGTGGGTAGCCAAGGCAGTTTACTTGCAATCTCTTTTTATGCACAATTCATGAATAGCTGGCCAGGTGAGAAGGGTTTGTTTGTTGGTCTCCCAGCCATAAATCTCTATGCAATGTAGAAGGGAACTCCTGTAGTGCAGCTCTTTTTGTTTTGACCAGCCCTCCCACCTAGTTAGCTGGTTGCTCCTCATCCTCCTTCTGCTCTTGAAGAGGCCAGGGAATACATGTTCCTGTCAGTTCCAGATGAGACAGGAACCTGGAAACTTTGTTATGAAGGATTCTTCCCCTCCAGAGATATTAGCCATCTGAACTGAAGCAAGAGCAAAATAGAGGAGGTTCCTTTCTCCTGGCACATCAGGAAAAAGGGATTGGTTTATCTAGTAGTTCATGGGTTAGAACTGAACCCCAAGCAATAAGTGTGTGTATAATCTTCAAATATAACAGTTGTTTTAAAATATTAGGCAGCTGTTGCATTTGACAGGCCTTTGTCTTGCTTTATAGTTTCTCTGCAGAAGGGAATGTTTTACCCAGTTTGTTCATAGGGTAACACTCACATGTATTACCAATCTAGCAATGGCTGCTACCAAAGCAATGCTACTTATTTTTACTGCTCTTAGACTTGTTGGGTAAATAATTATTACATAATGCATGAAAGTTCATTAAAGCGTTTACTTTTTGGCGTGCTGCCTGACATTGTCTGCAAACCTTTGATGCCATGTTTTCTGGTGGAAGGAAGAGGAAATTAGAAAAAAAACCCTGTCCTGTGGAAAGAAAAATAAAGCCCCCCCCCCCCCCCCCGGTGTGATGTGCTGCATGCATACCATCACATACTCAGGAATACAGTGCTCAGAAATGCTCACTGAGATCTTTAACTGAATGAGGAAATGCATGTGAGTGTTGTGCAGTAACTGTGAAATGTGTGTTCTGAGAAAAGACTGAAGGTTAAGCCTAAGAATCTTTCAGGCATGATAGTAAAGTTAGAAGAATTTCAGATACTCAAAAGCTAAGTGCCATATTTTTATCACTTTAGAAAGGACTCTCATTTTTGGTCTCACCTGTACATAAGGTTCCAATTCATAAGATAAATTCCATCAAATACACATAAAGTATCTGTAACACTAAATAATGAGTAGAAGTGAATAGACTTGTGGAATGGCCTTGGAACTGATTTTGATTTTAAGGCACAGGCATAAACAGTAACTTTGATGAACTAACATTGATCTGGCATTTAGCTGTTATACTCTTTACCCCCAAAATAAAATATTTTTGATGGTAAGGGGATCAGACTTACCTCCCAGAGGCTTCTGGGAGGGTGAAGGAAGGAGTCTCTGAATATGGTGCAGCAGTGAAATATGGATGGACAGTGAAAGGCAGCCACTTGTGAGAACAGTTGCAGGCCTTTCTGCATTTCCCATCTGAGTGTTGCCAGCGGTGTTGCAGTGCTTATATTACATATGCTTATGCTTTAGCATAATTGTCACATTCTGTCCATTTTGTATTTCTTTTCCTTCTTACTTCACTGTTTAGTGGACCAGAGTCTGCCCATGAATGTTTTTTGTATTTTGTATGTGAATATTTTTTTGTATTTTTTTGTATGTGAATATTTTTTGTGTTTTTGTATTTAGTGGTAATTTATTATGTTCTATTGTATTTCAATGTATTGTATTGTGTTGTAAGCCGCCCCGAGGCTTTGGCAAGGGGCGGCATAGAAATGTTGTTATAATAATAATAATAATAATAATAATAATAATAATTCCAGTTGTTAGCCTTGAAGCTGCTGAACAACTAATTTTGTTTTGTCTTCTTTCTTTGTTTTTACTGCAAGAGACAAGCATAGTCGTTGTTCTGGACAGTCTTTTAATGAAGGTTTTTTTTTCTCCTTTGCAAAACAAATTATGGGAAATGCAGGAGACTTACTAACAGTGCAATCCTATTAGTATATACTCAGAAATATGATCCATTGGGTTCAATGGGGCTTATTTCCAGGTAAGTGGGCATGGGATTATAACCTGAATATCTATAGTCCTGGCGCTTATGGTTATAGGAGCCCTTCTTCAGTGACATACATAAAATGTGTTGCATTTTATCTATTGTCGTCTGGTATTTTAGTCACCTGAAAGGCATACATAAATATTTCAAATAAAGTGGAAGAAACTAGAAAAAATGGAGCTGTTCTTAACATTTTCTTGGATTTATTGTACAAGGAACCATAAGGATAATTTCTAATAGGTTTTGGTGGGGTAACTTGAAAATGTGATGTGCTGAGATAGTAGGCTTATAACCTACTACACTTCATTTAATATTAGAATTTAGTATTACTAAATGAAAAAAAAAAACCCTTTTCCTTGAAATAATTAGGGGGTGGCAAATCTCTGAGGACATTTGATACCTCTAAAACTGATGACATATAGTCAAAGAAAGAATGAGTGTTGATATCTTACTAATTTTGAGCTGGGATTCATTATCCTAATAAATGTGAAGATATAATATTTTTATTTTAAAAATGGTATATGTTTGGCATATGTTTATTGCAGCTGGCTATAAATAATTCTTGACTGGAAGCCAAAAATGATGTAGCCAGATTTAAAATAATAAGGGATTAATAAAACCATTCAGTACCGCATCATATGAAGTCTATCCAATAAAAATACAGCAGTTTTCCAGTTCTTTTAGCTCAGCTTGACCTTCTGTTTCCATTAAAATAATTGAAAACTTGGTGTCCAAACACTCTGTCTTCTTGGGTAACATTTTTAGGTCCCCTGAGTTCACTACTATAAAGCATGTATCTTGTCATTTAAAAAGGTATCTAATCTTTTAAAACTTGTATGTGTTACATATGGTAAATATGAGCAACACTGACCAGTCACTTATAGCTTGTGTCCTGAGTAAAATACAAGTTATCTATTACATAAGTAGAAGACTAAACAAAAAGGACACCCCTTTCAGGCTGACAGGCAGGAATCTTTACCACATGATACTGTTGAGCCACTGTATCTATTATGATTGCACTGGAGACTTTAGATCTGAGTGGTACAGGAAGTGCATTTCCTGTCCTGCTTTCCTCCTATCCAGTTTCTAGATGGGATGGTGCTATAGTGGAATAGCACAAATGCACAAGTAGCAAAAGGGCTTTTGCTTTGTTTTTGTTTTTTTTAAACAAACATTGACTTTTCTGTTGTGGTGGGCCACCACTCACTGGTTAAGGGTGAAAAATGCTTGCTGCAGGGAAGATGTACCCCTCTCTTTGGTCAGCTCAACAGTTAATAAAGAATTAAGCCTCTTCCTCTGCTTAGCTTTGTCTCATTTGTTGAGCATGCTATAGGTAAATGTGATGATAACATGCTAGAATCTTAGGAACAGGATTTTATGTTTCCTATTCAGATCTTTGGATAATTATGTAAATGCAAATTAAAGGCAGCCCATCTAACAGTATAGTTCAAACTGTTTGGAAGAGCCGCTCATGCTCTGCTGCAGGAGCTATTGGGAGGGCGCACTGCTTTAGTCTTGCTTCAGATATAATTCTAAACCACAGTTTGCTGCCATGCCAATGGGCTTATGCCTTAAGCTTGGATGCTTATGTCTCTTCTCCTCACTTTCTTTTCCTTGCCCACTGTTTTCTCTGCTTCTCTGGTGGTTTGCGCATAACCATAGTTTGTTTCTATGTCCCAATGATGCAATGGTAGCTTGTTTTTGCAAACCAGGAACAGCTAACATGTATGTTCATTCATGAAGCAAAGTGTAATGGTTTGTTTCTTCTTCTTCTTCATCATCATCATCATCTGGCTGAATGTTAGTCAGTCATGTGGTTGTTCTGGAAAATGTACTGGTTCCAGGTTTTTTAGAACATGTTCTGATGTTTGTTCAGAATTTAAAAGTATGTCAACTGAAATATTTGAACATCTAGAAAACTAGTAAAGCAAACATACCGTGCAGTCCGGAATCTTTCTACTTGGAGGTAAAATCCACTCTGTTCAGTAGGGCCTATTTCTAGTAGGGCCTAGATCTACATTTCAGACAATCCCCATTGTTTTCTAATTTCTAATATTTCTAGTTACTTTGATCACTTACTGTATATTGCATCCAGAATTCCCACATCAACAAATAGAGTTTACCTTAAACTGACAACAGTTATTACCTGCTCTTTCATGAACGTTAATCTCCCAACTTCAAATGAATTGTTAAGTCCATGAATCATATTAACTATGCTTGACATATATTGTAACATTAATTTATAATATAGACTGAACAACACCTAATGTAATATTCCATACCCATACAAAAGCAATTCATAAAAGAGTAATTAATTTGAAACTTGTGCTTGATGATGATGGTAAGCAGCATGCAAGACTTAAAGAGGTTGTTATTAATTTATTTCAAATAAATAAATGAGGATTTTCTTTCTGATTTATTTAAATTTGGATTAGGGAAAAAAAATCTTGTGCTTTCTCCCTTGGCTATAGGATTTGGCAAAAATGTAGCAACAACTGTTCTTTCCTTGAAAATATCCTTACCACGGATGTTGTACTCATCTGCCATCTTGATACATTGATGGGTGGGAAACTGAATGTGAGATAAAAGTGGCTTGTTTAAGGCACTTCTAGGGCCCTATCCAGTGGGGGACTTAAGGCCTCCATCTTAAGAAGGAAACAGAACCTTTTGCTCATGAAGTGGGAGATTTGGCACTTCTTGGAGGAAGCTCCAAAATGAGCTGAAAGGCTTTTTCCAGAAGTGGAACATATCCTTTGAGACTGAGTTTTGTTTGGGTAATCCTCCCACAGAAATTTAATATAACTCTCTGGTTTTCTGAAATCTGAATTATGAACATTGGAAAAGGTTATTAGGAAGAAACATGTTGTGCTATTTGTACTCTCTCTGTGACTTGAAAAAAATAAGTTTTCTCTTTTGTAACGTGCAGTGTATAACACTGGAATGAAGAAGAATGAAGTGGACATTTTTCATAATGTTTGAAAAGTTTAGTTAAAACTGACCATTTTATTTGGCAGATAGGTGAACAATTCACCAGTTTGCAGTGCCACAAAGAAGCTAAAGTTTGTACAGAAGTCCCTACCTGCGTCTTTGCTGCACATCTTAGACTGGTTTGTAGGAGGTTCTCAAGTAGTCTGTGAGCTCACACTTGCCTGGCCTGCTCATTGGTGTCTTTCTGGGTGTGTTCTGAGGCCCAGAATGTGCATCAGTCCAGCCAGCTGGTAATGTCAGCACAGTTTGGGCACTGATATGGTTTTATGTCCAACACATGGCCACTGTAAGTAATACAAAAGCTAGTTTTAATATTACTGTGAAGGCAAAAAGATGTTTTCATGCTTGAAATATATCATTGGTAAGCATCAAATGTATCATTTGAAAGTACTGTAAAGGAAAACAGAAAGTCTCAAAGCCTGCTAACATTTAGTCTCCTTCCAGATGGGCTCTTACTTTGTGAATGCAACATTTCATTCCAAAATAACAGAAGCAGCTGATATTATTGTTGGGATCTTCTATATTGTATTTGGTAAGTGTGATTAATGTTGGAAATTCTCTACAAATGCAGTTGATTATATTTCACATTTTAGAGAACAGAAACATTGCATTAGTGATGTGTTCTAAAAGTTGAGTCCTGATTCTCAAACTAGCTATGCTACTTTATTACTATCCTGATAAGCCATGAAAGCGTGAGATGGCCATCACAAATTGGCAGCCTCATTTATATGCAGGGGTGAGTCTGATTTCCAGAGAATCCTGGCTTTCTGTCAATGAGTTGCATGCTGGTGCATGAAGCCCATTTGTACCCACTTGGGTTTTCCCACCAATGAAAGCAGCTAAACTAACCAAGAATGGAAGGCTTCCTGTGACATCTAAACTAGGTTTTCCTGGTGTATTGCTCCCAAACAGGCCAGTGTTTGCAAACCAAGAAGAAGCCCTGGTTTGTGATTCTGATTTGCAAAGGGTGCAAAAAAGCAGGACATTAGTTTGTATGGCATGCTAAGCTTTTGATTCCTGGTTAGTTTAGCTGCTCCCACTGGTAGAAGGAGCCAGGTAGGAGCAAACAGGTTGCAACTTGTTGATAGTAACAAGACTATTACTTACAATAGCAACTGAATAGAATTAGAGTGTCAGTTTGAATTTCCACCATCAATTCAAATGGAAGTGTTAACTTGATATCCTGTCATATAATCATTGATAGAGATATGACAGGTAAGCATGTTAAAGCATTCTTCTAAATAAGTACAATAAAGTAAATTTATTTAAGCCTGCAGTATTATTTAGTAAATGAATTTTTCCAACTATGTTTTAAAGTAGCCTTGCCCATCCTGGTACACTTCAGGTATTTTATGCTTCCATTGCATCACTCCAACCAGACTGGCCAAAGTTCAGGAATTCTGAACTTGTGTAGCCAGGCACCCAGAGGGCACCAGATGGGGGTCGGGGACTGCTTTAAGCTGTCAAAGTGATCTCAGGGTCATTGATTCATTAGAAGCAGGATTGAGTTGAACTCAATCAATGAAAGGCTGCAAGAATAATAACCTTGCTTCTTCCTGAGAAGTTAGCAGAGTTTAATTTGAGTTTTTAATTTTCTCTTTACTGAATCTGAGCCTGGTTATGTTCTATGAGTATCTTGTGAATTAAAGTTGGAAGTAAACTGCAGCTGTGAAAGCCTAGACTTTATAGCAATTTACGGTCAAATCACATGTGACATGCGATCGCATCCTCTCTGTGTGTCTACTTTAAAACAATCACAAGGGAACTTGTAATTGAATTGGATCAGAGTTGCTGGGGGAATGGTCACTTTGCCCTTTCCTCAGTCAGGTTTTTCCAATTTGAATTCTATTAAATAAACTGTTGCTTTCCTAATTTCAAATTTTCCCTTGCAGGAAGGATGGGCATGGGGAGTGCAGGAAAAATATGTGGCTTGGCCCTTAGCTACAGCATATTGTTGACCTCTATTCTGCTGGTTAGAATGGCACAATAAGGCCATTAGGGTCCAGTGGCTGGTTATGGATGTAGGATTTTTTATCTTTGCCATGAAATCATTTGGGACCTCAGATAAATTCATCATTGCTCAATTTAGCCATGCCATCAGCTTGGCCATCCCAAAAATCTGGAGGGCATTTGGAGGAGTTGGTTGCCATTTGGGCTGGTTTAACTTGAACCAAGGTACATGCTGAAGCACCTTTGCTCTGCTGATACCTTCTTTTATCATACTATTATTATACAATGCATAGTCTTTAAAGATTGCAAACTGTGTAGCCAATCTGGAGATCAACATGATGATCATGACATGGCACTGGAGAACAGAGCACAAATTGAAAGTCAGGCTGCACAGAGTTAAAAATCAAACATCTTTGTAATCAGAATAATAGAAAAGTAGGTTTGTTATTTGTTTGGTTGGAAACTGTTTTACCCATGAAAATGATGAGCCAGTGGTAATTTAGCATTTGTGTGTAAAATCAAAATGGCAATGAGTCTGAGAACAGATGTCCTTATCTTTTTTGTCCTACAGGCATATGCTTCTTTTGTGGGAACAGCCTCCTCCTCTATGTTTCCTACAAGAAAAAGAACATTTTGAAACCAGCAGAATACTTCATGATCAATCTGGCCATCAGTGACCTTGGTATGACTCCAACCTTGTACCCTCTAGCTGTTACATCCAGCTTTTCACACAGGTCTGTTCAATATACACCTGCTACACACACTGGTTGTACAAGAGGTAGCAACTAAAACCATCCCAAAGAAAAAGAAATGCAAGAAAGCAAAATGGCTGTCTGAGGCAGCTTTACAAATAGCTGAGGAAAGAAGGGAAGCAAAAGGTAAGGGAGAAAATGAAAGATACACCCAATTGAATGCAGAATTCCGGAGAATAGCTAGAAGAGATAAGAAGGCCTTCTTAAATGAACAGTGCAAAGAAATAGAAGAAAACAATAGAATAGGAAGGACCAGAGATCTCTTCAAGAAAATTGGAGTTATAAAGGGAACGTTTCATGCAAAGATGGGCATGATAAAGGATCAAAATGGAAGGGACCTAATGTCCAAACTACCACACCATTGTACTCATTTCACATGCTAGTAAAGTTATGCTCAAAATCCTACAAGCTAGGCTCCAGCAGTATGTGGACCGAGAACTACCAGAAGTACAGGCAGGATTTTGAAGAGGCAGAGGAACTAGAGATCAAATTGCCAACATACGCTGGATCATGGAGATAGCTAGGGAGTTCCAGAAAAACATCTATTTCTGCTTCATTGACTATGCTAAAGCCTTTGATTGTGTGGATCACAACAAACTGTGGCAAGTTCTTAAAGAGATGGGAGTACCTGATCATCTTATTTGTCTCTTGAGAAACCTAGATGCGGGTCAAGAAGCAACAGTTAGAAGTGGGCACAGAACCACTGATTGGTTCAAAATTGAGAAAGGAGTTTGGCAAGGCTGTATGCTGTCACCCTGCCTATTTAACTTACATGCAGAGCACATCATGAGAAAGACGGGGCTAATCATCAGTTGGAATTAAGATTGCTGGGAGAAATATCAACAACCTCAGATATGCAGATGATACCACTCTCATAGCAGAAAGTGAGGAGGAACTAAAGAGCCTTTTGATGTGGGTGAAGGAGGAGAGGCAAAAATTGGCTTGAAACTCAACATTAAGAAAACTAAGATCATGGCATCCAGTCCTCTCACTTCCTGGCAAATAGATGGGGAAGAAATGGAGGTAGTGACAGCTTTTATTTTCCTGGGCTCCAAGATCACCGCAGATGGAGACTGCAGCCAAGAAATTAAAAGACGCTTGCTCCTGGGGAGGAAAGCTGTGGCAAATCTAGACAGCATACTAAAAAGCAGAGACATCACCCTGCCAACAAAAGTGCGTATAGTCAAGGCTATGGTTTTCCCAGTTGCAATGTATGGCTGTGAAAGTTGGACCATAAGGAAGGCTGAGCACCGAAGAATTGAGGCCTTTGAATTGTGGTGCTGGCGGATACTCCTACGAGTCCCTTGGACAGCAAGGCGATCAAACCGGTCAGTGCTAGAGGAGATCAACCCTGACTGCTCTTTAGAAGGCCAGATCTTGAAGATGAAACTGAAATACTTTGGCCACCTAATGAGAAGGAAGGAGTCCCTGGAGAAGAGTCTAATGCTGGGAACAATAGATGGCAAAAGAAGAAGGGGATGGCAGAGAATGAGGTGGCTAGATGGAGTCACTGAAGCAGTTGGTGTGAGCTTGAGTGGACTCCAGGGGATGGTGGAGGACAGAAAGGCCTGGAGGAATGTTGTCCATGGGGTCGCGATGGGTTGGACATGACTTGCGGACTAACAACAACAGCAACACACACTGGAGCTCTTCTAGTAGGAAGTACTAAACTGCAGTTCTTCTATATTTGATATTTAGGCAGTGACAATTAATTAGAGGGATTGAGGAAAGTATGTTATTTGACAGCAGCCTTCCAAGCTGTTGGCAATAATTAGCATTCTAATCTGCAGAACACTGAAGTAGTTAGAAGAATGTCTTATTAGGAAAGGGAGTGTTCATTCAATATAATTACTTTAGCTAATGATCCTAATCTCCTGTGGGAGGAATGACAAAGAAACTGCTTCTTTTCTAAGATATAAATTGCATTGTTGTTGAATTACATATGATTTTTTTTAACAGAAGGAAATGCAGTTATTGCAGAAGTAGTCAAATGGGAATTGTAGTGGGACAGCTCATGGTGTTTCACCTCATGGTTGTAATTGGAAATACCTCAGTTCTGTTCTTGCAAACTATGCTTGTACTAATCTATTCTTTCCTACCCAGTTCCATACAGTTTGCCACTACAGTTACACCCCTTTTTGTGTGTCTATACTATAATCATGCACAACTGGAATGGGTTATTTTGCACAATGAATTTTGTGCAAAATAACGAGTCAGAAGGAGTGCTTCTGTGCTAAGTCAGAAGGAGAGTGCGATTTTTACAAATTCTTTCAGCATCAAAGTTCTGCAGACTTTGGGGAATTTTAGAGTAGCAAAAGGCTTCATGTAGTCAGGAATCATGGCCTTGGACAAACTATGTTCCTGGTGGACAAAGATTATCCATATGAACAGCTGAGGAGGTGTTAGGAAGTCCTATGGATATTCAGCACCAAGTGTTCTGGCTTCATGTCAGTCATGGAAATCAAAACAAAATGGTTGTTTTTTTTTTTTTTTTAAATCACCCTGACTCAATTCTTGAGGTTTACACTTTTTATTTGGGGCATAAGAATATATATTTTATGAGCTAACGAGCTTGGGGAAATACTTCCAAGGAGCTAAAACTAACATTCTTGCATCTTGCAGACTAAACCTTTCAAATGCAGCAGCAAAGGCTGGATTTCTTGCCAATATGAAAAGGGTAATATTATCCACTTTCTATCTTGCTGTATCAGCTTATTTAATTAAATGGTCTTGTGCTTGTCCCACTAGACTAGACAAATAAGGAAATACCTGTGGCTCAGAAAATAAACACAGGCAACACTCAGTATTATTATTTCAGTAGGGACTGATGCAAGTTGCTTTTCAGTATATGATTTAAAAGTGGGAAAATATTATTTGGATCTTAATATCTTTTTCTTTATTTTTCCCTCCCACAGGTGGCTATTTGGTCAACAGGTTTGCTTATTCTATGCATTTTGCGGGGTGCTTTTTGGAATCTGCAGTCTGTCTACACTGACTTTACTGAGCACTGTGTGCTGCCTTAAAATTTGTTTCTCAGCTTATGGTAACTATGGTTCCTCACCTCAGCTGATAGACAGAAACAAACATAAAGTAAAACAGAGCATGGGAAAAAAGATTTATAGCATTGTTATAGAAAGGGTTTTTTTCCCTATGCCATTTTGCTTATATTGTAGCAATACCTGAAAACAGATCAGATTCTTACAGATGTGGAACCTTCTGAAGTTCTCATGTAAGCTCAAAAAGGAAATGAAAACAAATTTGGCCATGTTGACATAGTTTCAAGATTCATTGCTCTGTTTGGTGTTAGAACAGATATGAATTTCCTTGCAATTTGTGACCTAATTAAGATGTAAGGGGATATTCAATCCTTGAAGCCCTATACTTTATTTTTCTAACAGAGTGCACTTAATTATTCCTTCATGTCCTATAAGCTTGCCTATTTAATAGGATAATATATTGAAAGCCCATTTGTATGTACAAAGGAGGATAAAATAAGTCAAAACAGTCCCTAAAGAGCAGAACTCTTCCTTCCAGTTTTGAGTAATTGCTGCCTGAGGGGATAAATTGCCATGTATTTCCTGGAAGTGAGGTAGCTTAGAGTGCTTCTATGAAAGAAAAAGGAGGGGATGTGCAAGGGGGTTAAAAATGAAATTTGCCTTAATCCACCTCAAACCTGATATAAGAATTCTGTTAATAAATGAAGAATTGTGAGATTCTAAGCACGAGAATTGCCAACACAGAATCATTGCCAGCAGACAATGTGCTTGTTTTCAGAATTGGGAAGAAGGGGGTTATCAGGTCATTCAATTCCATCTTATATTTTAATTCCAAGTTATGCCTCAGGTGTGTTTACAGGCACAGTCAAAATTCCATGGTAGCAAGATGAACTTTCTTGATAAATAAGCGATAGCATTTTGAAAATTGAGTATTATTATATTCATTGAAGTGAGTGCCATTCATGGCAAAATATTTTAATATCCTTAACTGTTCCTTTGAATGCAGTGTCTTATCCTGTAAGCCATCCTACAACTTTATGTTGGGAAGCAGTATAAAAATCTGTAACATACATGCATAAAGTTGCCTTTAGGTTAAATACTAGCATTTGTATATATCATGTAGTGTTAAAGACCCAAGTAGAGAATCAAAGGAGCTGCTTTGAGTCTACCTGAGGCTTTTATATTTTAAGGACAGGTAAGTGGCTGATTTGTCATGGTATGACTGAGAGATAGTTGTTATCTACTGCTCACAGCTGTTTGTGGTTGCAGGGTCAGGGCTGAGATCAGAGGGCAGGTGAAGTCTGGGGCAAACCAAGATCTGTATTTGGTCAGTCTGGTAAAAGAATCAAGAAGAGAGAGGATGCAAAGAAATGCAGGAGGGTGAAGAGGGGCAGGAACTGGGTGCTGGTTCCAGAAGTAAGGCAGACAAAGCACCTGTCAGGTTGGGTGAAGAACGAATGGAAATTCATAGCTCAAGGACTCCAGCCTGCTCTGGAAGTAGTTTTGCATTACTGTTCAGCCAAGCTTTAGGTCCAAATCACCTGAGGTACAAGTCAAAAGTCTGATATGTATCCCTTCATGAAGACATTGTAAATTGTTTGTATATGCCTCTTACAAAGATTGCCCTTTGGGCAGAAAAAAGATAGGCCAGTGTTTCCAATGTGTATATTTAAAACCAGTTTGCATTGGTTCAAGCAGCAATTC
This sequence comes from Varanus komodoensis, assembly GCF_004798865.1. Classification (NCBI taxonomy): domain Eukaryota; kingdom Metazoa; phylum Chordata; class Lepidosauria; order Squamata; family Varanidae; genus Varanus; species Varanus komodoensis. The sequence goes on from NW_025335438.1 coordinate 21,868,787, forward strand.
TCAAACATTTTAAATGTGGACATTTTGTATTTCAGGGAATAGATTTAGGCGAGAACATGGTGGAATCTTAATAGCCTGCACGTGGGTTTATGCAGCCATTTTTGCCTCTTCCCCACTTGCTCACCGGGGTGAATATGGAGCTGAACCTTATGGGACAGCATGTTGCATTGACTGGCACTCATCAAATATAAATTAGACAGCCATGTCCTACACGATTGCACTCTTTGTCTTCTGTTTCATTATCCCCTGCAGAATAATTGTGACCTCCTATATTCTTATTCTGATTACTGTGAAAGAATCCAGGAAAGCAGTAGAACAACATGTGCTGGGACATAGTGGGATGAGCAGTGTGCTGGCTATTACAGCCAAGGTAATTGAAAGTTTTTTTCTTTATTTTTATTTTAAGTTAATGTTTAAACCTTTAAAAACTTTATTTCTTATAATACAATTAAAACCATTACCCCCATTTTAAACTTCTCACAGGAATAGAAACAATGTTTAAAATGATATGACCTATGTGTTTCCTACCACTCCATGGTGCAACACTCCCTCTTAGGGACAAGGTCCGCAGCTTAGGAGTACTCCTCCACCCGGAGCTTTCTTTGGAAGCTCAGGTGACAGCGGTGGTGAGGAGCGCCTTCCTTCAGCTTCGGCTGATTAATCAACTGCGCCCCTACCTGGAGTTCGACTGCCTGGCGACGGTGACACACGCGCTGGTGACTTCCCGCCTAGACTTCTGTAACGCGCTTTACGTGGGGCTTCCCCTGAAGACGGTCCGAACACTTCAATTGGTGCAAAATAGAGCTGCCAGGTTGCTAACGGGGACGGGGCGTTATGCTCACATGACTCCAGTCTTCCGTCAGCTTCACTGGCTGCCCATTGAAGCCCGGGCCCAATTCAAGGTGTTGATTATGACCTATAAAGCCCTTAACGGCTTGGGTCCTGGCTACCTGAACGAGTGCTTACGTCCGTATATGCCCGACCGCCCTTTGAGATCTGCGGGAGAGTCCCTTCTCCGGGAACCCTCCATGAAAGAAATTAGGAGAGTAAGTACTCGGAGGAGGGCTTTCTCTGCGGTGGCGCCCAACCTATGGAACTCACTCCCCAAAGAGGTCTGCCTGGCACCGTCATTACTGGTTTTTCGGCGCCAGGTAAAGACCTTTTTATTTAAACATCATTTTAACTGTTAAAATATATGAACTGGCCAGGGCAACTTCTTCTTCCTTCTCTTTTCCCCTCCTATATTATTTATTTACTTATTTTATACTGATAATTTTAATTTTATATTATGATGTTTGTGACTCAATGTATTTTTTGGTATTTTTGTATTTTCTGGTAATTTATTATGCTCTATTGTATCTCAATGTATTTTATTGTGTTGTAAGCCGCCCCGAGGCTTCGGCAAGGGGCGGCATAGAAGTGTTATAATAATAATAATAATAATAATAATAATAATAATAATAATAATAATGTACAGATTTACTGCCCAATTGTTTAAAGTCTGCTGTGATTTTTTTCATACCATTTATAAGGCAAGAGGCATAGTGGCATCCTTACAGATGCAAAACACGTCGAGCTCATTCAATTTTTAAAGCTCCTGGGTGGCTTTTAGTGTTTTTTTTTCTTCTTTATTTGAGGGAAATTGTCATTTATGTGAAGAACTTATCATGGTTTAATTCACTTAGAATGATCCAGAGAAGATTCTCTTGGAATTAGAGTTAATCATGTTTTTTACCTGTCTTGAGGGGAAGACAGATATATCACAATGCAAACCGGGAAGGTCAACTAAAGACACAACCCTATGCAAATTTAGATAGAAAAAGGCCCTAGGACTCTCAGCATGCTGGGAATCATAGGCTTCTCTTCTGTCTAAAGCTGCATAGGATTGCACCTTAAACAAGTTAAAGTAAGCCACCTTTTGGCATTTGGTCAGTTCTCATGTGGAAAGAGCTCATACACATATACTATCTGCTAAGGGGCTGCCAGTCTTCAGACTAGCTTACTAGTTTCTCACTGCTTGCCAACTCTGACTCAGGTGTCCATTAATTATGGCTGGATGCACTTGCCGACCAGTATTGTCAGCCGTAAAGTCTTACCCTATTATACTTCCATTGAGCTTTAGTTGTAAGGATGTTTAGGATTATACCTTAAACAGGTAGCCAGAGGTATATATTTAATAGGTATTGCTTTGACAGACTCTTACCCAAGTCTACGCAAAAGTAAGTCCCAGTGGATCAACAGGGTGTACCCCTGAGTATGTATGTATGCTGTTCCAGGCTGTGGTGGCCACAGCCAGATGGGAATTCCAGCACACATGGAGGTTCTAGGCAAGAATTCATATTCAAAGTAACACTCTGAACAGTGGAACTCAGTCTGGAGATTCACATTATAGGAGCCTTGATGGTTTGCATTAGCAGATGGCTCCTGTACCTAAACTAGATGGGAGTGACCAGCTCTACCTTTGCTTGGAGAAGCTTAGGGTGTTGGTGTTAAGCTTTAGTCATACTGGAAACCAGGTTATCTTAAGGACTACCTGGACACATCTGTACCTTCCTGAGCCTTGAGTTCAACATCTGAAATCCTTCTCTCTGGTCCATCAGCAAAATCTTTAAGCTGTTTAGCATCTGGGACTGAATCCTTTCTGTGGTGGCCTTGTTTCCTTTGGAATGACCTCCTCAGGGAAATAAGTTTGGCATCCTCTTTTTTTGGCCTTAAAGTGGATTCTACCTTCCAGTTAGCTTTCAGATTATTTGTTGTGCTGTAACTATTTTGTGTGTTGATGCTGTTTTTAATCTAGCTTTTCTGTGTTATTTTTACCTTACTATTTTATTTGACATAATTAGTTATGTGTTGTTTTTGAGCATGATCTATTATGTTTGGATATTTTATTTTTGTGTGCAATCTTATTATATTCTGTCCAAATAATTGTAAATTACCTTGGGAAGGCAATGTATTCTGAAAGAGGATTTAAAGTTATTTCATAAGTCTAGGAGCCTTGTCTTGCTTACCAACAGTCAGCTCCAGCTGCACTGGGAGACTGTGGCTCTGCTCTAGTTTCCAGGTTGGGACTTTTAGTCTCCGTCGATATCAGCATGACCTCTTCAGACCAGAGAGGAAATGACAAAATGGGCTTCACTTGTGTCAGGGCTTCTGGGGAAGTAGGGCCCATGCTGAAAGGAATTTCCTCTTCCACTGACCTCATCCACCCAGAAGTAAGCAAGCTATTCTAAAGGGGTTGTGTGAACTGGCATCTGTTGAAGTTGCTCGGAAGAGGGTGCAACTTCCAAAATAGGCAGTTATTATAAGTGCTAGCTTCTTTGCTGCCGAATAGCACTCATTTGGTTTTGAGGAGCTTAACTTGGGTAAGCAGCAGCAAGAAAAAGCATGCAAGGTAGCTCTGCTTGTGCTTCAGTACATCTTTTTGTAAAGACCAAAAGGTAGGCTATCTGGCTATTTCTGTCCCACCTTTAATCCTGATACCTTTAAACACACTTTAAATGAAGCAGTGAACTGTGGTGTAATGTCTGATTACTAACTAGGAGCTTAAATAACATGTTGATTCTAGTTTCAGATCCTGGTCTTTAAATCACCATTAAACCACCCTTTCAGACTTAACTGGAAACCATGCTTTAAAGAAATCAGGATTGAAGGGCCCAAGCCCAGTACATGAAGGGAACAGGTATTAGTGAACCTGACATTCATTCCTACTAGAATAAACTGTGATTTATTAAGCCATGGATGTCTTGCTGGAGTCTTGACTTCAGAAGTAATTCATTGGCCCCCACTTGCATGTCAGGGCAATCCAGAGATTTTTAAATCTTGGGCTACCATAAACAAGCCAGCATGCTGGTGCCCATGGCGTGCTGGGCTCCTCCTGCAAGTAGGAACAATCAAAGAAACCAGAGACTCTTCATTCCTGGCTTGGTTAGTGTGACCTCTGGCTTGTCTCTCACAAGCCAGAGTCATAACTTTGCCACTGTGTGCAAACGGGCTATGAAGAATCTGTCTCATTTAGCAGAGGAAAGGAGCAGAACATGCATTGTCAAAATCATGTAAGCTTATGCCTTAGACTAAATGGTTCCAGCAGTCCTTTGTGATCACCCAGACATCTTTCTGCCTTCTAACATCATGGACTATGCATTTTTACCCCGAAGCAAGTCCCAGTGAATTCTGGGGGCAGGGGGCTTATTCTGTAGTAGAATGTAAAGCACCATGACTTAAGAGTCCATAAGAGCACCCATCACTACATTATTGATTTCTGCATTCCTTCCTACCCTCTCTAAGACTTTCTTTTGCCTTGAAGGGAGATAAACATCCCCCTCGCCTCCCTTACACTGTTGGGAGGGAGGGAGGGGGTGTGAGAGGGGAAGGTGCACTTGCGATTGGCTCTTGATAAGAGGAATTCTTGAGCCCTGCTCTTCTGGCAATTTGGGTCCTGGGAGTGATGCATGAACTTTCTCATGACTTAAAGTTGAAATATGAGGGGAAACAAAGCAGGCTGTTTACATATTTCACATACATGGGAATATCCATAATAACAAAATCATTTTATGTTATTCATTGTGAAACTAAATTTACTTTATTCTGATCTGGTTCAAACGTATGAACTGGCAACACAGCATTTTCAGAATATGATGAATAAAAGCTGTAAGTTCTGTTGCTTGTACTGTATACCTGTCATTCTTGTAAATGTTCCTGCCCAGCTTTGAAATGTGCTACACGCAAGTCATTTTTTAACTTACTATCTCAAAATGTAGGATAAGGATAAATGCCTCTTGCTTCCTTTTTGTTTAAAATTAAGTGCTTTTGATGTTGTTGTTTTGCTGCTTAATGCTGGATGCTAGTAGTTGGGTTTGGTATTTAGCATGAATATGATTTTGTAGCTTTATTTTTATCTACATAATGCTTGTAGGTATTACTATATATTGCTAAAAGTTTTACATAAAGCTCTATGCTTCCAGTAAAAGAAACAGAAAATCTCTAAGACTTTATGCATTGAAAGAAAGCTGGAACTTCTTTTATGTGAAATTTCCCTCAGTGGACTACAAGAAGTAATTATTCATCAATGCAAGATACCTATTTCCAGAGGTTTCATATTTTGCAGAAATAGAACAAAGTAGAGTACAGGCACAGTCTCTTTCTTCTGACCCCTTCATTTTGGACTCTACCATAGCCCCCCTCTCAAAAGTCAATAGCAAAACTCCGTGTGATTTAGCAGATAGGCAGGTGTACAGAGAAACCTCTAAACTGGGGTTTACGTCTGAAAATATTTGCATAGAATTGCACTTTTAATGTTCTTTGTTGTGATGTATTTCTTGTCTTTGCTGCACACTTCCTGATTCCAATCCATTGAATGCATGTGCTTAAAGACAACACTATAATTATTCTGCTGCCACCTGTACAGGTTTTTCTTCTGGTCCTAAACATTTATTTAATGGCCCTTGCCCAAAGGTCCTGAAATCATTGCAGATCAGACATTGCATGCAACATCTCTGTTTCCATGGAGAGGCTCTGGAACTACTTGGCTTGTTTGCAGCCATATGGCATCGCTTGAAAACCCATTGAGTGGGTAGGCAATCTGTGCATCATTTGATTTTTTTAAAACAAAAGCTGTCCAGGATCAAGCTTTCAAATGTTTGAACCAGGAATCTTGTGAGATGCGACTTGTGCCTAAAGCAGATATTGCTTGAAAGACATAGCAAACATTTACACTTTCTATCTAGCATGGTGGTAGGGTATTAGCCTTATCCTGTTCCATGTCCCAATCCCATTTTATCTCCTTGCACCTGCAATTTATATTTCTTGATAATGATCCATTAGGATCTTCTGTATTTCAACAAACCTGCTTGTCACCAAAGCTGCACATTTCATAAGCTGCAAACTGCCTTCTATAAATGTTCTCTAGCTTCTCCCTTTTGTCATTCTTGGAGAAGACAGTCTGAATGGGTGTTTGAAGATAGAATTTTGGGTGTAGATTCTGGGACTTCTACACTCTGCTGATTTTTCAGGCCTTCCCTTTATCAACTCCTCCTAAGGTGGGGCACAAGTGATTTGAACATTTTAATATGGGGACAATATTTTATTGAAAGCAGGAGTTAGAACATAAAGCAAACAGGCAACTTTGAAAAATTAAAACAAACAAAACAAAAACCAAAACCCAAACCTATCTCTACATCGGTGTTTCTTTGCTAATGTGCTGCTGAAACATAAGATATGAGGGGCATTCAATGTATTCTCGGTATCAGCATGAAGAAAAAGGAATAATAAATTGAAATAATTTTTATTTTTCAATGTAATCCCCCATAACTTCAATACACTTGTTACATCTAGAAATTAACTTTTCAGTTCCCTGTAAAAAATACCCTTCCTCCTTGTCTAAATAATGTGTGTTAATTGCCGCCTTGAGCTCTTCAAAATTGCTTTCCACGAAGATCTTTTTTTAAATTCGGAAATAGGTAGTAGTTACTGGGGGCCAGATCCGGGCTATAGGGTGGGTGGTTTATTTCTTCGAAACCACAGTCTCACACAGCAGCCTTCAAAACATGCGCTGTGTGAACAGGTGTGCTGTCGTGAAGAAGCAACACACCTGCGGTCAGTTCCCCCCTCCCTTTTTTCTTTAATCGCTTCTCTTAAATTACGCAGAGTGGTTGCGTAAGATGCTGCGTTTATGGTTTCACCTTTTTACGTGTACTTGATCAATAAAATTTCCTTTGAGTCCCAAAACACTGTGGCCATGATTTTTCCAGCCAATGGAGTGACTTTGAATTTCTTCGGAGGGCCAGCACCTTTTTTATGCCACTGCATGGACTCCTGCTTACTTTCAGGGTCATAGTGATGAACCCAAGTTTCATCTCCAGTAACAATCCAGTCGAAAATACTCGATGGATCTTCACTACAGAGCTGTAAAAACTTCCTACAGCACTTGACTCGCACTTGTTTCTGAGGCGCCATGAGCATTTGCGGCACCCATCTTGCACAGACCTTGGAAAGGTTAAGATGGTCATGAAAAATAGTAAATATGGTACCAACGGATAGGTTTGTCATCTCTACTAACATTTTGATTTTTATTTGGGCATCGTCCAATACAAGTTTCTCAATTTTTTTCACATTTTCTTTGTAGTGGCAGTAACCAGCCCTTTGGAGTGAGGGTTGTCTTCAATGTTTTTTCTGCCCTTTTAAATTCACTTGACCACTTTTGGACAGTTGATAATGAAGGTGCAGAGTCCTGGTAAATGGCCACCATCTCTTCGTGAATGATTTTTTTGACTTTTTCCTTGTTTTGTAAGGAACTTAATCACAGCGCGGTGCTCGATTTTCTTCAACATTGTTGTGTCAGTCATCATGGTTGTTTTTCACTGACGATTACTAGGGAACTAATGATCACACTTATTTGAATTTTGCATGTATACCCTCAGATAGTGTCATTAGCTAATGAAATAATTAAATTACCCACATCAATAGAAAATCAACCTGATACCGAGAATACATTGAACGCCCCTCATAGCTAAGCTCAGGAACACATTTTTCAATGATGGACAAACATTGCCCTGATGGGATCTAGCTGCCATTGCTTCAATAATCTTCCTTATTAAGGGCATTCTAAGGAAGGAAGCTACAATGCCCTGCAGAAGTAATTACCCCTCTCTACCCCCACCCCCACCTGACACACACTTTAACTTCAGCTGTTGGGCAGTATAGAAATTAAATAACTTTTCCACATTTTACTCTCTTACAACCTAAAATTGAGATGGATTTAATTGGCACTGTTGTCACTTGATAAACACTGGATACCAGCTCTATGGAAAGTGCAGAATATTTTTATTGTGGCACATAAGTAAACAAAAGCATACTGACACTGATTGGATGCATGCATACTCACTCCCTGGGTCAATATTTGGTAGAAGCACCTTTGGCACCAGCTACAGCTGAGTGTGTTTCCATCACCTGCGTGTCTGTGTATCCTACAGTATTTTCTCATTCTTCCTGGCAAAACTGCTCCAGCTCAGTCAGGTTGGACAGGGATCATTGGTGCATAGAAGCTCCCAGTCTTGCTGCAGATTCTCAATGGAATTGGGGGCTTTCCTATTGGAAGATTAGCCTCCCCCCCAGCTTTTGTCTAGAATTGCTCTGGCTGCCTTGTCCTCACTCCTGACCAGTTTCCCCATCCCTGCAACATAAAGCTGCCAGCACTATGCTTCGCTGTACAAATGTTGTTCTCAGGCAATGAGCTCTGCCAGCTGAGTGCCATGCAGAATGCTATTCCATTGATTCAAGTTCAATTTTGGCTGCAAGAGACCAGAGCAAGTTTCTCCGCATGTCTGCTGTGTCTCGCCTTTTTGCAAACTCCACATAGGTTTGTTTCAGCAATGGCTTTCTTCTCACCACTCTTTCATAAAGCCCAGCTGTGTGGGGAACTGAGGTGGATGGTTTCTGCCATCTCAGCTGTGGATCTCGCTGGCTTCTTCAGAGCTACTATTGGCCTCTTGGATGCTTCTCTAACTAGTGCCCTTCTTCTCTGGCCACTGAGTTTTGATGGACATCTTCTTTGGACAAAATTGTGGTTGACTTATATTCTTTTCTGATTGGTGCTTCTGCACAATTTTATCCTAGAGTTCTTTTGATAGCTCCTTGGCCTGGTCTTCATAATGCTATTTGTGTACATATGCTCTCCAACAAAATGCAGGACTTTCCAGAAACAGGTGCATTTACTCTGAGATTGTATGTCACTGGACTTGCAGTCTACTCCATTCGTCTACTTACCCTGGCAATAGTGGGTTGCATGAGGACTTATTTAGGCATGCCACATCGAAATGTTATCAAAGTGAATATTTATAAAACCAGCTTTCTTTTGCTGTTTACTTCTGTGCCATAATATTTTGCACCTTCATGGTGTTGAGTATCTTGTGTATATAAAGTGGTATCAATGTTCATTTAAATAATTTTATTCACAACAAATTCTGGAAAAGTCCAAGTGGGTGGGTAAATACTTTTGCAGGGCACTACATTTTGGCATAGTGGCTCAACTAAATTTTCAGGAAGGCTGGGCTAATTTAAAATGATAATTAGGATCAAGTTTTTGCTAGCAAGATTCCTATGGTCACCTGAGTACCTCTTTTGAAGCTATAATCCACTTAATGTTAAAATAGTGAAAACACAATCCTGTGCATGTTCAGACATTTAAAAAGTCCTACAACTCTAAGCATTTCAGAGCCAGCATGACCAGGAAGAATACTGGAAATCGCAGAGCTGTTTTTCTGTTTTTTCTGTTTTTCTGCATAGGATTGTACCTTAAATGGATTACAAATTACAAATGAAGTAATGCCCATTGGACTATAAGAAGTTTGGTAGGATTGGCTTGATCCTAAACTTAACATTATTTAACAGTATATCTTGTATTCATAGCTTATACTTAAGAGGTAATATCTTGCTGGTGCTTTGCTTGAGAATTACTTTTCCTTATAGCCGAATAATGGCAATCCACTGTTAGGTGATAATACAGTGGGTTGGCCTGGAGAATGGTTTAAGAGTGGCACTATAACTTACATTTGTCAAGATTTATGAAGGGGGCAGAACTTGCACTGTGAAAAACGTATTTTGGACTCCTCCCTTGCATCAGGAGACAAGCTGTTTTACGTGCTGCCTACTGACCTGAGCAGTGAGAAACAGCAGGGACACTGCCTTTTTGGCTTTGTTATCTTTGGAAGGAGAAACAATTAGCGTCTTAAGGCATTTATGTGACATTTGAGTTTATTTACAAATGTACTCATTAAGCTTAAGTTGAGACAGTTATCATAGCCTTCCTACAAAAAAGATTCCACTGTCCCACATCAGATTTCTCAAGTATCTCAAATTTCCAGACAATTTCCAAAGCTCAAAGCCAGCACTCTTTGTCTAACGCAAAACTGATGGACTAGCTTCTGTCCATCAATGGATCTAGATTACATTATTAACTGTGTAAAGCAGGGATGCACTTGTCACGGTCACGGTAGCTCACAGACCCTGAGTCAAAACTTTTCTAGAGTCTTGAATCCACTCAAGTCTAGTTCCTTAAAAGAAGATTCAGATATTTTCTAGTTATTGAAACCCATTAATTCTCAAGTAATCTCAAGTATTAAGTATTCTAACGTATCCAGTGTGATATGTGGTAACTAAGAATAAAGAGGGATATAAAAGAATTTTATAAAAGCTTTCATAGAAAGATATTATAAAAGATGAAAAAGAATTCTTTAATTTGTTCCAACAGGGAATCAAAACCATAGAATGCCAATCAAAGCAGTAAAATGCCTGACTTGTTTAATCTGCCTTCAGCTTATGCTGAATGCAGCAATCCCAAATTTTTGGTTTGCTTTTTGAAACCAAAATAACATAGATGAACTTTTCTGCCACCACTCAGAACCTAAATATTCAAGTTAAATTCTTGGAAGAAATGAATTGCTTAAATACTATTGTCTTGGAGCTTCTTAGCTCAAGACAAATGACTCTGTGACTATTCTTCAGGATAAATATTAATTCCTTGTAACAGCTTATTATTATTAGAAGCTACATAATCTTCAAAGTTAGGTTCAATCCATATACCAAGGTATTTGACAGGTATATGATCCTTCTGTGACATTTCTGAATCCTATCCATTCTGGTTTAAGTAAATTACTTCTATTCCTTGATACTTGTCCAAAGTTTGTAATTGAATCCACATAAAATGGGTATAAAGAGCCTAACTATGAAGACTATAGTGATTCCGTCACCCTATGACTTTATAATAATAGTGGTTTAAAAATGGTACAAAGACAGAATACTTGCCAGCTGTGGACTGGTGTGAAGTCAGATTACTGGAGATGAAGGGCAATCTATGAAGTTATAGAGGCTAATCTATGGAATATGGATAGCCAGTGTGGTGTAGTGGTGAAGAGCATGGGACTGGGACTCAGACGACCTGGGTTCTAGTCCCCGCTCAGCCATGGAACCAACTGGGTGACTTTGCGCCAGTCACAGACTCTCAGCCCAACCTACCTCACAGGGTTGTTGTTGTGGGGATAAGATGGAGGAAGAGATGTAAGCTGCCTTGAGCCCTTTGTAGGAAAAAGTCAGGATATAAATCGATAAATAAATAAATAAATAAATAAAAAATATGGGACTTCTTGCACTGCAGTCTGCATGACCATACTAGAGTAAAGTCATGAAATGTGCCAACATAGTCAGATAGTAAGAAAAAAGGGAGAAACAGACTGATCAGGGATTTGCATGAAGAGTCAAGTCAGGACAAATGGCTCTGCAGTCGCACAGTTACATACACATACGGATTCATGCATGCATTCACACAGTTAACTTCCCTGTGTGGTCTTTACTCAGGTTTGGTGTTGAGCTGCATGATACTGGCGCAACCACATTTCATGCAGCCACCAAGTACAAAAATATGCTGTGAAAGGTAATATTTTGCTGAAATGAACTCTGTATTCATTCCATGTATGCGCAACAAAATAAATTCTCATACCACACATGAAACATGTAAGTGCACACCTTTATTACATGCAGTTATCTCTATGTGGCAAAAACCATGTATAAATTAATTCTTTATAGTGCTACTGTGCTATGAAAAAGATAATGCTTGATTGGAGAAAATGTCAAGGAGGGATAAGTTCACAATGTCTAATCACTTTTGGCAAGAAATGGAAAGCAATGATGCTTTTGAAACCCTGCCTGCTGGCTATATCCAGGCTTGCCTGATTGTATTCCCTGACACTGCTTAGCAATTCTCCAAATCCATAAGGTTTAGATAACAAAATGGAAAATACTAGCAACTCAGCACCACACATGTGATTCTGTGCATGGCAGAGCATAGCATCCTCTGTAGTAAACAACTAAACTGGGTGACCTTTTTTTTTTAAAAAAAGTACCTTAAAGTTCCATATACTTTTGTTGTATTTTGTAACTGGGGCTATATCTTTCCTTTGACTTAAAATAAATTGCATGAACTGGTACCAAGATGGTACCAGCACTTTTTTGGTTCATATTACTGGTATTGCTGTGTCTGGTTGAGCAACCTATGGCCCTTCTATTGTTCTGGCCTAAACTCCCATAAACTCTCATCACTGACTATCCTCTCCAGAATGGATGGGAATTGTATGCTAAAAATCTGGAGACCCACAAGAGACCCCCTGGTGACTCATATACCCCTGCTTATAAGATGCAACTGGATTACTTCATCTGTGATAGAATTCTGTGCTCTGTGAGGACTACTTATTCATGGCCATCTGTAGCTTGTTTGTCTACTGTTTTTGTTCTGGCTGTAAACTCTTGTAAGTTATTAATGATTCTAGTGCACTGAAGGAGCTAATATACATTTAGTGACAGGAGCAGCTGTTGCTTTTTGGTGGTTCTGGTGACAAATAAATTTGTGGAAGGGAATTAAGAAGCTTTAGGAAGATCTCCGAGGCAAGGATTGGGGGAGGGACTGTTTCAACCTGGAGACCACATTCATTTTTGGAGAGACTCTTGGGGACCATACTGGAGTGGTGGGTGGGTCCAAAGGAAAAGGGGCAGGGGTAGAATTATAAGAAGACCATTATATTGTAACTTAAAGCTCTTACTGCCAGGAGCTGAGCTTTAGGGGGTTCCCTGCCCCTGCTCTAGGAAGTGGTGTCCACATCAGTGCCTGTTAAGACAGAAGACTATACTAAAGTTGCATATACCCCTGACAATTAAAATAATACATGGTGCTGTATTCCTGTACATATCCTCTAAGAACTAATCTCTATTCACATCAATGGCACTTACTCCCAGGTAAGTATGTATAGCCTGAATTTATTTACCATATTTTATGCCACTTTTCAGTTATAAAGTAGTTCACCATATTGAAAGATTGAACAGCAGTAAAACTGATCTAATGCTTATGGTGTGGATGATACCAAAAATGTTAGAGCTGCAAACCTTAGTGGTGCTTGACCTGTTCAAAGCAAGTTAGTTGAAAAAAAAATGTCTGGTCTACTTTTGATGTATCAGATCTAAGTTGCTGTTAGGGGCTAAAGCAGTGGACTAGGCCATTGATAGATCTCACCCACTGTCACTGTTCTGGTTTCTTTGAATATCACCAATTTTTGTTTTTAAATTTTCAGCTGAGCATTTCCCTGTGTATTGGATTTTTTGCTGCGTGGAGCCCATATGCCATCATTGCCATGTGGTCAACCTTTGGATCAGTTGAAAGGATCCCTCCATTAGCCTTTGCAGTGCCTGCTGTATTTGCCAAGTCTTCAACTCTCTATAACCCCATCATGTACCTTGTTCTAAAGCCCTACTTCTGAAGCATGATTGCCAGAGATTTTGTAGTATTCCAAAACTTATGCATCAAAACTTACTTGTGTTTCAAATGTGTACAGAAGTGCACTTATAGGTCAGTTCTTGAGGTCCACTGGAAAACTTTTAGAAGATGACATGAGTCCAACAGAAACTCGTTACAGACTGTGGAAGGATGTTCTTTTCCTTGTGAAAAATGTGATGATCCCTTCGAATGCTTTAAGAACTATCCAAGGTGTTGCCAGGAGAAGTTAAATACTATGGAACATACTGCTCAAGAAAGCATATCCTTGGAAAATAGCTTTCAGTCAAAATATGCTTCTGAAAGAAATGTAAAAGTTGTTGTTCAAGGACAAAAACCCACTGGAATGCATGGCCTAGAAGTTACATTAGAAGACATATCCACAAATATTTGATTTTCCAATCTTTAGGATACACTTAATCAAACATTCTGAACTATAATCAAATTGCATCTGACTCAATGAATGTAAACATTTTCTAATCAATATATATTTTTAATACAGATAATGTGCTTATGGTCCACAGGATAATGAAGAAATGCAGTATGACTATGTTAAAAAGGCTGTTGGACATACACTAACCATATAGCATATTTTTGTGCATTCAGAACTAATTGTGTACGAGTGCATTTCATTTGTTTCTGACATTTGAGTTTCAGAACGTATCCACCGTACTTCACAGAAGCAAAACTATTCATACTGGTGAAGTCTTATCCTTTGAATTCTGTCTTTATGTACTTTAATTTCTACATATTCAGCAGAAAGCTTGACTGAGATCAGATGTTTGGAAGGACTCTCAGATAATATAATATACTTGATACTGGTGGTGGCATGAGGTATGTGCCCCTCGATAGGCTTTTACAAGGTGTGGAAAATGCTCCTTTTTACCCTCCTTTGTTGTCTCTGGAGCAACTCTAGACAGTTCCACTCCTGGTTAAATGTCTCAGTCTAGCCTTTCAGGAGCAGCTTGGCAAAGGGACACCATGGAATCACTGCAGGATTATTATTATCTCTTTAGTGAACCACTAGCTTTGCCCACAACAAAACTCCAAAGTTGAGTCACTTGGAACGAGGATATACCTGCTGAGTAAGTTTAGCCTTTAGAAGAAGTCTCTTAGTATGTGGGAAGAATGAATTGATAAGTGTCATTTTTCATGGCACCATTGAAAGCTGGTGTACAATGCAAAGAAATAAATGATAGCACTCTGCAAGTACCTGAAATATCTTCATGTAAGATGAAGACTTATTCTCTGATACCTCAGTCAGGAGGACTAGATTGATTAAGCTACCACTATGCAGAGTCCAGTTGAACATTAGGAGAAATGACTCAACAGAAAGAGCAGTTTGATGGTGGAACCAGTGACTTGGGGCTGGGATGGGTTAGCTCTCCCTTGCTGGAGGTCTTCAAGCAGAGACTAGACAGCCATCTGTTCATGGAGCTCCAACTCCAAATTTCCAGCACTGAGAAAAGGCTTAGGTGAGATAGCCTAGGACGGGGGTCCCCAGTGAAGCACCAAATACAGCACTTAATGCAATACCTGTGGTTGGCATGGCACCTGTAAAAGATTGTCCAATGAAGCAGCTGCAAGATCCTGCTAAACTGCCCCCATTTTAAAAAAGATTCGTACTGCATGTGGATTTGTATGAAAAGCACACATGTTATACACAGGCTTCAGCAAAAGCAGACCAAATCTCCAAATAAGTATCTTTTTGAAGGTGACACCTATGTGCTACCAATATCTCTGTGCTGCCAATTCAATTATTCAAAGCATTGTAAGGTCCTCAATCATTTGCATTACAAGAGGTGAGTACTGATCCTTCCAATTCTGTAATATCAGTCTTTTGGACATCAGAAGGGTGTGGAGGATCCATTTGTGCCAACTATTTGTTAATTTCCATGATGCAGGTAAAAAAATAAAAGTGTATGGGCATCAGGCTCTTCTGGTACAAAAGGTCTTTCTAGTACCAAATGTATCTGTATAACCTCCTTATAAACCTCAAGTTATCATCTGGAAGTGATATAACACATAAATTGAAGTGCATTGAATAATTAAGAGGAAAAGCTGACCAGTTTTAAACAATTTAAAATATGCCATTAGAAAGTGGAATTAAGGCTGAAAAGCCTTGGGAAGTAAGTCTCATGGAACTTATTGGGATTTGCTTTTAAACAACTTCATCTAGTATTGGACTATAATAAATAAAATACTGCTTATTACCATTGTTCCAGAAAGATTATTGGAAAATACTAATATGGAAATACATATTTTAATACAATTATGTGTCTTGAGGTCTTTACAACAGTAAGGGTTTCGCTGTCCAGTGTAGAATCAAAATAATAAGGATGGCTATGCTTTTGATCCCAACTTCTGTTTCATGAATACAGCAGAACTTGGTTCAAGGTGTGAGACTTTTCTGCCTCCCTGTTCTTTATGAAGAATGTGGTGCCCACCCATATTGACTCCTGAGGGTTGAGGGACCCTCTGTAACAGACTGGCATATAGCATGAGAAATTACAGAAGAGGAGAAATCAGAGATCCCTTGTGCAAGTGGTTCTATTTCTGCAATACCACCTTCGGATCCCTAACCATAGGACAGTATCCAATGTTTTCTGTGTAGAAGAGACCCATTGAAATGATGGGTAAGAGGTATATGTTGCATCACAAACACACTGATCATGTAGCCAGTGAGCCTAGTGTACCATGCCTTAATAAACCCACAGAGACTGTTGTGTTATGGTGAGCACTAGTTCTGCATGGCAGTTCTGGGCACTCAGCTTGCCATGGCTTATTATGAGTTGTGAATCCAGGTAGCTGGCATTGTTTGTGGATTAGATAAACCATGGGTTACCTGACAGTTGTCTAATACTCAAACAGTCACTACTGTTTGTGTTAGCACAGCACAGCACAGCACAGCAAGTTATGACAAGCTGCACACTGTGACAGCCCTCCAGATAAAATAAGCCACAGGGCGCACTTGTGTCTTGCAAACCAGAATTTTTTTTAAGGGAGATATTTTGGCCATTCTGAAATGAGTTATTGTGGACACATGCAACTCTCAATCAACGTATTGGAAAGATCAATGAACAATGAGCTGATGAGCAGGGACTTCCAAGCCATATCTATATAAATATTTTTTGTACTAAACCTTCACTGATATATATTTCTGCCTATTGTAACAATTTCTAAGCTGTCAAGTTTGCAGCAGCCACTCCAAAGCTCTGGAAGCAAACAGTCATGAGTCCTCCTGCTTTGTCAGTACCAGTATTTTCAGTTTTATTCTAAATAATTTCTAATATTGCAAAATTTAATACTTTCTAGTCATAAGTAAATTTGTTGCAAAACATTTTTTTCTGTTGTAGATGACTCTGCATATTTTCAAATAATTTGACCCACTGTAATTTTTAGCTGCAGATGTTTTAACATTAGCTGCTGCTGATGGTTTTTCATGGTTGCTACAAAGAGAGATTGAAGGATGAGTAATAAATCTATCACATTTTAACAAACAGAGAATCTGGAATTGTCTCTTTGGGAAGCTGATCTTTCTTTCTGAAGCATTCTTTCTGGTTGTGATGGACTGTGGTTTGAAATGGCATACAACTTATTAAGAATGCTTTGCACTTTGCCACTATATCCAACATTATCATGCACACAACAGGCTTTTGGCTCAAATCCAGTGTCATGCTAGCAGAGATCAGCTAGTGTGATGGGAGTGCCTCCCCCTTTCCCTCCCTCCTGCAGCTGTCTGTGCTGCCCAAAATCTTGCTGCAGAGGCTTTTCCAGCCTTCTGAGGCAGATTTTGAGGCTGGCAGGGACAAGGGCTATAGCAGGAAGAAAAATGGTTGGTTCCACTGATGGCTTCAGTGGGATCACAGTGTTGGAACCCATCCTTTCTTGCACTTTTCATTTAGTGGGTGGTAAGTATCCAGTCGAATCCATTCTTCAATATTTCTTCTGATGAACACTCAGTACATGATGAACTCAATTCAGTTTAAGTTAAATACTGGGAAGGCTAGTCCTACATTTTCCTCACAATAGGAAATCCACTTTGCCACCCTATCCTTATGAAGAATGTATAGATCTAATAATGTGTTCTAATCCAAGAAAGAAAGTCTCATTAAGGAAGTGGCTCCCTCTAGGGAACAGACAGAAGATAACTTCACAAGAAGTTAGAAAGTCTCAGTACCAAGGTGTTTGAATGAGGAGGCACCTCGGCTTCTCTAGCTCTCTCCAATTTGGTAGCCCATGATTGAGCTTCCTATGGTCTTTCCTGGGCTGTATTACTGGAGTTGGAAGGCTGCATTGCAGCTTCTAATCCAAACTGATCAGCTTCTTAACAATAAAGTCCAAATACTCAAAAAAGTTTGAACTGTGTTGCTAGTCAACACACAGCACTCCCCCAACAACTCTGCAGTGCTGTCCAACAGTCTCTGTTTGGCAATTAAAGGAATATTAGCAGTGTAATTTTATCCACCTTCTTAAGTCCAGAGAGTGTCTGCTCAGCTGTTTTTGTATACAGAAGAGTGATTCAATTCTGTGTGGGGACTGCACAATCTTTGGAAGGCAAAACATAATCACCCTTACTTCTCTGCTTCAACATTGCTGGCTGCAAATCACTGGACACCTGGGTCTTTTCACACCTCGCATTCTTACTTCCTGCAATGGTGTCCAAACAAACTGTCCCCAGAAAAGCTATTCTCCACAAGGGAATTCCTGGAGGAATCTGCTGCCGTGCTGGCACTTCAGCACACATGCGTTCTATTCCACTTTGCTACTCACTTAGCTGTAGCTGTCTTGCTGAGCTGGAACCAAACTCCACTGAGGAGGTTGTTTGCTCATGTCTCCTGGGCAAAGTATTTCACAGCCTCTCCATCCACCCCGATGGAAAAAAGACTTAAAAACAAACATCAGAAACAAGCTTGGGAGCCCTGATGTGCCAAACAGACACAAACACGCTCAGGAAGATGTTGGTTCATGTCCACATGGGGAACACAGACACAGACTCACACATGATCTTCAGAACATGGGTTCAAATGCACATATGGGGAATATGCCCTACACATAGATACACTGGTATTGGCTGCACAGCTCTGGGACAAGATGCATCTAAAGTCCTGGTTGTAAAAATCCAGACAGGGCCAGGATCTGTGTGCTGTGACAGTCCAGGAAGCGTTCATCAGGATAAGCATGGAGCAGCTGGGGGTGGCGGCAGAAGGAACAGCCATGCAGATCAGTGAATGGGCAAGTTGTGTTTCCTGAGGCATGTAAACCAGGCACATGGAAACAGTCTGGGCACCCTGTCTCCAGGTTTACCAGGGCTATTTAGGACAGGGCCTACCCCAGAGATATGCCAAAGACACTGCTGATGAGCCCTCAGAAAGGCTGCTCAGAGGCAGTAATGGACATCACACACCACCAGACTGGTGCCATCACAGGTTCCTTCCGGGGACATCATTGCCCTCGGCTGCTCCAGATGTATCTGGAAGGGGAGGGAGCAGGGGACAATCACTTGCTGCAGGGCCCTGGAGCTATAGGGCCCCTGCTCAGGATAGTGGACCTTGATAGGAAATGCCATAGCAAAACAAAGGGGAAATAGAGGAGGTCTGACCCAGAATGCTCATACATGCTTCTCAGGCCAGCTCCACTGCTGGCACAAAACTGGAAAGAATGTATACTTCCAGCCTGATCATGAGCACAGAGCATAGCATGGGATGGCCAGGCACAGTGTGCGCTTCTCCTCGTCATCCAAGCAGCACTCTAGCTGTGTGGGGTTCATATAGCGGTAGTGGTATGCTGTTTGACTGAGCACCACATTATACCATATCCTCTGCTTGTCATGGCAAAGTGGGTAGGGTGGCTATTGAGGGGGATGCAGCGATATCTTAGATTCCCCACTCATATTGAAGTGAATTGGAGGGAAATTTCTTGTGCCAGGTCTCTGCTGGCATGTCCCACCAGTGTATCTGAGGTGTTCCACGGGCATATTTCTTACAGGTGCAAGAGATCTAGTGCCCTACCTGTATGATTCTGTCAAATCTCATTCAGTATATCCTTATGTGATCACAGCCTAAGGCTGATAGCCCTGGCAGTGAGCCCCCATGGACACAGGGGGCTGTACTTCAGAATAAACATCTTTAGAACTGAATTAGAAGTGCTGCTCATTTCAATGGGAGAGTTAACAATGATTTAAATGGGGGTTAAAAGTCCTTGATTTGGGATTGAATTCCTATAAACAGAACTCACTATATGAAGTAATAGAGAACTCACTCTTCTATACTAAATTGATTTGCAAGAGACAGTGATTTGGCCATAAATGCCTTCAAGTGTGTTACCATTCTGCACGTTATATTTATCTAGAAATGCAGATACACATACACAAGAGATCTGCAGCTCTGTAATCTGTGGAACTGATATAATCTGATTCTGCCTATTCACTTCTATGAGCTCACCTAGGAAATCCTAGACAAAACTTTCCTGGACATGGGTTGAATGTAAAAATAGCAATCATTCCATGCTATTCTGCCACATACAGTTCAACTAATGGACTCCAGATGACATAACATAATTGTCTCTTCATTGCTGATAGAGAAGAAATCTTCCATTTTCACCAAGTATCAGGGAGCAAAAATGGAATTGCAATGCATGGCATCTGACAGCTCTCCAGAATGTCCCAGCTTACTCTGGCAATGTTGCTGATGTTGTTTAATCAGAACATGGTACTAACCTCTGCTAAGGTTCTGAATGTGTACTCCAAAGTTGGGATGCCACAGCTGGGGATTTAAATGTGTTATTAATAATAATATATATATATATATATATATTATTGTATACATGTATATTGTATCTTGTATGCAGGGTAGAAGATACATCATTCCATATATTACAGTACAGTCACTCCAGCTGTCCGGTATGATGTTAAGGGAATAATGTCTTTTTAAGAAGGCAAGCCTGCGCATGCTTACACAGAAGTAATCCACACGGTGCTCAGTGGGGCTCATTACTAGGTAAATGTGCTCAGGATTGTAGTGCAAAGCTACTTAATGAATTCATGGCTAACTGAAGATTTGAAGCATGTCATGGCTTGGAGCTCAGGCTGCTATGGTATTAACTATTACACTATAATTTGCATAACATTTTAACCAGATCTACATATTTCAAAGCCTTAAGTACACTTTTTAACAAAGTACTTGCAGGAAAAAATGAACAGCCACTTGTAATCTGTGCCATTCTTATACTGTGTTTTATCACATATGAGTTTATTCAGTTTATTGCCTTGAGGCATGTTTTTGTTTTGAGTGTACCAGATCTTGTACTGATATTGTGATGTTTGTATTTTTTTTTCTGTATTTAAAAAAAAATAAATAAAAGAGGGGAATTGAAAAAAAACCATTTTGGACATACCACATGTACCAGCATCTGCTGAACAACACTAAAGCAAAAACAGCACACACTAGGAACAAACAAGGTTTTTCTTGGTTTCCTTTAGTCATCCTACCCCAACCATATCAGTACATTTTACACTCATCTCTCTGAAAATTATCTCTTGCTTTCCATGACATCCCATGACAAATTTATGCAGTAAGCAAGTAGGCATAGCAAGTAGGTTTAATATACACATTTTCCTCTGCTTGTTCAGACAATTCCTTGCCATGTGTAGAAATTATGTTCTTTTTTAATGACAATTATCATGGTGCACCATGTAAATATGGCTGCAGTTGCCACAGATGAGGATGAATGCCCTGATTCCATTCAGTGTCTGCCAACTGAAGAAGGGTGCTTGTCCTCAGAGAATGGGGTTAAAGTAGTGGCTTCTGAAATATGTCTTAAACAAATATGGGGAGGATGTCAGCATAACAAAGACTTAGTCTGGGGTTGCTAGGAGAGCTGTTTTAAGAGCCACTGAAGGTATTTCTGCCTGTATTAATGGCTCAGTTAGGCAATCATTAGAAAAATAAGGGGAATTCGTGCAAGTCCATTTCCTTTATAATGAGGAACAAGTCAAAATATTAATGTACATGTCAGAATAATAGCACATACATGTCACTAATAAAGCCACATTCTTAACACTTCAGTATTACATTTCTAGAATCATTTAGTCTTACGATGAGAAAATGCTGTAAACATAGGACTATGTTTTGTTCTATGTTTTGAGCTATAGTCACATTTGGCAATTTGAGAAACCGTCCATGACCTACCACAAAAAAGCTATCATGGGAGCTGCCATTCATCAGTGTGGAAGCCACCAGACTGGGAAAGATTGACCTACTCCATCCTAGATGGACAGTAATAATATGTGGAGTATTTATTTCATTATTTCTAGGTTAGTACATTATCCTCCTGCAAATCTTTGTTTAGTAGAACACCCCCACCCCCCAAAAAAATCCCAAAAGCTCTTCTAAAAGCAATTAGAAGTGGTATTTGGCAACTGGAGTCCCAAGTAATGATGATGTGTATTATTAGTCATACCTAATAAAATGTAGCCTGAGTTACAACCCTGGAAATAGCTTTCCTTTTTTAGAAAAATGTAGAAACAATATGGTTTCAATCATCTTTGTAAAATGCCTAAAATAGAACACTTATTATCAGACATGAAAACTATCTTATAATGGAAAAACAATTGAAATTGCCACCTCAACTAAATATCCTACATTTATAGCAAACTGGGTGAGATCTCTGTTGATTTGGCTGGCATGAGAAGATAGGTTTATGGACAATGCCAGTAATTATAGTAGGAAGATCAATCCAATCACATAACATGTACAGTGCAATCATGTATCTACTGAGAAATCCCATTGAATTCAATAGCACTCACTTCCATGTAAATAGGCAAAGAATTACATTAATCAGCAGGCGGTTATAAACTGTTGTAGTGACAGCTGGTACATCATAGCAATTGGAAGGATGAACTTGGCACCTTTGCTCATTGTTTGATGGGATTGCACAAACATATGCATGTATATGCACATGTGCTTACACACACATACACACAATTGCCCTTTTTGAGCAAGGATATGCAGAAGCATATTTCTATATGTATGCTGATGTTTTGGGGTCTTTTAAGCTGCTGTCCCTGCATGCAGGCCAGTGGGGATGAGACTGTTGAATTAAAGAATTAGTGTTTGGATTAATGAAGTGTGCACATATTTGCCACTACAATAAATCAGGATAGCCAGTAATGCTTGCACTATATGACTGAAGCAATGGAATGTTAGTTCAATTACATTTAGACTTCTGCCCAGTTTTTCTGTTAGTCCTAGTAATAACATCTGGTCCTGCAGTTGGTCAGGAAAGGTCTTACGACTGCTATACTGAACTGTCTTGTCTTCTCTATTGTTTGTTTATCTTTAGTAAAGGACAGGAGAGATCATGCAAATTGAATTCAGCTGGAACATGACTATATTAATTTCCAACAAGAAGATGTTTATTATCATTGCCTCTCCTTTTTGGGGAGAGGAGAGGAGCTCTGTGTGAAAGTGGAGCCTCATGTTGCTTGGTTTGGAACTGAAACAAGTTTGCAGAAAGCTGCATAGATGTATTCATATTTAAGGAGCCAGGTGAGCTGACCACGAAAGCCAGATAAGCTATGGCATGCATTTATCTCTTTAAAACTTGGGGATAATTAATTGTGACAGTTAAAGAGGCTGTAGTTATTTGAAAATGTGCAAAGGGCAAGGAAACTATCTTGTTCCTAAACTGCAGCAGTTATGAGTATTATGATGGACCAAATCTGATTGCCCACATGTTAATTTTGCAGTCTTGCTAAACAGAGTTGTGCTGATTTATACCATATGCATAGGTTCTATTTTGTACATCTTTTGGACCCAACAAAAGAAGCTTCTACAATAAATGCAGTTCCAAATTAGATCCTAACACAAATGTTTTGCATACATAGGAAATGGAGTTACATCCACATAGCTATATTTGGCAATTGCATTAATCAGCTGCTTGGTGGGAAGCAGAGACTCCTTCTTCCCCTTGGGGTATGAAAAAACTCTCTGTATTTCTATATAGTTTTTAAAGAGAGCCTCAAGTTAAAGAAGGGCCTATTCAGGGATTTAGCCATTTCACTGACCGTCATGTGAAAACTAGCTACTTTTAAAGCAAGAATGGTCTTTTGTTATATCACCTGAGTTGTTCCATCTCCCTTCACCTACAAAGCCAAACTACTCCCTGTGCCAATTTGCTGCTTCCTCCTCTAGTCCAATATCATCCTTCTCCTTAGTTAGTGGATCAGAATAGTCTGGTATTTTTGAATGGCAGGGAAAGAGGTGGGATGCCAATATGAATTGGCATAGCTAGATGGGCCCAGTATACCCCTTTTCTCCCACTTGAGTCCCTTTTGCTCTCCCAGAAGGGCAGTGCAGGACAGCTATCAGAATCTGAGCACCAATTTCAGAGGACCTTAGTGCTGTGATTTCCAAAAATTCTATGGCACCCTAGATACTCTGGAACCTGTATGATTCTCCCAAACTGGATACCTAGCAGTTTTCAGCTTTTCAGGGACTATCACAAAGAAACAAAAGATCGAAGAAAATGGCCAGTGCAAAGGAATAGAACAGAACTACAAACCAGGAAAAACAAGAAATCTCTTCCAGAAGATCCAAGAAATTAAATGGAAATGTAAGAATTATGTGTGGGTGAGAATAAAACAGAAGAGAAAAAAAGATGACAGACTGCTCTGAAGAGTAATCCTGAGGAAGAAACTGCAATAATAGAAAGTGAAATGAAAGCTGCTCTGAAAGCATTTGGAATGAAACAAACACACACCTGGAGCAGATACAACACCAACTTGCAGGGACTGAGTCAGTCTAAATCAGGGGTCTCAAACTCACCTTACCTGGGGGCCACTGGAAGTAGAGTCTGGGTGAGGCTGGGCTGCATCAAGTATTCCACCACCGCGGTGGTGGTGGGCCGCTCATCCGGAGGCTGGCCCGGGCGCCGCTGGCGCTTTGAAGGCCGCAGGGCCCCTCCCCCGTGCCCCGCCCATCCCGGCAATTGGCCCGCGGCTGCGAGTTTGAGACCCCTGGTCTAAATACTAGCAAGAATGTGTCAACAAATATGGAAAACAAAACCATGCCCCACAGAGTGGAAACATTCAATGTATATTCAATATTCATTCCAGATACCAAGAAAGGAGATCCTAAGGAGTGCAACAACATTGGCACCATTGCATAATTTCCCATGCAAGTGATGTTCAAGACGTTGCAACAAAGAATTCGACCCTATATGGAGTAGGAAATGCCTGATGTTCAAACTGAATTCCAGAAAGGAAGAGGCACTTGAGATTAGACTGTAAATACACGTTGGCGACTGGAGTGCATCAAAGAATTTCAGAAGAAGTAGTCTTCTTCCATAGACTACAGCAATATCTTTGAAGTTATGGATGGTTCTGAAAGAAATGGGGGTACCTCAGCACTTGATTGTCCTGATGTATAATCTGTGCTGTGAACAAGAATCTACTGTTAGGATATGGTCAGGATAGGGAGAAACAGAATGGTTTTCACTATTATTATTTCATTTCTATACCACCCTGTAGCCAAAGCTGTCTGGGTGGTTTACAACAATGTATAAAACAATGCAATACAATTTGTTGAAATGATTATGGGTGGAAGTGAAAGAAGAAAGTACAAAAGCAAGACTGCAGCTGAGCAATAAGATAACAAAAATAGTGACTAAAGAAAATTTACACAACTTTACTGTCAACAATGAAGAAATTGAAATTGTGAAAGATTTTTCATACTTTGGCTCGATCATCAATTCAAAGGTAGACTTAAGCTAAGAATTTTGAAGAAGGCTGAGACTTTGGGAGGGCAGCAATGAAGGAACTGGAGAAGATCCTCAAGTGGTCAGGGACCTTTCAATAGAGACCAAGGCCAAGGTCAATCACTGTGTACAGGTGTGATAGCTGGACAGTGAAGAAAGCTGGCAGGGAGAAAATGGAAGCACTCAAAGCATGGTGCTGGAGAAGAGCTTTGCAAATATCCTGGTTGACAGAAAGATGAAGTGGGTCCTAGATCAAATCAAACCAAGACTTGTCGTGGAAACAAACAGGACAAAACAGAGACTACCATAGTTCAGGCATATCATGAGAAAGCAAGAGGCACCAGGGCCATCTTAATGCATGGGCCTGATGGGCACTTGCCTGTGGGCCCCATACTAATCTGTGTATGTTAACCCTTGGAAAATTGGAAAACTTCCAAAATTAACAGTAGTTGTAGTTGTCTTAGGGGCCCTAGTACACTGCTTTGCCCGGGGCCTATAATGCTGTTAAGTTGGCCCTGAGAGTCACTGGAGAAGACAACCATGCTAGGGAAAGTTGAAGACAGGTGAAGGACATTCATTGATAGGGTTGCCATAGGTCAGAGACTACATGACAGCACATAACAACAAAATGGTTGGATTACAGCTAATATCTTAGGTTCCTGAAAAAGGATGATATCTGTGGTACATTACTATCCGCATCTTCTACATTAAAAATGATTTCCTAATCATTTCACACATTCCCTCTCTTGATTCACACTTATTCTAATGTGGGAGAAAACAAGCCTATTCCAATCTGTCACTGTACACATTAATCCAATTGCAACTGTTACTATTTTGTATCAGAACTCTCAATAATTTTGATAAATCTTTAGAAAACAGCCACAGCAATAAAACAAGGGAAGAATATTTCTAGATTTAGATTCGTTTATTTGTATCTAGTCAGCAGACTTCATAAGACAAACTTAACAAAGATTATGAATCTAAATAAAAGCACAAACATAAATGACTTTGACACAATCGTAAACTGTATACAACAAACATAACATTTTGAATCTCCATGGCATTTGCCCTTCGAAAGGTTTTATGTTAACACAAAATTAATAATATTTCTATATCTCTAAAAGAAATTCTATATAATAACATTCTGAATCCCCCTGGTAAAGCATAGCAATATTGGTTATGAATTTCCCTGTGGTGTCAATTAATGCACATAGAATACATGCAGTATTTAAAATTAGATTACAGTCTCATGGACATCCCTACAAATTTCTGTAAAATCTGATCCAAGTATTTGATTCTGCTTATTATAAAAAGGGCAATACATAATTGTTGACTTTGCTTGCACAACATTCTAGTCCAATGTAAAACAATCCTTCCTGTGAACAGATGATGCCCTTCGCATGTGGAAGATCCAACCTGTTGCAGTTTTCACACTGCTCTTGCAAAATGTTGTCTATATCTGTTCTTGGACTGATCCAGTTGGTTTTCTTACCTTTTTAGGAAGGACTGTGCATGCTCCTAATATTAGGATGTTTACCTAATATGCATGCTTACCAAACATTAACAGTTCCATCTTCATTTTTCTGTGCTGATAATTGTACTGTATTGATGGATCCTAAAAGGATTAATGGAAACTTGATGCATTTTCAAAAACTAAATACATTTTCAAACTAAACCTGTTACTAATAAATATTGGAATATGTTAAAGTGGTGGCATCTAGTGGCAGTATCAGCTAACAGCAATGTTACAAAATGTGAGGTTGTACATTTTGTGTGGTGTCATAGCTTTGGATCTTTCCTGTCCTTCTAGCCATGTTCTAATTAGAAAAGGCAAATTGTTCACAATGACAAGTGCAGAACAGTTTTATCAGTCCCATCATTCTAAGAGCAGCTGAGACCAATCAGGTCATAAGTACACCATAATGCTGAAACCAATGGAATTTCCTACAGTAAGAGAGCAATTTATGCTTTCTGGGAAAGCATCCCAGAGACCACAGGTTGGCTCTTACAACCTCTCTGAGGTTAGAGACTTGGCTCTGGCCTTGGAAGTGGAAGTCAGAGATCTGATTTTAGACCCATCCCATTTGTAGCTGGCAAGGTTACTTCTCCAAAACTGGAAAAGCAACCTCAGAGAGAGGGGACAAGGGACCATTCCAATAAGTAGATGGGGGGAGACAGGACAGTCTAGTATATGAGTTAACTGGCACCTTCTCCTCCTTTGATGTAACTTTTCTAGATGGGCTGAACACTCCATCTAGAGAAAATAAAGAACATTGGAGGACAGGGAGGCAAAGACTGCTTCTTCTGTTCCTTCTGTCCTGCTGGCTGTAGTCAAACAGGGGAGAGGAAGTGCATAAGAACAGAAGAAGAGTTATGTTGAATCCAACCAAGGGCTCATCTAGTCCAAAGTTCCATTCACACAGTAGCCAACCAGGATCCCACAAGCAGGATCAAGTGCAACTGCATCCCCCTGCCCAAGCCTTCTGTCAACTGGGGTACATAGGCATACTGCCTCTGGTGCTGGAGGCACCATTAGAATGAGTCGCCTTCTCCTCCAGGAATGTGCCCAACCCCCATCATTATTATCATTAGCAGCATTTTATTCACTTGTATGCCACACCCATAGGTATGAGGCACTTTGGATGGCTTACATTACATTCAGGAATGACAAATAAAACAATTCCATATGAATAATATGTAAAAATCAATAAAATTGTATAATAAAAGCATTAAAATCCACATTCCCTGAATAATAAAACCACATGAACAATCAAATTGCAACAATAATTTAAATAAAATTGGTGACTAAAATTCTAATACGGCAGTACCAGCAATAAAAACCAGTATAATAAATCATTATAAAATCAACTCATTAATGCACTGAAATAGTTGCAAAAAAGAAAAGTTTTCATTTGGCGTCTGAATGAGAAGACAGAAGATGCCTGGTCGATCTCAATTGGAAGCATGTTCCACAAGTGGGTCAGTATTGCAAAAATGGTCCTTCTCCTAGCCATCTCTCCCCTTATTTCATTGTAGGGAATAATGTGGAGAAGGGCCTTAGATGAAGACCTCAGTGCTCAAGCCTGGACACATGGAGACAGGTGTTCCTTCAGATACCCTGGTCCCAAGCTGCTTAGGGCTTTGCATGTTAAGCACTTTGAATTGGCCCTGGAAGGCAATTGGCAACCAATGAAGCTTGTGCATGACTGGCATGATGTGTTTGTGAAAGCCAGTCCTTGTTAGTTGGCATGCTGTCCTATTCAGGACTAGTTGCAGTGACCAGACTTTTTTCAAAGGCAGCCCCACATAGAGTACATTACAGTAATCCAAGTGTGAGGTTACCAGTGCATGATAACTGTAGCAAGGATCCACTCATCCAAGTAGGGATGCAGCTGATAAACCAGTCTAAGTTGCTAGAAAGTACCCTGGCTCTTGAGTCCACCTGAGAAGCAAGTAACAACTCAGGATGCAGGAGCACTTCAAGGCTGAGAACCTTGTCCTTTAGGAGGAGTGCAACCACATCCAGGACAGGTTGGAAATTCCTCAGCTGGATGGACAGACTTCCCACCAACAGTACTTCCATCTTGTCTGGATTGAGTTTCAACTTATTGGTCCACATCCGGTCCCATTCTGAACCAAGGCACTGGCTAAGAATGGTCATTGCCTCACCTGGATTAGATGAAAATGAGAGGTAGAGCTGAGTGCCATCGGTGTACTGATGACATTTCAGCCCCCATGGGCTGTTTTGGTAACCATTACTGCATCTTGTGGGAATGAATTCTGCAGTTCCACCTTGTGTGGTAGGAAGCATTATTTCTGTTTACCTGTCCTGAAACTCCCTCCAATCACCATAGAATGACCCCAGATTGTTTCTCCATACCATGCATAATTTTGTACATCTGTCCTAGCTCCACTTACTGGCATTTTTGTTAACTGTCCAGGGAGCTTTGGTTATTGGGTACTATAAAAATACAATAAATAATGACTGTCTTTGGCAATATCAACTGCACAACACTCCTAAAGGAAAGGATTTTAATCAGTCATTGGCAGATAAAGTGCAGGATGCTTGTTCAGCTACAAAGATTAATTATACTCTGTTACGCTAATGCTTGCCTAATCAACCTTGGAGAGACCTTGTTCCAGATGCTAGCCAGATGCACAAAGGCATTATATGCTGTGCTGATAATGTCTCCCTCATATTTTTCAACTGTTCTCATTCAGCCTCATGGAAAGAAATGTTTTCAAAAAGAAATTCAAAGGAGATGGATTTTCAGAGAGAATTTCATGTTTCATTCAGGGTTCCTTGCTTACCTGACATATCAGGTGGCTGAGGATTGTGTGCATGTGTACTGCCTTCTCATGTACTATCATCTCTCTGTTCTGCTCAGGGAAGACATCATGAAGTAATTCCTCCCACAGGCATTTTTTCCAGATCAGGAAGTGCAGGCAGCTGGAGAGACTGCAGAACCTGGGAGAGCTGTGCAAGAGCAAGAAAAGCACACACAACATCCTCAGTGACGCTGATTAGGTGAGGTCAAAAGTACCACTGAAGAAACACCATATAAATTAAAAATAGTCTGAGAATGAACAAAAAACAAAAACAAAACAAAAAAGAAAAAAGAAAAAAAAACCCAAGAGGGCCTTTTTCACTGGGGAAGAATACTTTCAGGAACTTTACCTATTTACATATTTCTGTACTGCCCAATAGCTGACGCTCTTTGGATGGTCAACAACAGTAGTTGGAGGTCAGACTTTCCCCTTGCACTAGCTTCACCTTTCCCTGGGAGTGGCACTGCCCTCTTTGTACCCACTTCAGGACTTGCAGGGAATGAGTGGTGCTAACAGCCCCTGTGTGGGAGACAAGAGGTATCCACAGTTACCCTGGAGCAATGTAATATTTGGAAGGTCCTGGTGAAGGTCCTAAGCCATGAAGAATGACCATGAGGGCTGAGCCAATTCTTCTCAGAAAGCATTTTTTCTCGGAAAAGTCCTGAAATCTTAATTTTCTCATGTACCTCCTAAAAAAAAATAAAAGGGCACTGAAAGAATTTTCTCCACAATTATTTTTTGTGCTGGTTGCATTCCACTGCCCCAAGCCCCAGAATGTTGCCAGGTGTGGAGTAATGTGGCAGTTGCAAAATAAGACAAAGGCTGCCAGTGCAGTTGCTACAGTGGCTACTTGCAGTGGCAATACAAAAAGCAGAACAAAAACCATCAGAAAGAAAAGCTATACAAGACTCTCTCGCTCTCTTAGATTTGTTTTTTGTTTCTTTAATGTAACAGTAGCATCATGGCAATGATAAATACAAAGTTTGTGCATGTGTAGATTTATTATTTACTATTATTTTATTTAAAGTTTTTGTATGCCATCCCCTTGCTACATAGCCTCGGGACAGCTCACACAAATAAATAAATATAATACAAATACAGTTAAAACCCATAAACACCTTGGCTGCACAATTAAAACCTATAAATATTATACGTTCTTAAAATATTGTTTGAATAAAAAGGTCTTAGCCTTGCGCTACGAAACAAATAACGACGGAGCCAGGCGGACCTCTCTGGGGAGCACATTCCACAGATTGAAACTCCTAACACAAACATCATTTTAAGTCAAGACTTCTAAGCAGAACAACAGGGGTTAGTTTTAAGATTACTAAGATAGTTTACAGGCAATGCTTTGGAGATCTAGCATCCAAGAGGAGAGCTCCCCATGTTCTATGTTCAAAGTGTTCTTTGTATAACTCTTTGGTGGCTATAAAATATGTTCATTATACTACAATAAGCTAAATTCCTAAGAGTACATTTCTACTACTTATATTTAAATAACATTATTCTCATTGAGATAAATGATAACGTTAAGTATAAAATATTCCAACATCCTCTGCTATGTTAGGAATGTGTCTAGATCCAGGAATTATTTCCTTCATCTTACTCTGTCTTGTGAATATGACTTCTCAACATACAGCTCTTTGTATTTATGATGAGGGAAACTCCTTCCTCTTACTTTATATGATCTTATTACCTGCTTTCATAATCCAGATTACTTAAATCTAATATAGACACTGACCCCACAGTCACACTGGTGTAAAACCTGGCACCTCTTGCCTGGGTACTTTCTTATCAGTAAAGGGTGCCAATGAGCCATTCATCAGTTATTAATGATTAGCACTCTGTTTCCATCTGAGAAACCTCCAAGATAAGACCAGTTTAATTATTCTTATTCAAGAGATTGAGTTGAGTTACACTGGGCTTTGGTATTCCATAGGGTTAGGAGTTCAGCAACTCTAGCACCAATGAACTCATTTCTCATGCAAGCAAAGGGATGCTCAAGATTTTGCATCTAAGAGATTTACCTTATATGGAGGAGGAAATGTCTGATGTCCAGGCTGGATACACAGCCTGTTTTATGGACAGGAAGGTACTGTCAGAACAGAGTATGAAGAAACAGAATGCTTTCCTATAGGCAAAGGCATCAACATTTTAGTGAGGGTTAAAGGAAGGAGGAGTGAAAATTCATGCAAGGTATTTCAGTAATTTAATATAATGGAAATGATACTGCTGATGAAAGTAAAAGTAAAAGAAAGTAAAAGAAAGAAGTAAAGGAAAAAGGATGGAGCTGAACATTAATAAAAAATAATGACTGCAAAAGGTCAACCATGAGGAAATTGAAATTGTGAAAGTTTTTGCATACCTTGGCTCAATCATCAGTTCAAATGGAGACTGCAGCCAAGAAATAAGAATACTAAGACGTGGAAGGGAGTAATGAAGGAATTAGGAAAGATCATGTATAAGGATGTTTTAGTGGAGGCCAAGGTCATCCACACAATTGCATTCTCAATTAGCATGAAAGCTGACAGGAAGAAAATTGATGTGTGTGAAACACAGTGCTGGAGGAGAGCTTGTGAATACCCTGGACGGACAGAAAGATAAACAAGTGGGTCTTAGATCAACTTTCCAGGAAGAAAAAAAATGATGAAACTGAGCCTGTTGTACTTTGGACAATAATGCTAGGGAAAATCAAAGGCAGAAGATGAGGAAGACCAAATATGAGATGTCTTGATTCCACAAAGGAAGCCACAGCTTACAAAAAATGAGCAAATTTGTCAAAAAATTTTGAAGGGCATCCATTCACAGGGTCACTGTAAGTTGGAGGCAACTTTGCAGCATGTAATGACACAGATTAACTTCCATCTCGAGTACATAAAAAGACATTAAAAAGGATCAGACCAAGGTGTGTCAAGTGCAGCTTTCTGGTCATACTGTGGTAAATCAGCTGCCCATGAAAAACCCACAGGCAGAACATAAGTGCATGAGCATCCTTCTGCCAATTCCCATGCATAGGTCTTTGATACTAGAGGTAGCATGTATTGGCTGATTTCAGACAACGTTAATAAACCATGCTGGTTTTTGTTTTTGTTTTGTTACCATTTTTGTTTTGCCATATTGTCTGAACCCTGTCATGTTATTTCAGCATGGTATGTAGGTCTTTACAAAACATGGTAAGAAACAATGGTTTGTTCTATGGCTTGTCCATACCACCGTAGCTTGTCATGTTGTCTGGACCAGGTCCATGGTTGCCAGATCATGGTATGCAACTACTACAGAATCTACTAGAAAGGAAAGACTTCCATTTTATAAAGGAATCCTTGTTTTTTTTTTCTAACAGCTTCCTTGACACTACTTAGTAACCATGCTGGTGATCTCTTGGACTTGGTGCTCCCTTTCCTAATGTTGGTCATACATTCTAGCTGATCGTCTATTGTGTTTTTGAGTAAAATCCACACTTTTTGAAGATATTAAACCCTCTTGACACTCCCTTTCAACTTCTTTTTTGTCAGTTCCCTCATTAGTTTCCTTTTTTGAAGACAAAGATGACTATATTGAACTTCCTTGGCAATTTCCTCCTTAAATATGATTTAAATCCAATAGTTCTGTGGTCACTCTGTCCAACTGGTTTGCAACATATCTTCTACCAAGTCCTGAAGAACATGATTTAGGGTTAATTCCTGGGTTTTCTCACTTCTGGTCAACTTCATAGTCAACTCTTCAACAAGGGCACTGTCTTTAGGGCATCAAGAAATATACATCATCATGACTGGAACATGTATTTATCCAGTTAGTGTGGAGATAACTGAAGTCAACCATCATTACAGCACTTGCTTGTTTGGATGACTCTGTAATTTCATTTCATATCCTAAGATCAGATTGTGCTGAGCTCCCTGAACTGGGGGATAATAATCTAGTTCTAATTACTTTTGGAGCCCAGCATCTCCCCCCCAGTGCTTCTGCGGAGGAGTCTGCCTTTTTAATTTTTAGTATACTTGACACTATGCCCCCTTCAGCTTTCAGAGCAACTTGTTCTCTGGTATGCTTTTCTCAGCTCTTTCTATAGAGCTTATATCCAGAAACCACTGTATCCTACTAGTTGTCCCCATTCCATCATATTTCTACAATGCCCATTATATTTATATTGTCCCTTTTTCCTACTGTGAAGATTAGATCCTACCCACAAGAATGCAATATATAATCCAGATAGTAAGATATTCTGCTCTCTTAATCTTTTCCTACAGATATCTCATAAATAGAATAGATTATTATTATTATTATTATTATTATTATTATTATTAACATTTCTATGCCACCCCTTGCCGAAACCTCGGGGCGGCTTACAACATGATAAAATACATTGAAATACAATAGTACATAATAAATTACCATTAAATATAAAAATACAAAAAATACATTGATTTACAAATGCAAAATTAAAATTATCAGTATAAAATAAAAATATAGGAGGAGAAAGAGAAGGAAGAAGAAGTTGCCCTGATCATATGTTTAACAATTGAAATGATGTTTAAATAAAAAGGTCTTTACCTGGCGCCGAAAAACCAGTAACGACGGTGCCAGGCGGACCTCTTTGGGGAGTGAATTCCATAGGTTGGGCGCCACCGCAGAGAAAGCCCTCCTCCGGGTACTTACTCTCCTAATTTCTTTCATGGAGGGTTCCCGGAGAAGGGACTCTCCCGCAGATCTCAAAGGGCGGTCGGGCATATACGGACGTAGGCGCTCGTTCAGGTAGCCAGGACCCAAGCCGTTTAGGGCTTTGTAGGTCATAATCAACACCTTGAATTGGGCCCGGGCTTCAATGGGAAGCCAGTGAAGCTGACGGAGGACTGGAGTCATGTGAGCATAACGCCCCGTCCCCGTCAGCAACCTGGCAGCTCTATTTTGCACCAATTGAAGTGTTCGGACTGTCTTCAGGGGAAGCCCCACGTAAAGCGCGTTACAGAAGTCTAGGCGGGAAGTCACCAGCGCGTGTGTCACTGTCGCCAGGCAGTCGTACTCCAGGTAGGGGCGCAGCTGATTAATCAGCCGAAGCTGAAGGAAGGCGTTCCTCGCTACCGCTGTCACCTGAGCTTCCAAAGAAAGCTCCGGGTCGAGCAATACTCCTAAGCTGCAGACCTTATCCCTAAGAGGGAGTGTTGCACCATTCAGGACCAGGTCAAATCCACCTTCTCCGAAGCCCGATCCGCCAACCAACAGGACCTCCGTCTTGTCTGGGTTGAGTTTCAGTTTATTGGCCCTCATCCATTCCCTTACCTCGGCCAAGCACCGGTTCAGCACAGCCACTGCCTCACCTGGATTAGTGGAGAACGAGAGGTAAAGCTGGGTATCATCAGCGTATTGATGATTCCGCAGCCCACACCTCCTGATGACCTCTCCCAGCGGTTTCATATAGATGTTAAATAGCAGAGGGGATAGAATGGAGCCCTGTGGTACCCCATGGCATAGCTGCCATGACGTAGAGACATGGTCCCCCAGCACTACCTTCTGGAATCGACCGTCGAGATAGGAGCGGAACCACTGCAAAGCAGTGCCTCCAACCCCCAATCCCGCAAGTCTATCCAGAAGGATACCATGGTCGATGGTATCGAAAGCCGCCGAGAGGTCCAGAAGAACCAATAGGGATGCACTTCCCCTGTCCTTCTCCCTGCACAGGTCGTCGTACAGGGCGACCAAGGCAGATTCAGTGCTGTACCCGGGTCTGAAGCCGGACTGAAAAGGGTCCAGATAATCAGTTTCATCCAAGAGTGC
Organism: Varanus komodoensis; assembly: GCF_004798865.1. Lineage (NCBI taxonomy): Eukaryota > Metazoa > Chordata > Lepidosauria > Squamata > Varanidae > Varanus > Varanus komodoensis. Next base: position 21,903,951 of record NW_025335438.1, read on the forward strand.
TTGGAGTTGTCCCGCCACCACTCGCTCCAACACCTTGCCCAGAAACGGGATGTTGGCCACAGGTCTATAGTTAGTGGCCATCTCTGGATCCAGTGATGCTTTCTTCAGGACCGGTCGTATTACCGCCTCCTTTAAAGGGGCAGGCATTCGACCCTCCAAGCCATTGTACAAAGCTGCATTAGAACTTTATTTTTCCATTATGCAATGCTGATAAGCAGGTCACATTCATTTGGTGTGGATCTAACTTGATCTTTCCATGTACTACTTTCATAAGGTCTATGAAGCATTCTTACATGATACTATCTGTAATTTTTGTAGCCTAGTCCTGTGGTCCAGAGAAGAAGGTTGCCAAGCCAACTTTGCTGCAATCCATGCAAACTAATTTGCATCTTGTTCTCCGTCTCACCTAGCTGTTTCCAGCCTTGAACTCTTTGCACAGTTATTTATACAGGTGGTGGACTTGCACTGGTCAACTGAGTATGCAGTCTATCCAAGTCTGTGATGTGTGTATGAGAGAACTGTGAATGACACAATGTTGACATTGTTTGCATTCCTGATACATGCAGAAATAAGTGTTGTTTGTTCTATAGGGCTAAGCATGGATACAGGTCAATCTATGTTTTTAGAGTAGAATGTTGCATGGGCTTCCAGAAGAAAATACAGCCTGCAGTCTAATCCTGGTTCTATGGACAGGATGTTGATTATCATTTCCATCATAGCCATGTCTCTGATCACTTGAGATTTTTTTTTTGTAAGCCTGGTAAAGTTCTGCTGTACCCTTTCCCCTCCTCACCACATAATTTACCTTTATTTGGGCATGGGAAACAAGTTGAGGAAAGTTTTGTGCTAACTCTTCTATGCACTGAAAGCCTCATTATGAGCTGCCACTATCATGTATCTATGTGCACAATATGCCTAGTATCTGCTCCACCCCCTTACAACACCTATCCTTTCTTCCATTTATAATGTCACATTCCTGAAACATTCCTAAAGCTGTATGGATTTTGTCATTGCTTCACTGGGCATGACTGGACTTAATGTCAAGGGGAAACCTTTACCTTTACCTTTTTACACTGGGTTATTGATAGCATGACTTTTCTCAGAAGAGTCAAGTAGTTGGCACACATGTTGCTCAGAGAAACCCAATGAAGGGAAAATCAGTAGAAAGAAAATTTAAAACAAGTTTACACAATAAGATGTTTTGTAACCTGATTCTTCTAGGCCAAGTTAGACAAGTCCATATGTAGTCAACCCTCAGTAAATGCACATATTGCCACACCAGTTTAGAAGCCACTCTAGCTTTTACTTTACTAGTGTCTAGGGGCCTCATCCAGCCTACCAGCATTCCTCACAAGGCCAAAGCCCACTTCCATGGAAATACGTCTTTTCCCTTAACCACTGATGGTTTGATGAGTTCCTCTTATGCAGTTTCCCCTTCTAAATCGTTTAAATGCCTTTCTGAAAGCCTGGCTACTGACCATGGGAGTTGTAAGCTAAAAATACTAGCATGTTTGCTGTTATGGCCTTGCCATTTTCCCTTTGACTCCAGAATGGGATCTGGCCATTTTGCACCTCCCTCCAGGGAAGAAGCAAGTTGGTGATGGATGACAGGATTCCTTTTCATGCTATCGTTGCCCATGCAGAGGGAGAACATGTGGCTGCTATTGCAGAGCTAAGGACAACAGATTCCATGTATTGCCAAGCCAAGCTCTTCCTGAATAGTAGGACTGTATTTTGGAGCAAAGACCCTTCAAGGATATTGGCCCACCTTGAAGTTCTGGTGTCAGTGCTGGCATGGCAAGCCATCTGCCAAGGGTCCAGAGGCTCAGAAGAGCCCTTTCCTGCTGTTAAACCTGTCACAGCTGCAGCTAGCCTCCTCACCTTCCATCTGGCCCTAGTGGTTAAAGAAGTCCCATGGCTAAGATTGCAGGGCCCACAGCACCCCATTTTAAAAGGCTTAAAAATATTTTGAATGGCAGAGTTCTGAACTAATCAAGCAGTTTGGGAGCTACAAGGCCAATGAGGCTCATAGGGCAGCCTTTACCTTCCCCCATGCCCTCACTGGTCAAGTCCACCCCTTCAAAAGGCAGAATTTGATTGGTTCAGATTGCTGCTACCCATAAGCTAAGTTTTTTTTAAAAAATAAAGAATTAAAATTGCATTTGGAATCTGCAAGCTTGGCTGGTTGGGTGCATCAGCACTTTACTAGCCTGCCACTATGGGATGAAAAGAAAACCAGACTAGAGGACTTACTGGGAGCTTCTGTGTTTGGCCAGCAAGCTGGTGAGCAGGTGGGTAACTTGGATGGGTGCCTTTGGTGAGTTGGCAGGTTGGCTTCAGCGGGTGGGTAGGGCCCCATCTGCAACAAGATGCTAGGGTCCCTAGGCGTGTAGAGTCGGCTTTGCAACTTCCTGTGCATCTCCAACTGACAGCCCTCTCCAGCTCTCCAGAGCACATCGAGTAAATGCTGCTCCTCATATACTGTGGTAGCAGCAACACCAGGAAGGCTGGACAGGCTACAGAAAGCAAAGCGGCAGGGTACTTTTTAGGCACCTGGACTGGCTTTTGCTTGTTTTAGCCCCACAGCATCACATCCGATGCTGGAACTGAAATACGTATTTTCCAGTTGTTCAGGTCTGTCAACATAGCAGCGTTTAAGCAGATGCATACCTACCCACTTCCAAGTAGTACTGTCTCAGGTTCTCTGAATATATTACCAGCTACGTTTAGGGGATAAAAGCAAAGCAAAGCGAAAACAAAACCCCTTGGGAATCAAAGCTAAACTTGTCCACTCTAAAAGGGTTTTAGAAGCTGCGGGGATTGCAGCTTTAAGCAGGGTTACTAAGAATTTCTAAATAAACCCACTAAAGACAATCTTAATACAGGCTATTTGGATTATCGAAGTAACTTTTCTGCCCCGAAGTGATCTGCACGGCACCCAGATTTCCCCATCTAAATCCCGGTTCTTCGGAGTCGGTGCAGAAGACGCCTCCTGCGCTCGACCAATGCAGACAGGGCGGCGCAGGTTTCGCCCCCCGGCCGAGGGACCACCGCTGCTGCTCGCGCACCTGGTTGCAGCCGAGGCGCGCGCGAGCGGCGCATGCACGCGCCTCCTCCTCCGCCTCCCTCGGGGCGCGGAGTTCTGCAGTCCGTGGCCATGCTGGGAAGCTCCGGCGCGCGCGCGCCCCCGCTTCGCCGCCACCGCAGTAGAGGCACCTGCCCGGCCCCTGCGAGAAGCGGCGGGAGGGCTTGACAGGGGAGAGGGCAGGAGCCGGCAAGCTGCGGGGATGCCGCGATGGCCACGGGCGACGCTGCCAGCCGCCAAGAGGACGAGGGCGGAGGAGGCTGAGTCGGCTTCTGGTGGGCTGAGGAGACCCGGAGCCAATCGGCAGCAGCTGCCTCACCTCTACAGGCACCGCTAGAGCCCACCCACGCGTCGGCCGGGAGGAGCGCCGCCTCTGGCGGACGCAGCTGGGGCCAGGGCGAGCCCGGGAGCGTTTGAGGCGCAAAAGCTCTGGACGCCTCTCTCCAGCCTCCTGCGGACTCTCTCCTGCGCCAGGAAGCCCTGCCCCGCTCTTCCCGCGTCCATCGCCACGCGATCTCCCCTTCTCCATCGCTGCTTCCCCGGCAGCCTCCTCCTTCCCTGGTGTTTGAATGCAAGACCTCCCCCCCTCCCTCGGTGTCCCGTATTGCGTGGGATCTTCTCAACCCCACCCGTCTTGTGGCTGCCTCACCACTCCGATCATGTCGACGCGTCCATCCCTCCTGCTGCTGCTTGGGCTTCCTGCCATCCCGAGGGCCCAGCCGAGCCTCCTTTGGCTTTCTTAGCGGCTGGTTTGCTTTGGAATCTAGTCCGTGGGCGGCTTTTGCCACCTTCTGCCTGGGAAGTGCCGCCGCCGCCGCCGCCGCCAGCCGCTGGGTTTAGGGAGGGGTTGCCCCTGCCTTGGCAGAGGAGGATGTTTCTCTTCAAGAAGGCACTGCGAGTCTCCAACCGCTCCATCTTCGTTTTCCTCTTCTTCTTTTCCTTTTCCTCCTCCTGTCTCTATTTCATATATGTGGCTCCTGGAATAGGTAAGAAGAGATCTTGGCTTTTCCCCCCACAAGGTCGGTGGGTGGGTTTAAAAGACGTGCCACTCTAAGCCTGCCCAATTCCTAAGGATTCGTTTGGGGCTGATCGATGCAACTATGCAGGCATTATCTTGGGTTTCCCCTCCAGAGGTGATTTATAGTGGAATTTGTTCTCTCCATTGGAAAATATGTTGTTAAAATTATGGGAGATGATGGGAAAGTCTGTGTAGCGATTATTTTCACACATGGAAGTCATTACCTGTTATTGCAGCTATTAAGGCAGGGACAGATATTTAATTATTACATTTATATCCCACCTATTTCCACTTGCAAGGAACACAAAGTGGCCTGCAGGAACTCATAAATTGCTACTGTTTCATTGTAAGATACCAAAACATATGATGATCTCTCTCTCTCTCTCTCTCTCTCTCTCTCACACACACACACACACACACACACACACACACACACACACCACCCACTTCCCTGCCTTCCCAGGAATAAACCAAGTACCAAAGGCTTATATGGGTTACAGCATGGATTGGTTTTTTTCCTGCTATGGGTGATGCACATCTGTCTATAATGTTACCATAGGAGTGGGGCTTCAAGGAACAGGATGCATCAGTTTCATCAGCATTCCAACTGGGAATTGTTGCTGCTGACAAAAGCACACCCACCTTCCTGGTGGTGGTGCTTAAATGTGTGAGATGACTGTGTAAGTTATTGTGTAAGATGGCTGAGTAAGATGACAATACCTGTGACAAAATTTGTGACTAGAACAGCCCACCCAAGCATTGCTTTCGACAGCTGTAAAATTTATTTATTTAACTTGGAGTTTTCCTGCAGAAGTGTTTTATGTTGTTGTAGCATGCTGTCAAGTCTGACTTGTGGTGACTATGAATGGGTGACCTCCAAAATGTCCTGCCCTTGACAGCCGTGCTCAGCTCTTGTAAACTCAGGACTGTGGCTTCCTTTATGGAATCAAGCCATCTCATATGGTCTTCCTCCTCTGCCTTTAACTTTCCCTAGCATTATTGGCTTCTCTAGTGTGCCTGGCCTTCTCATGAAGTCCCTGAAATATGGTAAATATGAATATGAAATCATTTTTGCTTCCAGGGCAAGTTTTGGCTCAGTTTGATCCAGGATCCAGTTGGTTGTCCTTTTGTCAGTCCAGGATATTCACAAAGCTCTCCCTCAGCACCATGTTATGAATGCATCAATTTTCTTCCTGTCAGGTTTTTTCACTGTCTAGCTTTCACACCTGTACATATGATTGGCAATACAGTAGTGTGGATGATCTTGGCCTTAGTCTCCAGTGAAACATCCATACAATTGATCTTTTCTAGTTCCTGCATTGCTACACTTTCAAGTCTCAGTCTTCTAATTTCATGGCTGCAGTCTCCCTTAAAATTGATAATTGACCAAGGTAATCTTTCACAATTATTTATTGTGGATGATAAAGCTGTGTGAGTCTTCTCTAGCAATGATTTTTGATGTTGTTTCAAATCATCACTGTTTTCTACCAGCAAAGTGGTATGATCTGCATAGCTTGAATTATTGAGGTATTTTCTGTCAATTTTCACTCTTTTGCCCAATCGTAATCCAATTTTCCTTATATTATGTTCTGTGAACAGATTGAGCAGACAGGGAAGTAAAATGCACCATTGTCTGAGATCCTCTCCTATAGGAAACCATTCTGTTTCTCCTTATTTTGTCTTGACAATAGTTTCTTGACCACAGTACAGGTTACATGTCAGAACAATCAAGAGCTGAGGCACACCCATAGCTTCTCATGATCCACACTGAAGACTGTGTTGTAGTTTATAAAGTGTAGATTGATCTTTTGAAATTCCTTAATGAGGTCCAGTAGCAAACAGATATTTATGATATGATATTGAGTGCCTCTTGCTTTTTAGAATCTAGCATGATTATCAGGCATTTCTTTCTCCACATAGAGTAAATTTCACCCTAAGCACCACTTTGTTTGCATAGAAAATTATGCAATAGTGGCAAAGTTGTTGTACTCCTTAGCATCCCCTTTCTTTGGAACTGTATATTGGATGTTTCTGGTCTGTGGGCCTTTTCCATATTTGTTAGCATATTCTTATTAGGATTTGGACTGATAGGCTGGCATAATTATATTTGGTATCTACTCTGGATGCCTTACACCTTCCAAGTGGTTTTGGAGAGACCTTCATAATATTGCAGGCTCTTCTTCATGGGTTCCTCTTTAAAGGAATTCTTTTATCCCTTCTATATAGTTCTTCTGTAGATTGTTTTTACCTTCTCTGTGTTTTGTCCTGGTCAGATGGTATGCTCTCTTTTTGGTCTTTTAACATTCCTAATCTAGGTCTGAGTTTCTCTTTGATTTCTTGGATCTTCTGGAAGAGGTCCTTTGTTTTTCTTCTTTTTTGGTTCTCTTCTATTTCTTTGCATGGTCCATTATAATAGTTCTTTCTGTTGCATTCATGCTTCTGATCCTATTACTATCTTTTGCTTTTGCTTCTTATCTCTGCTTAGCAACTGTATTTCTTCTGTCATCCACTTAGGCTTTTCTCCCCCCCCCCCCACCCTTTTTTTATTACAGTAAATTGTAGTTTTGCATTCTTCCTAATAAAATATTTGGTTTCAACCCACAATTCTTCTGGCCATGGTTTGTTGAGATCAGTAATGTAAATCTGTTCTTTATGTTGACTTTGCATTCATCAGGAGTATGATTTAAAATGTTCTTTGGTACTATACTTCCATCTTTTTCAGCTTTGCTCTGGTTGTTGATGTCACTTGTTCTCTGTCAGTTTCACAATCGCTTGTTTGGGCAGTGAGAAAACAGTTTATCCATCATGTACTTCCAATTATGTGGGTTCTTTGATTTCTGTATTAACAGTTGCTGATGGCCTTGTGTACAGTCATCGGTTCTCCTACAACATTTGAGTCTGGTTTTTTCATATGTTTGTGTTACAGTCACTTATGATTATCAACAAGTCCTGTTTCAGTGTGTCATCAGTTTCTTCTTGGATGCTACAGTTTCTTCTTCAGCATCAGATGTTGGAGTGTAGACTTCAACAATGGTTATGTTGATAGGTTTTCTGAGAATTCTGATTAATATTATTAAGCCAGACTTTGCATTATATTTTCTTATGGTCTATGCAGCATCTTGCCTTAGTGGTTTGCTTCTGCCTTCTTCTGCACAGTACTATCCAGAGTTAGATTGACCATAACTGCCATGGTCTGTGAAAGCCCTTCCATCAGTATTACTTTCAGCTATCGATGCTGTGCAATAGCTCTCCTTCAGGAGTTCCTCTGCCTGCATCACCTTTCTCTTCTGCTATTGTGACTGTTACTCCTTAAGTAGGTGGGAGCATCCTAGTTTGGTGTGCCCATTTTGATCATTTCACCTTGGATAACTCTGCCTAGGGGGCAGCCTGACCTCTTAGCAGCATTGCTCTTGGCTTCCCTGACACTCTCAAAGCCTTCACCAAGTTAAGGAGTGCATCCAAGATGGGGAGAAGTGCTCAATGGCAGTCATTTCAAAGCAAATTTATCCTGATGAAACAGTGTGACTACAGCTTAGAATACAAATCAACATTTCCCCCATTGATATAGCTTATTGGTGTATTTTTAAAAATAAACTTACCATTTATGGCATACTCACCAGGCAGTTTTATTATTATTATTATTATTATTATTATTATTATTATTATTATAACAACAAACAGTAATAATTACAATTTAACCATTATTTTAAAAACATTGACTTGAAATCTGAAGAAAAGATTATTCAACCACAGCTCATTAATTGATAAAACATAGTATAATTAAAACATTTAAAGTTTTAAAAATTAGCAATAGCAAAGCCATAAAAACTCTTTATCTGTAGGCCAGAAAATAAGCCTTATGCTCTAATTTCAGTGCTTAGGCAGGCTCATATAATTTCATATAATCCTTCAGATAATCTGGTCCCAAACAGTTTATAGTTTTCAAGGTCACAAAACCAACACGTTGAATTTTTACCTAACACATGCTTCAATCTGGACTCAATGTGCAGGTTTGCACAACATGACAAGTCATATTGATTTCTTGTGGAGGATGGTCTACTGTGTCATAGGAACCCTGTCATGGCATTTCAGCATGGTTTGTTTGGTTTTTAGAAGCCACAATAAGAAACCATAGCCTGTTCTATGGTTTCTTTGTACTACCACGGCTCGTCATGTTGTCTGAACCCAAGTGCATGGTTTCCTTGCTCATGGTATGCTACTACCACAGAATCCTCTGTAGAGACTGGCAACTGCAGGAGCTGCTCCAGTTATCTAGCCTTTATGCATGGACTAATAAGGAAAAGGGAGGCAACATAGACAGGGAGTGATGCACCTTTGGACTGAGTTTCTGGCACAGTGGCTGATGGGATACCTGCCAAGCATGGGAGGACTCAGCAGAAAGGATGGCAACCCTGTTTAAATAGAAACCACTTGATTGTCCGTTGGTTAGATTAAGGTAAAAAAACCCCATGAACCATGGTAACCATACAAGTTTGCCTGTTGTATGAATTCAGTTAATCTAAAGGCAGAATAGATACTGCATCAGGATTTGATTTGTCACACTGATCTTGGCTCTTGTTACAAGGAGGTACACTTAGTGCTGCAGTTTTATTTAAACTAATAGCAATAGCTCTCTGAAGATTCTGACGTTCATATATAATGATTGTATTAAATTGAGGAAGTGGGAATGCATGACCTTTTTTTAGACAGACTTTTCTTTTTGGTTTCGTAATGAATGCATTTCATCTTTTTCCTTTCCTGTAATTCACTGGTGAGTTATGCATATACTTGTATGAGCCTAAGGACCATGTACTTCCTCTCTCCTTCCCACTTCTGTTCTAGTCACAATTTGGGGGCTGGAACCATATAACTTCATGTTATAAAGTAACTGCAGTTTGTCATGAATGTATGAACCTAGAACTGCAGTTAGTTTAAACTAAAGTTTATTGAAAAAATCAGAATTCCAAGTCACAGTTTGACCTTTGCATAACCACAGTTTGTTATTGCTGAATGTACAAATCAAGCTAGTTTAAATGGAAAGTGGGTGCTTCTGACCTTTGTGTCAACTGAAGAGAAGAGGGGTTGGTGCATATGTGAGCCTGAGGCTTATCCAGCCTTATTTACATAAGAGCTAAAATATTATGCAGGATAAAATACTATGCAGAGCTAAAATATTATGCACACAAACCCATTTTTACATAAAGGGAACCTATAACTTGTGTAACATTGGTGGGACAGCTGAAAGTGAAGTTGCAGAATGGAAACCACTGGCAGAATAGTTTTGCCCTCCCCATCCCTCAGGTGTACCTTCCAGTTCTGCTCTGAATGGTATCCCCACCCTTTGGAGAAGATTTGGAAGGCCTGCAGGGAGAAGGATTTCAAGGAGAAACCTTCTTGTGTGATGTTGCCATGGGTAGGAACAGAAAGCAGACCTCAGCTAAGTTTTGAATGTCTTAAGAAGACTTGGAATATTTAGCAGAACTGAGAAGCAATTAGTGGGACTTGAGTTAGATGATAGCAGCAGAAGAAAGATAAGGTCTCTTGGTGAAGATGTCTGAAATTGAAAGGAAACGGAAAAGAAGGGGGAAGGGAAGAAGCAGAGGGCCTCTGATGCTGAAGTGAACTGCTTTTCATTCATCTGTTTGGGCTTAAAAATACTTGTGCTGCCACCTTGATTGGTTGACTGTTTTCTGTCAAGAGAAGATGCTGGTCATGTGCATTACCTAAGATGTTAGTCTATGATATTGTGGTACTGCTAAGTTGAAATGTGGGGACAGGGTCTTACTGTTCATGCTTCATAGAAATGTCTTCTGAAAGCCTTTAGCATTTGAGAACTGTATCCAGCAGCTAGCTATCTTTATTAACAGTGTTTTGGTTTTCATGCTTCTTGGTCCAGGTAAATGGCATATTTATTGGTATATGTACTTTCCTGAAAAAATAAGGAATGGGCCAGATAAAACAGCCAGCCTGACTGAGTTTAATTTTGCATTGGTTTCTAAGACAGAATATTTTTTTAGGGGTTGCCTGCGTGTGAATAACCTAAATTTAACTAATATAGTGAAAGCATAATCCTACTGGGAATCTTTCATGACTGTTTGATATTGCTTTGGGTATGATATGTGATTTGTTTCATGTAGTGGTTTTGCTGTGATAGGTTTCTACCTGTGATACATTCTATTTAATAAATTTGTTTACAGCATGCCTGATAGGGTCTAATAGGATGTAAATTAAAGCTATACTTTTATCTACTTTATATTCTTCATGCTAGTGATGCAATTTCAAGTAGTGATACATACTGTTACTGTTCTATTTGTAATTTCATTTTTCAACAAGATTCTTTGTCTTGTTGAAAAGGTAGGTTGATAAAAGGTATGGTATTTTTTGTGTGCAATCTCACCTGATTTTTAATCCTATGCTGTAGAAGTGATACCATACCTGTGGTGTATGTGTAAGTAGAAAGCTGCATGGATCAGAAACAATGTGATTTTTTTCCTTGGAGAGAGATATTGACATGGCAAGGTATCATATCAGTGAGTTACCCAGTAAATGCAGCTTTCTGCTTATAGTTATTACTAGTGCATCATGGGATTGAGTTGTACAGAAGAATGTTCTTTTGTGCTTGCATATTTTTTACCAGACAGATTATCAGTGCAATTAGCATCAAGTGCCTGTTGGATCTGTGAGAAGAACAGATGTTGGAGCTACACATAATTATTCCTTTTTTCCCTTTTATTTCAGAAACACTCTTCACATCTAATAGAGTTTTGCAGAATTAATGAGAAAAAAAGGCTTCTATTCTATATTTCATACTGAACTTTGTTCATTTCATATTCAAAGTATTCTTAAGACCCTCATAGCTCATAGACCCTGCATTTTTGTCAGCACTTTAACTGATTCAACTGTGTTGATTCACCTGAAATGTTCATTGGGGTCATAATTAAAGCATTGTGTATTCAATTTTATATTTCAAATGAAAGCTAATTTAGATTTTTCTTTCCTCAACAGCAAACACATATTTATTTATGGTACAAGCACGAGGTATAATGCTGAGAGAAAATGTAAAAACAATAGGACATATGATCAGGTTGTACACTAACAAAAATGCTACATTAAATGGCACAGGTAAGAATGTACAGTTTTTCATTTTTAAATTTTCCTGACAGATGATTTTAAGTTCAGAAACACATAATTAATATGCAGAAGCAATTTACATACAAATCGGTGTAGTGATTTTAGAATTATGTGAAGATATTGCCTAGCAAACATCAAAATAGCTGAACAATGCATCTTCTTATTTTTCTTTCTATTAAGATTACCCTGAAGGCAACAACACAAGTGATAACCTTGCTCAGACTGTGATGTATCTTCCAGAAAATTTCACTTACTCTCCTTGCCAACCTTGTCCAGAAAAGTTGCCTTATATGAGTAAGTTTTTCACTGTACTATATAACCTGTTAGAATATTAAAATGACTTTAAAACACTGTCCTTCAATCAAGTTCTAAAACTATGGATCATTCTGAAAATTTAAGTTACAACCTCAGCGTGTTGTGTCATCTGAACTCTACTGTGGTCAGTTGCATTAAGGTTAAACAATGCTTATGGAATCTTAAAAGTCAACACAACAAGCTGGCATTCATTCCTTGAATATTAAAAATGGGTGCTGGCACATGCCACAGCCCACTGTGGTGTCAATAACCCTGTCAACAGGGGTTGTTTGATCACACAAACATGGCCGAAAACGGAAGCAGAAGCTCTGATCTCATTGTGGCTGTGGTGCAGGGAGTTGGTAGCAGGCTTGTATGCATAATGTTCAACTTCAGTTTAGGATTATAGTCAAACCAGGCCAGTGTTTGCAGTGATAAATTCAAGTAAACGGCAGGGGGGATAGATATTTGTGTAAATACACAATGCCACGTCCTGAAAAATCAGAGTTGGGTGAAGTTCTCTGGTTTGTATCTAGTGCATGTTTACAAAAATGAATTTTATCTTTTCATTTGGGATAGTTATCAAATAATGCACTGAAGCAGAAAATGTCTATGCTTTAAAGTATGAATCAGTCCTCAGTGTAGCACAAGTCAGAGTGGCAAGAGGGCACAGTGAAAGTTTTAGATTTTTTAACATTTAAAGTTAGGTTAAGGGGGTTTTACCTCCCCCCTCAATTCAGCTATTGGCAGGGGAGAACAATATCCAGTGACATTCATTAATCTGAAGGAAATTCAACAAAGTAGTATCACATATGTCTCTCCTATGTTTATTGGATGTTCTACACTTGACAAGCAGAATCCTGTCTTCTCTTGAATTGCAAAGCAGCAGCATTTGGAAGGCAATGGTTAAAATGGAACATGAGGCAGCCTTGCTTTCCTCACCATTGCATTCCTCCTGTGCCTTCCTAAACTATTCCAACCTGGGGGTTAAATGGTATGAGAGGAGAACAGTTCCTCCAATGACTTGTGTTCTACCTAGTGGATGTTAATGAATTTGTTAATTCAAATGGGTTTGAATTTCTAAGAATCTGGTGCACTGATTCTCCAACAGACTACCATTTTCCAATCAGAAATCCACCCTGTGGATTTCATGAGCTTGTGGACCTTTTTAAATTGATAGAATTAAAACTATGTGACAATCTGAAACAGATGGATGGAACAAAGTTGATAACATCCATATATCATAGATCATTGATGGACAGTCAGCATTCGATAGAGGTCTGTATGAATTGATAACAGGATATTGCTTCTCTGCATAATATTAGCTATGTAGAATATATCCATTAGTTATAACTATGGGCAAAAACTAGAATCAAAATTAATATTTTATGTTTCTTGCTACCTAGGAGGCTTTATTGATGCCAATATGAGTGAAATTAGTTTGGATGACATTCAGCAAATGTTTGCAAAAGATTTAGACATTGAACCAGGTGGTCATTGGAAGCCAAAAGACTGCAAACCACGTTGGAAGGTGAGGTGAAGCCACTTTCCATTAACCTGTTTACAATTTGTAAGAATCCTTCTCAGAAGTTGCAATCTGTGGCAACTGTGGAGGGTTTCTCAGTGGTTGCCTTCCATCCATGGGATAACCTCCCCACTGAAGCCTGGCTGGTGCCAAATCTGTCATCCTTTCACAGGTTAAGAAAGCCATCTTTTCTGAGGCTTTTCAAAAGCACTTTTTAGAAAAATGGATTCATTAACTGGCGATACAAGTTTAACTGTCTTAAGATCAAATTAGATATTCTATTTAGAATATTTTTCATTGTCTTTTTTCAGCTTGAGATGATGTCTAGTAAGAATACAAAGATTAAAATACATAGAAATACAAATCCTAACACATTTTAAAAATAGGGATTAATGATGGCAAAATTAACTATTAAAAGCTCAGCAGACTAATATAGTCTTCACAAACCATCTGAAGGGCATTTAAAAAAGGAGGCTAACTTCTTGAGGAGGGTATTCCACAAATGGGTTCTGCTATAAATACTAGCCAATCTTACCTGTCTAGAAGATGGGATGTGAAACAGAACTTCAGATGATGACTGCCAATTCCAGGCAGGCTCATATGGTGATACCCTGGGTCCAAGCTATATAGGGCTTATAGGTAAAACCCAGCATTTTGAGTTGAGCTCAAAAACAAATGGAAAACTGGTGCAGTTGTTTCAAGACTACTATTACGTAGTTTGTAAAATGCACACCCCAGTATGGGTGTTTTGCATTAAGTAAGCCTGAGCTCTTCAGAAGCAACCCACATTGAGTTAATCTAAGCATGAGTTAATTAAGAGATTGATTACTGTGGTCAGATCTTCCTTCTTCAGGAAGGGGCATTCCTGGCATACCACCAGATGATGGAAAAGGCACTCTTGGTCACTGCTGCCTTCTGATTGTCTAGGCACAATTCTGGATCCAAGAAAACCCCTAAGCTGCATACATGAAACTTTAGAGGAAGTGCTTCCATATCCAGAGCAAGTTGTACTTCCAATCCTGCAGTGGTATGTCAACCAACAGGACCTTCATTTGTTTAGCTTGAGCCTAAGCTTTTTGGTCAGCATTCAACCCATCTGTCAGGTTTTTGGTTGTTATGCCTAACTAACCTATGATAACCCAGTAGATGATTTTGTGCAGTCTAGAACCTGATGCATCATCCTTATTCTGGTACTCATAGGTATCTCCAAGTAAGCTACACCAGATCTCCCAGTTTTGGTAAACACTGAAGAATCCCTGAGAACTATTCTTCTTCCACAGAATCTGAGGAGGAGCCTGAGCATCTGCCTAGCCCCACTTGGAGGCAAAGCACATGCCTCAAGAGCCACAGCACCAAGTCTTTGATGAATCCAGTTAGGACTCTGGAAGCTCTAGTTAAATCAGCTCTCAGATGGAACTTGATTGCTGTTGGAAACACAGCACGTCAGCTTGCAGTGCCTTGTATTCTTGTTTCCTTGATCCTGTTTACGCTATTGACCCCTGAACTTCCATTTGATTCTGCCTTTTGCTTTCTGTTTCTGTTTGACTGCTGTCTCATGTTTGATCTTGTCTGTGCCTCGAATCATGGCTGTGGCAGATATGGAGGCCAAGATGCAAGGTATCCTGTTGTGCTTCCAGTCTCCTCCCCCCCTCCCCCTTCAGAGATGGTGTTGCTAAATGGCTGAATACAGAGCAGCAGGAGCAGACAGGCAAAGATCGCTTCTGTTGTTCTTCCCACTCAGCTTTTGATGAATGTAAGTCTGCAAGTTTGGAGGCTCCCATTCATCTCAACTGCATTCTAAAGGAAGCATTAGTTGTATTGCACATTAGCAAGTAACCAAATTAGATAATTCCTTTTAAAAGGGATGTTGTGTTTCCAATAGACAGGTAATGAAGTTTGCTTGCTTGCTTGCTTGTTTGCTTTTATTAGATAGCCTAAGATCTCTAAACACAACAGGTAGATGCCAAAGTGGAAATCCACTGGTTAGATTTTATGTGTCCACAACAGTTTCTCAAATGTGACCATAGGCACAAAACATTTGGGAACTCCTGCCCTAAGGCACGCTGGTCATAGCCTGTCAGTTTTTTAAGACAAAAACCTAAAGTTGTATTCAGGCATCAACTGAAATTATGTTAATGGTTAAAATGTCATATTTTAAACTTCTTACTGCTTACATTGCTTATCTTTATATAAAGATAGGTATAAACTTCTTTTAAAAGCATATCTGAACCTTCAGACTGTTTTTCTTCAGATATAGCATGCATACAAATATAAAACACTAAATATCAAGATCATGCACTACATTTCTGTCCAACATAACATAGGAAAATAATATTATGGATAAATTTAGCAATGAAAAGCTCTGATGTGCATGTTATGCTCAACTATCTACCTGTTCCCTGAAATTTAATGCAAAGTCAAAGGAAATGGATTCTCTTTGACAGCAAAAAGGCCAATGTTGCAAAGTTGGAAGGACAAATGAGGACATATGCTTTCAATTTTTGAATGGCTGTTTTTTTACGTATATTATAGGAATGCACAAAATATTTGTTCTACCTTTTTTGAAATTTGTGCATAACTATGCTTAGAACAGTAGCACATTTTGCCATGTGTAAAATATATAAGGAGCACACATTGCAAATGCAACCAACTGTAAGAAAACTCTAATACGTTATTTTTATCACTTTTTTATTTGTTGAGATTTATTAGTTGGAAAAAGAGTTCTGTAATTCAGTACTGCTAACATAATAGCTTTCAGTTGGGTTTATGTTTTTAAAGGTTGCAATACTCATCCCTTTTCGCAATCGCCGTGAACATCTTCCAATATTTTTCCGACACCTGATACCAATGTTGCAAAACCAGAGGCTGGAATTTGCATTTTATGTTGTTGAACAGGTAAGTTGCTTTCTATTTGTTTCAGCATACATTCAAATGCAGTATTATATATATTTGAATTAAAGTTCAAGAGTATTCAGTGTTATCTGTAAATTATGATTGCTAGGAACAGCTGCTCTTGAGATATTAAGACAAAATTCATGAGGAGTGTTGCTTCTTTATAGGGAATCCTTGATTGGCTGTAATACACTTACTTCCATTGCTTCAAAAGATGATCATTTATACATTCTAACTGTGTTTTTGGGAGTCTGGTCTTCGGTCAAATGTCTTAAATAAAATTTCTGTTTCTCTTCTGCTAGCAGGGATGTACTAAACTATGATTGAACCTTGACTTAGTCATACAGAGTAGACCCACTGAAATTAATAAAACTTAAAATTGTTATGAGGAAAGTTCTATTTATTTCATTGGATATTTGTTGTCTAAATCTAGATCCATCTGTATTCATCTGTTTGTCTAGAACCCTTTTAGCATTAGGCTAGTATGCATCTAACCTACATATGCTAGTCTTTTTATTTAACCCTGTCTTTCCCCTTCTATTAAGACTGGAACACAACCCTTTAACCGAGCAATGCTATTTAACATTGGCTTCAAAGAAGCTGTGAGGGATGGTGAGTGGGACTGTGTAATCTTTCATGATGTGGATCACTTACCTGAAAATGATCGAAATTATTATGGGTGTGGTGAGATGCCGCGTCACTTTGCCACAAAGCTGGACAAATACATGTACATGTAAGTAGCCAGTTCATTTGCAACGTGTAGAAAGTTATTTCTGAATCCCTCTATTTTTGCAATTAAACATAATTTTGCAATTAAGAATGGTATAATATTGGAAAATAAACATTTTAAATTGCGCTTCCTTTGATATTACCAGACTTTTCTTGGAACTACTTGAATTCACATGAATGGAATTAGTGATTTAAAGGCTTTTAATGCTTGGCATAGGCATTGGCATAAGCTACCATGGCCTAGGTAGCTTTAAGCATAGAAACAATGGTGAAGTTGCTTTGTTTGCGTAATCCACTGCTTTGGGCTATATGCCACATATCCTGTTTTCTCTCATAAAGGTTAATCACTAGGTTCTAAATTTACGGGTCTGAATTCTTTGACAATTTATGTACAATTTCATTATATTCCTTCTCTGAAACTGGTTGAAATTTGGCTTCAGAAGGTCTTTTGTTACAGTTTTATTGATACTGTGTTGGGGCAGCTGGTTACATAGCCATGTAAATAGACTAAAATTCTATGTTGAGCATTTGTTAGGAAACAAAACTCTTATAGTAAGACATACTTTAGATTAAGGGCCAAACTACACAGTTGACAATGTAGCTGACATTGCTGTTTTCCTCTACTTTCATGTAAATCCATCCATACCCAATTGGAATAAGGACTCTGGCACTTCAGGATGGAACTTAAGTAGCTCCCACTGCCTCCAACCATTGCCCCCATGGGAACTCCCCCACCCCCGCCCCATTAAAGAACCAACTTCAGATGCATGCCCAGTTAGGCTTTTGCTCTCCCACACATGAATACTCAATTTGCATGCCATAGTTTCAAATCTATGTTTTTATGGCTGTTGCCACATGATCATTTTAGGCACATGGAAGTAGTTTGCCATGCTTGGGATGCTAGTATGTACATCCAAAGCTTTATTTTCACAGATGCAAGCCCTTTAAATGCAGCCATCCCACTGTATGCTAATCAATTTGCTTTAGTGATACTTCCAGGAGATGGTGTGTTTGTAGAAATAGCTATGTTTCATCTTTCAGAGGTGTATTTGGCTTCTAAGCATCTATATATTGCACAACCATTTCACAAAATCTTGGAGCCACTGATCTTAAGTGGTTTATTAAGCTAAGATAGTTGTATATGAGATATGGAATCTCTTGCTGGAAGAGACAATTATACTAATTTAAATAAACTACGCAGTTTAAAATTTGCCTGTTTTCATTTTCAGTCTTCCATACAATGAATTTTTTGGTGGTGTTAGTGGACTAACAGTAGAGCAATTCAAAAAAATTAATGGATTTCCAAATGCTTTCTGGGGATGGGGTGGAGAAGATGATGACCTTTGGAACAGGTGAGCATTCAAAGAATATGTAGCATGGATTAATAAATGGAAGTCCCATGCAAGCTATCTGTTGCAGGCACTGAAATGAAACTTTACATAGATGTGCAGGGGACTGTTGTACAAGAATACAACAATCTGTTGTACAAGAATACAACAATAAAAATTTTAGAATCCTATAAGCTTTAAAAGTGCTCATTCAATGATCTTGATGCTCATTCTTCTTGCTTGTGCAGCTTTTGTATGTCTGAGCACTTTCCTTTCACTGTGAGATTCTCTAATTTTGGGATGTGGCTCTCAGTGTTCCTAATGTCCCCACAGTTTTCCACCTTTTCCTGAGATTCTAGGTGCTCAGGAAGGTGTAAAAGCGAGAACTGCTCTATTTATGGACCCACAGAGAAAACAGCATGGTTTCAAAGCTCAGGCTTCTTTCTGAAACAGTTTCTTCAAAAATGCAACCCAGTTTTTTTATTTTTAGCAGGGTGTAGACATATTTATGCACATATACCCCTCTCAAAAAGCCTTACCATCATCAAAAAGGTAATTTTGAAAGAAGCCTGAATTTTGAGAGCTAGCTGTCAAAACTCTGTGCTTCTTTAAATGGGGCAGCTCACACTTTTGTACCTACCCAAACACTTTTAACTAAATTAAAGTATTTTTAAAAAATAATAAATTTTACATAAATTTCATTCTATATTTTAGAAAAGGGATGTCAAACCAATGATAGTCCCTGAAGTGTGTCTGTCACTGGTGGTTGACTGTGAGAGAGTGCAAGGTGACTTTTGTAGGGGCCAAGTGTGGGACAGGTGCTGTGAATGACAAAGATGTCACAGTCATGGTGTGAGAGTATGAGCACAGTTAACCCCCCCGCCCAGGGCCTCCCAAGCATTTTCACTCTGAATTAATGCCTTACCTTGCATAGCTATGAGAACATCAGTCTAGCATGTTGAGTGACCTTTGCTAAGTTGGAAAGGCATGGGCCTGCAGCTGGATGGGCGACCATGTGTGGGATTGGAATATGGGGTTGGACTTGCTGGCTTTCTACGTACCTTCCAGCTCTACTACTATACTGTACTGTACTGTACTGTACTATACTATACTATACTATACTATTCTTCTCTTCTGTTTTCTTGTGACCAGTGCCAGCATGTTGGGAAACTCTTTTATTTTCCTGAGCTTTCTTGCTGACTGGCCACTGTTTTTTGAATTTTTTTTCCTGCTGTGTTTATGGGAAGCTTTTTAGAATCTTGCCAGAATTTTTGTTTTGATTTCTTGAATATGTTGTGCATTTATGTGAATTTTTAACATCTTCTGAGACTGTTATCAGTTGGACAAGTAAACCAAGGTTTATGTCACTTTTTTAATAAAAGAAAACTGAGACATACACACACACACACACACACACACACACACACCTCTTCCATATAGGTAAACCCCAATCCTACAAAGATGTGTGACCATGCAAGAGGAAATGTGTTCATTCAGTTGTTTCTGCTTCATGGAGCTGTACCATTTATAGCCCATATTACCTGTTCAGCCATGGAAGAAACCTTTGAAATTTCAAAAATACCTTGCATGCACACAGATTTCCTTATTTGTGCATGTTGTTTAATAGAACTGTGGTTTATATGTGGATTAAATTTTAAATTTAAGTTTTGTTCTTCCTTCCTTCCTTATTTGAATTACAGGGTTCACTATGTAGGTTACAATGTAACAAGACCAGAAGGAGAACTAGGAAAGTATAAGTCTATTCCTCATCACCACAGAGGAGAAGTTCAGTTCTTAGGACGGTAAGAATAATGGTTAAGGATCACTATACTAACAGAAGGTTTCATTTTCAATATATGGTACATCTTGCAAGAAGGCCTGACACACCTATTCATATGCAAAATTTTCATGTTTATTAATTGTTCCTATTTGGTCTATGCCAGGGGTGTCCAAACTTTTTGCAAGGAGGGCCAGATTTGGTGAGGTGAAAATGTGTGGGGGCTGACCATTCAGCCTGACATTCTTTGAACCATTAACATTAAATGCAAATGAACTATTTTATGAAAGACTAAACAAATAACTGAACTAATGTGAAGGGTGATACTGAGATCTCGACTGCATTATATAGGACAGGTCTGGCTCAAAAACAGTGGTTTTGGTGCGCAAAATGTCACGCAGGTGAAAGTCACTTAGTCTTGTCCTTACGCGGTTCTTGTTAATGTTCATAACCGAGAATGTCTTCTCGCACAAGTATGTCGAACCAAACAAGCTCAGCATTTTCTTAGCAAATGTTCGAATCTCTTGGAACCTGTCTTTATCCAGCTGGTGGTAAAAGTTGACAAGAGGGAGCTGTTGGTGCCGACTGCAACACTCGGCGTCACAGTGCAGCTCAATGAGCTCCAGCTGCAGGTGGTCTGGAACGTCATCAGGGTCCACAGAGAAAGGAGATGAAAAAAGCGTGCTCTCCTTTTCAATAGCTGCAAAATTCCAAAAGCACTGTTGAAACTCCTCAGCCAGAGATGAGATGTTTGCTTCATACCTCCTTATTTGCACACTCATATTGTTCTGTGGAAAACTGGTCATTATTTCCTGCAGCGATGGGAAATGTGTGGTATTGGGCTGCGTTTGTGACAGGTGCCTTTGGAAAAGTAGCAGCTTGGTCTCAAAGGCTTTGATAAGTGAATACAGTTGGCTTACTACTGCATTTTGCCCCTGAAGGCTTGTGTTCAGCACATTCAGATGTCATGTTATGTCAACTAAAAATCCAAAATCAGCCAGCCAAACAGGATCAGATAGCTCTGGCATCGGTTGTCCCTTTTTTGCCAAGAATTGTCCGATTTCCTCCCTAAGACAGTAGAAGCGCTGCAATGCAGACCCCCGACTGAGCCATCTTACCTTGTTGTGATACACAACATCTCCGTATTCAGCCTGGATGTCGCGTAGAAACTGTTGAAATTGGCGGTGGCACAGGGCTTCGGAGCGAATATAATTAATAGCCTTCATCACTGGTTTCATAACATGATCATATTTCAGATGTTTGGCACAGGGAACTTGGTGGTGAAGAATACAGTGGAGTTTTATAGCTTTGCCTCCTCCTTCGCTGACTTTGTTACAGACTAGGGTTGATAATCCACTTCACTCGCCAGCCATGGCAGGTGCGCCATCCGTAATAATCCCAGTGACTTTATTCCACGGTAGTTTCATGTCATCTACGGCGGAACAAACAGAAACAAATAAATCTGTTCCTCTTGTTTGGTCCTTAAGGCTCTGGAGGTCAAGTAGCTCTTCACTCATGTTCATGTCATTGTCCACTCCTCTCAAAAAAAATCAATAACTGAGCGGTGTCAGATGCATCCGTGCTTTTGTCACAGGCTAACAAGAAAAAGTCAAACTCCACTCCTTTTGCCTCTAACTGTCTCTTAATATCAGATGAAATGTCTTCAATTCTCTGTACCACAGTGTTACGAGCCAGGCAAACATTGGCAAACTCTTGCTTCTTCTCAGGGCAAATTTTCTCCACCATTTTCATCACGCAGTCTTTAATAAATTCACCCTCAGTAAAAGGTTTGCAGTGCTTGGCAATCAGCGTTGCCACCTCGTAGCTTGCCTTTGTGGCGTTTTCATTTGACTCAAGGGCTTTTGTGAAAAAGCACGGCTGTGCCGTTAAAGCAGCTTCCAGTTCCTTCAATTTTTCGCCACGTTCATTCCCAGTTAGCTTGTCGTAGTTAGCATGTTTCGTCTAGTAGTGCTTCTTGATATTGAATTCCTTGAAAACAGCCACAGTCTCTTGGCAAATTAGGCAGACACAGTTGTTTCATATTTCAGTGAAAAAATACTCCAATTTCCACTTGTCCTGGAAGCAGCGGCCCTCGCTGTCAACTTTCCTTTTTTTAGTTACAGTCGCCATTTTAGAAATGGGCACACAAGCCTTGTGTCACAAGGGTCACGAGGCGAGAGTGCTGACTCAGGTCTACTGCCATCTTCTGGTGAAATATAACCACCAGCCTTGAAGGAGCAGGAGGGAGCAGGGGACAGCTGCGGGAACCGCTGTGCAGTGAAGGGAAAAACGCCAGCTGGCGGGGATGAGTGACAGGCTGAGCCAATGGGGAGAAGAGGCGGTGGGCCGCTCGAAATTTGAAACGGGCTGCAATTGGCCCCTGGGCCGGACTTTGGACATGCCTGGTCTATGCCATTGTTATTTCTAGTGTTCAAATTAACTTGATGACTTGATGGCACACAGCAACAATGGCATTGTTTGTGCACAGCTTTTAGGCTCCTAATGTCATTTCAAGCATTGCTTGTAATATGAAAATTTACTAAGTGTGCACTTAAAAACAGTGATTGATAAGCTATAAGTATATTAGAGGGTATAAGTTTATTTATTTAGGACATTTACAGGCCGTCCATCACTGTCGTCTCTGGACGGCTTACAGGTTGTAGCTTTTCTATTAGTACACTGGCAGATTTGATACTGCAGATGATACAGTTGATACTACAGACCTCTTTTAGATGTAAAAATAAGCATTCTGTAGTCTTGACATTTTGCATTTCTTTATCCCCAGCTTTATGGTGCAATCCTTTTCCTACTTTCCTGGGAATATGCATTGCTGAACTCAATGGGACTTACACCTAAATAGATACATATAGGATTGCAATGTTAAGTCTTTTTACGATTATAAGCTGTAAATATATGTTTGTGTGTCTTTAAATGTCTTTGTTAAATAGTTTCACTGTTGTCACAGAATAATCAATTGTGCGCCTTTTATGGTTGAAAATATAGCTTGTGGTATAACCAATTGAACCTGGGTTCTATAACTTTTATCAATGTTCTATACTTTTCCTCCATAGATACAAGCTGTTAAGATATTCCCGAGAACGTCAATACATTGATGGGTTGAATAATCTGTTATATACACCAACTATTCTTGTCAGCAAATTATATACAAATATAACTGTAAATCTTGTGCCAGAATTAGCTCCTGTTCAAGACTACTGATGGAAGAGCAGATTAAAGTCATGGATCAAAAATGTATAACACAGGAAAATACTAATGTGATGCTTTAAAGACCTCAAATCAGGTATTTCTGATGACTAAAGAGAAGAAGTCAAGTGATGTATGCCTGTGCATCATTTGCTGAAAATAAATACTGGTGGCTGCTACTTTAAAAGTTTACATCATGAAACTAATCAATGTTCAAGCCTTGTTTGATCACATTTTCTCAACTAAAGCCACACATTTCAACCATAGAAAACAGATCTGTAGCTTGTTTAGAAGCAAGGGAGAAACATTTCTCTCAGTAAATGTGTGTTCAACAAAGTGTAATTAAAATTAAGTTTTAAAAATATATTTTACATGTTATGTAAAGCATCAGTTATAAACTTATGTGCTTTTGAATATGGCAGCATTCAAGCGTTCTGCATGTGCTTAACAGTATTTGTGTTCGGTCTCTCCAGAGTTTCTGTATTGGCATGAGATCATATTTAAGCAGTTGATTCTAGACAAAGACTTTGACCTGTTTATAGTAACAGACCAATTTATAAGTGTTGGCTAGTACTGACTGTAAACAGTTACTTTTGAGCTACAGACCTCCCGTACAGTAACTCCTATGTGAGTTTACCACAACATTTTATGGGAATAATCTTTTAAATTTTGTTTTATTATCAGGTAATGCTAATGATGCTTGAAATAATGTTATTTATGTATATGACAGGTATATTTTTGGAATTCATCAAAGATATTGCATTTCATTAGGATGCTTTTGCAGTACGTTTGGTGTTGGAACAATGTCTAACCAATATATTAGCTAAGGTTTTATATGGCTGTTTTGTAGACATTTTCATTAAAAACAAAACAAACCATCACTAATTCTTCCACAATCAGAAGAGCAAAGAAGTGTCATTATTAGAAGGTTAATGACTGATAATGAGTAGGGAGCATTGGTGAAAAGATTTCACATGAGAACAAGTGTGGTGTAGTGGTTAGAGAATTGGACTGTGGCTCCGGAGTTGTGGGT
Organism: Varanus komodoensis; assembly: GCF_004798865.1. Classification (NCBI taxonomy): domain Eukaryota; kingdom Metazoa; phylum Chordata; class Lepidosauria; order Squamata; family Varanidae; genus Varanus; species Varanus komodoensis. The sequence goes on from NW_025335438.1 coordinate 21,927,967, forward strand.
CTAGCCATCCACTAGGTCATGAAGCTCACTGCGTAAGTTGTAAGGATAAAACGGAAGAGGACCATGTCATTCACCTAGGGTCCCTTGCAAGAGGGAAAAATGAAGGATATAAGTATATAAATATAAATATGTAAAGAGTAGAATATTCCAGGCATTCACGATAAATTAATGGAGTTAGCCCAAGGAGTTAGCCCAAGGAATGGAGTTAGCCCAAGGAGGAATGCCTAGAAAATACCCCTTACACTAATTATCTTTAATACTTAAAGTTCTCCTTCCTTCCTTCCTTCCTTCCTTCCTTCCTTCCTTCCTTCCTTCCTTCCTTTGTAAACATTCTCTGCTTTTCTATTAAAGCCAAGTCTCTTCTCTTAATGACTGATTGAAGGGATGAATGTTCTCACCATTTTGTGGAGTTGTTCTCTCCTGTTTCTTGTGCACCAACGCATGTAGTTGGGGTCTGTATATCCCTCAGTTTCTGTGCAATGGGTGAAGATTGTCATATAGCATCCTTTTTATGAGCACTGTTCTTAATTATATTTACATACTAGTGCAATTAACATGATGTGAAATGCATGACACTTTCTGCTGTAATTTGAAACACAGGCATTTAGATACTGAATGCTATTATTTTGCTGACTGTTGCCAAGTTTCAGCAATGGGAGAACCAAAGAATTGTTTGTTTTCTTTTTACAGCAAGTGTGTCAAATAAGCATTTGCATCAAGAACAAAAAGAATGCAAATAAAAACACTTATTTGCATCCTAGACTAGTTCTTTATCAAATCAGTAAAAACTGTTCTCAATTTCTTTTTAAAAACCTCAGTATAATACTTTATTTCAGGTTGTTTGTTATTAGAGGTTAAAAAAGGACACTTCCAAATAATTTATGTTCATCACAGGGCTAGCAAATTTACAGAGATAAAAATGAATAGATCTTGCCCATAAACTTGCAATATTAAAAATACATAACACAAGTTATGCATACAAAAAGTATTTAAATTTGTGTTCTTTTCTCCTAATTCCCCAGTTTATTTATGGATGTTTGTAAATCTGAACTAATAATTTATTCTGTACTGTCCTGATTTAATATGGCCACCTTATTTGAATAAATAATTGTTGACAACTCATTGCATAACTTTTTATAAAGGTGCATATTTATTTATTTATATGAAGATATTATGCCTTTAGGCATAAAGTGAAATTTTTAACTTGACAGAATACAAAACCCCAAAATATGATGTACAATTTTTCCTGCTTAAATATGCTATTCTATAGCAGATTTTAATATGCCATGTGCCTTTAATGTAGCTTACAAATGAAGCTGGGAGCCATTCACAATCTTTATCCAGGACTTCATTGTGAAGCCATTGACAAATTAAATATGCTTTCTAGTTTAGTGCTGTTTGCAATTATCTCTTATTTAAAATAAGACTTTTGAATTTAAAATGAAGATTTATAATTTAAATGAAGCAATAGCTATAATGTAATAAATGGAGTCTATTTGGAGTATTAATGATTGATTTTAAAACTTCTCATCTCCTTTCCCCAATATTTTAAGCTAAAATGAGAAACCATTGAAATATCTATAATAAATTATTCTCTTTTTGCCTTGGATATCTGTGTCTGTTTTTAATTCAGTGAAGTATTGAGTTTGTGATTTATTTGCTAACTATAAATGGTTAAAAAGTACTAGTAGCACATTAAAGAAAGTATACTAACATTATTTTATTTTTCCAGGTTTGAAATGCTTATTAAATATGTGTGCACACATGCACATGTGTACACACACACACACACACACACACACACACACACACACAAACTAGGAATTGTACTGAATCATGCTATGACCTATCATGTTGCTCATTAAAATGTTTGTACTTTTTAAATGCATTGTCTTTTGAAATTTAGTATCCTAAAGGCTAGTATCCATTAGGAGAAGGCGGTGGCATATAAATGCAAAATAAAAATAAATAAATACATTAAATGCTTATTTTGTTCAGAAGTTATTTTGATATCATGTAACCTACCATTTGTTTACTGGATGGACTTTACTAACAATACATTCTTTCATGTTAAAGGTTTTCATGTAGCTGTAAATTTTATGCTATAAAGTTCAAATTAAAAGAGACTTGCCTCTTCAAATGTTAAAAGTACTGTCAGTTCTAGCTGGGTTACCAAAACTGCATAATATTAGAAAATTATAGCCCAGATAATCAGTTATTAAATTCCTCTGTACATACCTATACCTATTTAACTATCTTCAGATGTCCTGTGGTATTTTTGGGCTAGGTTTTCTGCTATTAGTGCTGCTAGATTTAAATGGAGATAGTTGCTTGCCCTGCCTTCATGAAAGGGAACTTTTGTGAGCACAAGTTTCCATCCTATCATGGAGTGAAATTGTAGGATATAAGCCAATGTGTATAGGATTCTTTAGTTTTGCAACAATTTAGTTGCAGCATTTTCCAGCACTTTACAAGGTATAGGCAACAGTAATATTCTACGTTTTTCTCTACAAAAGAGCCCTGAAGAAGTCCGTGTAGGATGGGTGTAAGCAACATGCAATTCTCCTGATGTTTTGGCCTACAACTCCCAGCAGTCCTTACCACTGACGTTGCTGGCCAGGATTGTAGGGACTTGTTGGCATGTTGCCCATGTCTGCTGTAGGGTGCTTATATACTTTCCGTCTGTCACCAGCAAGGCTCCCTTCTTATCAGAGGTGCTACTTCTCTCTAGGCCTCCAATACCCCCACCAGCCAGAGATCCTGTAAAGTTATACAGACCAAATGAGCAAACAAGAGCTCACTACTTATGCTGGCATCTGGGTGTTGAATATGCAATGGAATTTAGGGATTGAGCTGTATTGCTGGAATTGTGCATTTCACTTGTGCGTTTAAATGGAATCGACTTGTTCATAGCATGCACATGCACTCACACACAAACATGAATGACACAAAATGTTTAGAGAAGAAATATTTATTGATACATTTCATAAAAGGTTTAGCCAAGATGTCAGTGCTAGATGCTATTATAGTAAATGAGCCATTGATTATACATGTTAACTGCTTCCTTTAAAATAATGCTACACAAATGGAACAGCATAGAGAACCTTGTAAGAATAGCGTATGGTCTCATTCCTTTGGGTCACTGACAACAGCTGTGGTAGAATAAGAAAAGGGACTAAGAAGAGCAGCAATGGTGTAATGACGATGGCCAGAATCGTTAGCAGTAAAAATCACCTGTAAAAGGAAAACACTGAGTTTGGCATACATACTTTCTGTTTCCATAAAAACTGTAGAGGTAGGATAATACCCTTACATTAAAAACTAAGGATCAATAATCACTTGACCTGATTTATACACTGTCCAATCATTCCCATCTGTATGTGGACTTGGTCTAGCATCCTTGGACTGCCAAATTAATTTCAGTAGAGGGAACAGATCTTTATACAAACAAAGTAACATAGATACTGGTTCCTTGATTGCAAGTGGGAGAAGTAATATGTTTATATCAAAATTGCTATCAAGAAAATAAACTATTTATAGATAATATATACTTACATTTCACTTAACACAATTAAAATGTGGAATGTCATTGTGATACAATGAATTCATATGTAACCTGAATTCAGTTGCCAAACTCCCATTGATTTTTTTAGGCTGAACATAATTTTGAAGAATTCAGTCCTATAGTGTTCTCTGTCATCATTGATCAATGAGAAATGTGTCTCATTAGGGCACAATCCTATGGTCAATAGAAACTCTCTGAATAGCCTCAGTAAAATTCATAATTCCAGCAATGACCTTGAAAATGTGTTTGAAAGTCAGATCTGGGACTATGAATTCAGTCCTCTACTCTCACAGCAATGTGGGCTTAAACAGAAAAAGTCTTGTAACTCCCAGCATTCCTCTGTTTAGGAATGTTCTTCATCAGTGAAGTACATTGTTTTAAATTTAAGGTATGACTGGATTAGCATGACATGTTAAGTCATGATGGTATATTAGCTAAAGTGCTTTATGATGCATCCAAACCCAGGATTTTTCCTAAGGGGTGGCTTATACATGAGCCCAACTAACCATGGTTTGTTATAACAAACAACAAAATAAGCCATGGCCAAGCCAAAAACAATAAAAAATCAAGCACACAAAAAACCCTGAAGATCTCCTTGGCAGCAGGTGATTGTCTTTCCCAGGCACCACAAAGGATCCAAGCAGCACCTAGGGACAGCTGAAGAAGTATACCCACCACTCCTCTCAGCAAGCTTGACATAAAAACAAACAGAAGCGGCATCAAAGGCTGCTTTCATGCTCCTATTTGTGGGCATGTGAGAAGTGCTGCCCCAAGGAGGGCCATTGCTACCTGGGGAGGCTTCCCACTCCTCAGACCAGTCCTTTGGCATAATTGACAGTAAGAAGCTATTCCACATTCTTACTTGTTTCTTCAGAAACTAATGATAAGGGAGAAGAAATTTTTATTTTATCAGTTTATGCTAGATATGAAAAGATATATTTCCAAATACTCACATCAGCATATTCGTGAAATGGGGAAACACCAAGTGCCCTCCAGTATGTGCTGGTGTCAAACTCTACCTTGTACAGACCTTCTACAAATTGTTCATCTGTTGTAAGTTCATGGATTTCCCCAAATTCATTTGTTTTCCTATAATGAGGATATATAAAAGTAGTTAGGATAAAAATATCCTAAATAAATAAATAAATCTGTTCTTATGGCATATGCATTTATTCTAACATTTATATCATCAATTGGATCCAAACTGAGTCATTCCTGGTGTAGTTCCTATTGACAGAATAATCAAAGTGAATTGATTTCAGTAGGTTATACCTTGGACACATCATGAGAAGGCAAGACTCACTGGAGAAGACACTCATCTTAGAAAAAAAATGAAGGAAGTTCAAAGGAAAGACCAAATATAACATGGGTTGAATCTATAAAGGAAGCCATTGCCTTGAACTTGGAAGAACTGAATGGAGTGTCATGGACAGAATATTTGGTTGGGCTTTCGCTCATAAGGTCACCCAAGGCCGAAGAAGGCTTGATGGCACATAACAACATAACTACAGCAACTCTAAATCTGGATCCTGTGTGTGTAGGGGTTTCTGATTCATACATGAAATGCCAGGGTTTTTCTTCTCTCCCTCTCTGTTTCCATGTATTTCATTCCATACCCTTTTTGTGCAGTACTGCCCTTCACTGAAATAAATGGGGAAACCAAATCATGAGGGACTAATCCATTGTGCTTATTGAACTGTTTTTATGCCTTTTAGGGCAATGGACCTGAGGCATAGGGAACTACCAACTTTTTGTTGTTGTACTGAAATAACAACATGAATCAACATAATAAAGAGCCCAGATTTCAGATGTTTTAGATTATAATCTATTTCCATTTATTTTGGGGTATACTCTACCGAATTCAGGGAGAATGCAAGGTTTGCCTGGAAATTGATTCATTTCAAGAACTAGCTGCTTTCAAAATACATTTGAAAACATGTCAGGGTTAAGCAATTCTGTTTGTCATTGTCAGAGCATTTTGCCATTTTCAGTCTAAAATAATGAAGACTGAGCTTTGTTTGATTTGGTGAGAAAATATGTATGCTAAGAAAAGAAAGGAAATGGAAAGCTTTAACATCTACATTTATGGAACACATGTGGCACTAGCTGATAGCATCAATAACATTTCTGGACAGAGTCCGTGCTTCACATCCTTCCCTAACATATCCATTTTATGCCTAAAAATATTGATGGTGTCTATTTCCCATCTATTGTCTGTAGATAACATTGAAAAGGTCATTCTTATGTAATTCAACACAACTTTGGATGCTCTGGAGTGGGTGTTGGCAAATTGCAGCCCTTCCCAAACTTTATGTAATTCCCAAGGTTCTTATGTAGCTGTTGTGTTTTAGAAATGTGTGATTATAGTAAATTTCAAATATGGATCTTATTACACTCAGGCATGGTGCTCATTCAATCAATGCTGTGCTATGTAACACTGGAGAAGCACCCCTGTCACTTTTCTGCAGTTTTCATCTTACTGATATGGGATCACAGGTAGTGTCCCTAGTGCTAAGGTGAACAGTTTTCCCTATTGCTTTGGGAAAATACAGGTAATTTATACAACCTTTAAAAATAGTAAGGTGTACAAGTGAAGGTTTGTGGGGAACAGGCTTGTGTTACAATTTTGTGCAATTTGGGAAATCAGGCTCAATAAACTCAACTTACTCTTCAAAACATTGTACATGCACTATAAATTACCCATTAGCAAACTCCTTCCAGGTTCCATCTTCAGCTTGTTTAGACACTCTTACGACTAGGTTGGTAGCTGGGCTTCCTCGAACTGCATCAAGGACTTTCACCATAAGAGGGCACTTGGAATCAATGGAGCCATGGGATATCTTGATGATAAGGCAGAAGAAAACACTTTATCAGTGATTGCATATGGGTCCACTGTCTTGTGGGCACAAAGGAACACAAACTATTCATCTGCCTGTACACCACCTAGATTTGGCTGATGGTAGTGGTGGGGAACTTCACTAGAACTAAGAGTTAGTGCAAATGATGTTCTCTTGAATAAAGCCACAGTATGCAACTATTAATTCAAATATTTCAAAGCAGGCACAAAAGAAAGGGGTGGATAGGTAAGTTTAAGCTTTACTTTTAACAAATAAGTATTGCTTGACTCATATTCCCTGAAGAAGAATACCAGTTTTTTCCTTCTGCATGGATTTAAAGGCAGTCCCTCAATGGGGCTTGAGATATTTAAGAATGTTTATTCCTTACAAACTGTATGCTAGATGTCTTTTGAGCATTGTGCCATGGATTTTTAATTATCTGATTAATGATGTGAATCAGAGAGACTCAAACTTCACTGTTCCTTGTAGACAGAAGTATAAAAAACATGTTTAAAATGATGTTAGAGGATCAACAGTAAACATGGAACAGATTCTCTGTTGCATAGATGACACTGAAATATATAGGAGTCAACAAAAGACATTTGCCTTATTTCTAACTCCTTAAATTATTTGAACTAAAATATTCCAAAAACAACTTATAAAAGCATATAGTAGAGCAGGGAAAGAGATAGGGAAGTTTCACAAAGAGTAGCAGAAATTTAAGATTTAGAGGCAATGAGTATATAAAGATACACACACACATACAAATATACATATATAAAACACCAGTACAGAGCTTGATTTTTTAATACTGACAACAAACCTAAGCCATGTATCTAATTTTTCATTTATAGAAGGCAGATCTTCCAAATGATACAATATTCTGCATTATACAATAAAAGGGCTTGAAATGTTCATTCAACAGATATTTGTTTGAGAACTGAAACCGTTGGCATCCATATTTGTACCTGATAGACAGTGGCAGGCATATGCTAGTAATTCAAGCTACATCTTTCAACCATTTTCCCTCAACACACCATTAATTATCAGTTGTTGGCAGCTGAATTCTTGTTATTTTCATCAAAGGAATTTGTCCCCAAAATGTACCTAAAAGATATGGATCAGCATATCTGTCTACAGCACAGATTCTCTAATACACTGGTGGAAAAACTATGCTTTCACCTCCAAGCTCTTGTACAATTAATGCAGTGCTTACCAGTGGTGCAGCTTCAGTGAGATACACCATTGCAGCCAGGCAAATGAGAAGCAAAGAAGAGGAGGCCATTGTGTGTGTGGATGGTGAACCTCTGCCAGCAGCGAAAGGCTCTTGAGATTCAGGTTTTTATACTCCATCCCACTACAAAACAGGCTACTTATCAGGTGCCCGTATGACTCTAAATCTGCTGATTCTGATTATTTACTTAGCAAGCAGTCCAGCTGTGTAGTTTTTCTATCCATTGGCCTCTCACAGAAATCCATGGGATTATAAGATGTGGAAGGAAAGACTGCACAGGTGCTGGAAGTAAGACAATCAGTAACCCACACAAACATGAACCTTGCCTATTCGGATTAGGCTGTCAGGACATCACAAGTGGAAAAAGATGTTAAGCAACTCTTGTTTGCTTAGATGTGACTGCCTGTAGAATGCACACAATATGTTTGCTGTTTCATACATGGAGCAGTGCACAATAGCCATCCTGCTCTTGCTTGTGGAGACTTGCAATGGACTCAGTTCTGCTTGATATGAGTGCTTTTCATGCTAGATCCTACTGTACTGTGGTGGACCATCTTGACTGACCTTCATTCAAACCATAATATTCTTTAGGGCTCATCCATACAAGGTGCCTGGGAGAAGGTTATTTCTGCCTGTTTCAAACCCTTGAGCTCATGTTTGGAAAAAGATTACATTACAGAATACCTTAGTTTTCCTTCATAAAAACAATTAACAATGGGGGGTTCTGGGTGGTACCACTGTTTGCGCTAGTTCAGGGGAATCCACCTCCTCCACCACCAGTGAGTAACTGGCTCCATCTTGCCATATCATTTGCAACATGTAAAACATCCCTCTTGTTCCAGTGCCTTCTCAAAGCAAGTGATGATGGTTAGTTCCATGGCAAGAAAAAAATGCAAGCTGTTGCATCTGTAGATCAACCTTCCTCAACCTAGTGCCCTCCAAATGTATCCTGAGAAAATGTCATAGTACAATTATGCCACAAGCCTTCTTTCAACATCCTCCCATAAACTCTTGTGTGGGAGTCAGATGTTTCAGTGAAAAGGACCTGTAATTGAAATTAGAGTACCATTAAAACAGCCTTGCAAGCATTCCTTACCTTGCACAACTGATGCAGCATTCTGTTGGAAGAAGTATATTATTATTATTATAACAAGCTTATTAATAGTAGTGGTGGTGGTAATAATAATAATACCAATAATGATTTCCAACATCCTTATTTTTGGTTAGACCTCCCTAAATCCATTAAGCACACCTTGATATGGAATAATGGACAGCACATAATGAAAATTATCAGTTGTTGCTACCCCTGAGTATTTACCACCAACTTGAATATAGGCATTGACAACTTCAGTCTAATTCCTCAGCTCTTCTTCATATTTTAATTCCCTAAACAAACAAACAAACAAAAAAACAGAGGTAAGAACTATTTTTGTTTGGGGACATGACTTCAGTTTGAAAGCTACTTCTGTTGTATTTCAGGAGGAGTTACAAAAAGATCAAATGTTCTGCTTCTCAATTTGCACAATGGATTTTTTCCCCCTGAGAAGGCCCACTGTCAAGATTTTAACGTGGTGATGTTTCAGTAATATTGGAATGGCCAGCAAGAATTCTTCCAATGATCCTAAGGTCTGCTAGGTATGTATGACAGTCTCACTTGTGCAGGCAGGGAGAGCTCAATGGTAGAGCACCTGGCATCTCTAACTACAGCTGGAAATATTCCTTTTTGAAAACCAGAAGAGCCACTGATGGAAGGAGACATACCGAGCTAAATAGAGCAACTTCCCATGAAGTGGGAAATATATGAGCATCCAGCCTCACCACCAAAGTCAAAATGAAAGCCTGCAGTGCCCATGGCCAGCACATAATGCAATATAATATATGGTATTATATCTGTATTTTATTGTCTGTAAACCATTCAGAGAGCCATCACAGCTGAGTAAATGACATACCAAAACTATTATAAATAAATAAAATACAAAGGGCCCCAATATTACTTGGGATTAACTTTGATCTCCATACTAATGATAGTTCCTATGACTGAGTAGGGCAGAAGGTCCTGATGCTTTGGACTTCAACTTCCAGAAGTCCCTGCTAGCATAAGCAATGATTTGTAATGTTGGAAAAATTGATGTCTAAAACATCTTGAGATCTGTTTACACACACTACTGCCTCAGCGTAGTGTGTATATATCACAAAGAAAGTGCTTTTGTAGTACTTTGGTGGTATTCATTATTTCTTTAAGACAAAAACATGGTTTAAACGTAGGTAGAATTAGTCTACTTAAGGGCTGTGATGAAAAGAGTTGCCTGTTGGGAGGTAGATGAAGGGCTAAGGATTAGTGTGGAGAGTCAGGCTTCCTCACAGGGGAAAGGAGCGGTGTTCAAGGAAACAGACTAATCCACAAATATTCAAACATCTAGTGGATTATCTGGATTCCAAAGCATTTGAGATCCACCTGCTGTTATTTGGAACACTATTTTCTAATAACAGGACCTCCCTGGGAGTCAGTATTGTTCTTAAAATGATTTTTTCTTTAATTCTTTTATTTACATCAAAGGTGTTTTCCAGTTGCTATGCACTTGGGTATAGCATGGGTAATCCTGTTGGCCATTTTCTTGTATTTTGTTTCTAAAGCTGATGTTTTATTCAAGGAATTTCAAGATGCTCAACAGTAAGTCTCCAGTAGTAGATGGGGATTGGGGCTTTTGTCAGATACTTGAGGAATAGGTTTCTAATGATATTTTATTATATGGTGTCATGAATATACTGAAATATATCCTGAAAGATATTTTGTTCATCTGTCTATTCACACATATATCCTGAAAGCAGTATAAGATATATCCACTGAAAAGTGAATTTGCTTGTTGATTGGTATCTATGATCACATTTGAATCTGACACATATGTCAGCAAATACTTTCTTTTACTAATACTGCAACCCTACTCATATTTGCTAGGGAGCAAGACTCAATGAGACTTACTTTTCAGTGGAACTGTATATGATTGGATTGTAAGAAACCCTTTTTGAAATGGAGATAGTCATCTTTTGCTCCAGCATAGCCATTTCTAAGAAATATAAAAATAATTTAAGTTGGCCATAAGTCACAAAGAAGGTACCACACCTAGATTCAGTTATCTGACAGTCAGTGAATTCAGCAGGACTATCTCTTAAGCAGATATACAAAGATATAGTGCAAGTAGACTCAACTGAGTCTAATACTGATTCATGGGTAAATCTTATGCAAGTTTAATCAGAAGTCATCTCCATTGTGTCCAATGGGAAATATGTTTAGCAGGCATATTTATAATTTGATGTATTATAATAATAGCTGATATATGATTAGGATTAGCACCAAGGAAAGCAAATGAATTGCACCATTTCCACCATGTTTATATATGAAGATATATGATGTTTCTATTCTTATTTATAAATCAGTGTTGTCACATCAACAATAGCTTTTGAGCTCCCAGGAATTTTGGACAAGAGAAAACACATTTAAATAAATGAATCCTTTGGCATAAGTCCAGCTCAGAAAGAGAAACCTTCAGAATGGTTTTGAGATGCTCAAATCTATAGAATTTGCATTCTGGCACTGACCCTGCAAAGAAATGGAACAATTTAACTTTGAAGGACTCTGGTAGAAAAGGATCATTAATTGTTTCTGAAGTGTTACACTGTTTTTTCTCTGGTTGCCTATCTATTCCAAATAATTCTATTAGACAAAACATTCTATTCACTTACTTTAATAAATATTCAGGCTGCTAGCTCACTCTGTCTAGACAATTGACCTGGAAATATAAATCAATTTGCTGTGTCAGTTGCATTATCTCAGCCCTCATCTCTGTATTTCTGTTAACTGCATGGCTTATTGTTAAAATGCTACTAGCTTGATTTGTATAGAATTGGCTATAGGAACTGAGTTCTATATATAGGTCATTTTTGGTGGCTTAGGTGGGCACTGCAAAGTCCTATCTTGTTGCTGAGATGTTAAAAAGCAAAATACAACAGGCTCAGACTACAATTATATATCCAGTTATCTGATAAGCTGTTAGATCAATGGGACTTAATTTTAACAAAATAGGTATAAGATTGCACTATTACTTGGAACCTCCTCCAAAAATAGTTGATGCTGACCTTCAGAAAAATGACAAAATCCACATTAATATATACCTTTATGGGAGGATCCAGAGTGACTGCTCTTAACCCTCCAAATTTGGAGGACTGGCATTTGTCCACTCAGAGAGCTTTGGCTACAGGGCAGTATAGAGATGATGATGATGATGATGATGATGATGATGATGATGATGATGATTTGATGGCATATATGAACAACATAGAGGCTAGGATTGCCTCAGTCCTTCCATTGTCCTCCAAAATATTTAGACAGCCAGTTTCAGGAGTCTCAATGTTTTCCCCTTCCTTGTGAGGAGGAAAGGCCAGGATTTCTCAGAAAATGGGAGTGCCTCACATCTCACCTCCATGCCCCTCTCTCCACCCCATCTCTACCCACCATGGTGTTACACCATACTTTGGTTATGACAAAATCTGGGTCCAGCACTAGATCATCATGTAGCTATTTATATCTTGACTTCAGTAAAGCTTCTGACAAAGTACCCCATGACATTCTTATTACTAAAAAAGCTAAAAGTGAACTAGATGGAACAACTATCAAGTGTATCTACTGTTGGTTACAGAATCAGACTGCTTCTCAATGGCACAGTCTGGGGTGAGGTAACAAGCAGTGTATCACAGGGCTTAGTCCTGGGAACAGTGTTCTTTAACATTTTTTATTAATGACTTGAATGAAGAGGTGCAGGAAATGCTGATCAGATTTGTAGATGGGTGGTGGGTGGTGGAGCCAATATCCTGGAAGACAAGAACAAAATTCAACACTCTCTTGATATGGTCTGAATTAAAATCAGTAGGGACTAATGCTCAACTCTACACCTAGGAAAAGGGAACCAAATGCACATTTACAAGATGGGGGAAACTTGGCTCAACAATACTAGAAGTCAGAAGGTTTGTTGAAGATCACAAGATCTTGAATCTGAGTCAAGAATGTACTGTGGCTGCAGAAAAAGCAAGTGCTCCTTTGGACTGTATTAATAGAAGTATAGCTTCCAAGTCATGTAAAATACTACCCCCTCTCAATTCAGCACTGATTGGGCCCCATCTTGAGTATAGTGTCCAGATACAGGCAAACTGGAAAAGTTAGGAGAAGGGCAACAAAGATGATGAAGGGACTGGAACAAAAGTCCCATGAGAAGAGATTGAAAGAACTGGGCATGTTGGCTTGGAGATATGATAGCACTCTTCAAATACTTGAATGGCTGTCACACAGAGGGAGTCAGCATCTCTTCTCAATCTTGCCAGAGTGCAGGACGCAGAATAATAAGCTCTGGTTATAGGAAGCCACTTTCCAGCTGGATATTAGGAAAAAATTCTGACTTCTAGAGCAGTATATCAGTGGAATCAATTATCTAGGGTGGACGTGGGCTTTCCCACACTGGAGGCAGCTGGACAGCTACCTGTCAGGGATGCTTTAATTTGGAGTCCTGCACAGAGCAGAGGTTTGGACTTGATGGCCTTATAGGCCCCTTCTAACTCTACTAGTCTATGAATGTATGATTCATTTAAGAGAAAGCCAAGATAGATGAGACACTGAAGATCAGGCACCAGTACTCCCATCATTAATTGTAAAAAATGGGAGGGCAATTTGAGTGACAACCATGATACCAGCTTCCTACGTGCTGTTTTTCTAAGGAAGATCACTTCTCCTTGAGATGGAACAAATAACAGGATAATAGTTTTCATTGGAAAAAATGGCATATGCAGGGGAAGAGTTAAAACACCAGTTTAGATTTGACTCACTCCTCCTCCCTCTGGCCATTCCCCCCTTCCCTATTTTAAACAATTGATATCAAATCACAGCTTTCCATTGTCTCATGTAGTTTGGTGCAACTCTTTCTTTAAGTTCCCGGACTCATTTATTGACTTGCTATACTTGCCTTTTATGTCCTGTTCTTTCCACGATCCCAAATGGCAAAACAATGCTCCATTCATGATTTCAAATCCTCCCTTTCTTGCTTTTGCAGTGCAGGTTTGCCTCTCTCTAGCAGACTGAATGCCATTTCTGATTGATTTTTCTGTGCCAGGTTCCACTTGTACTTTCTTGTTCTTCTTGAACTTTTACTCAGTTTGAAAATGCTAAATCTCTGAGAAGCAATCAAATCAGCTCAGCTGCAGAAGGCAACGAACTTGCAAATATTAAAAAAGGATTAGAGCTATTGGTGGAGGGTACGGATTGGTGTTTTTGTTTTAGAACTAAGAAAGGGTTTCTGATGTAAACTTTAAGGCATAAAGAAGGAATTATGAAGCACAAGTGAGTTAAGGAATGGAAGAAGTTATATAGTGCAATCGAATTAATAGCTAAAGAGCCACCTCTTTTACTCAATTCATATAAACATATGCATAGAGCTTTTTTGGGTCAGCTATTTCCATACTACAGCAATCCCCCATTTTGGACTGGATCCAGGAGCTGTCTTCCACAAGAAAGGGTCTGCTTGGAGAGGGTTTCCACACCAGATTTATGGGGATTCTCTCCTTCCTCTTCCTCTTCCTCTTCCTCTTCCCCTCCCCCTCCCACTCCCCCTTGGCTAGTGCATGGGATCTGGTCTCAGGTCTGCTGATGCCCCTTTGTGTTCCAAATGTCATGTGTGCTCAAGACATATGTGTCCATTTCTAGATGCTTTTAAATCTCTGTTTTCCAGTTCACCCTTTTTCCTGGCGGAAGGAGGGAGGTGCTGTTGCTGCATCACAAGCAAAAGGATACCACAGTCAATATTCTAGTGCTCCTTTGTGTCAGTGGAACAAGCCACTTCCCTAATGGGGATATTGTGCTTCTGTCTAGAATGAGATTGGTCAGTGGTGCTCCGAGGGTGACCCACTGATATACCCCAATCTGGAAATGAGCTTTTCTGCTTGTTCCTGGGGGAATCCTAAGAACCACAAGAGCCCTGTGGCCCAAGCACTTGCTTCTGACCCTGCTGATACAAATGAAGCAGCAGAAATAGAGCAGTGCTATAGGATACTGTCCTCTGGTTACATGTGATATTCAGCATCCATGCTTGTAGGGTAACGGACAGTTTTGTCCTGCAGCCTGAGTGCTGGGGGAATGGGGAGAAGAATTTGCAAACCAAATCTCACTCTGGTGAAATGTGCCTTTGCAGAGAAATAAATAAATCAGTCTTGCTGGCTTCAGTGTGTAAGTCCGTTGCTAAGTGCCACACAAAGAAGATTAACAGATCATAAATTGAATTAGATTGGCTAACGGTATGATTGTGTAATTATAAATTTCATTTACTATTTTCAGTTCCTCCTCTGGTGGTCAGCTTGATTTCTCTATTCATTGCTTGTGTGATTATTGCATGAGATGGTGTCTTAGCCCTCTTGCTTTGTTTGGAAAAGGAATATGAGGCCACCAGGCCTTTAAAAACTCCAGCTGTGTTGCTATACTTGCCTGGAGCTTATGGAGGTAGAATGTCAGTTTGCCTAATGCTGCAATGCATGTAAAACTGAAATCTTATTCCTAACAGGCCTAACTTTGCATGCTTGTGTATGTCTCTGGTCAGGCTACCTTTCTGAACGGCCCATCAAATCATACTGCAGGTGGGGAGGAAGAATAGCTTGTTCTAGTTGACTCCTTTCCATAATATCTAGCTCATTCATATGACTCCAAAATCTTTAAACCATAGATGGGGAAAATGTAGTCTTCCAAATGTTGCTGGATATGTGGATGTGGCTCGCCACTTGCCTTGTGCCTGATTCCCATTCCCTTTTGGGATTGGTGAATGCCTACACGTGCATTTTAAGCATGATCACATATTCAGAAATTTTGAGATATTTTAGATGGAAGTGTGCTTATATTCCTTCTGGTGATAACATTTGCAGTTGTGAACAGATAATGTGCATATATTTTGCAAGTGAATATGAAATTCTCATACATCCATTTCAGGCAATTGGAGTCCAGCAACTAGAGATCCATGGATTCCTCACCTTTGCAGAAATGCTGTTGTACCCCCACTTTTAGAGAATAGTAGGTTTGCTTTGAGCAAACTCATGATGACCAACTTAATTTCCATGGATTTCAATGAGCCTTCTCTTGGTTGAAAGTCTAGATCCAGCCCAAGGTCAAACCATACAAAACTAGTGAAGCGAGGGATGACAACACACACACACATGTGCACGCACGAGCACGCGCACACACACACACAGTTCCCTGAAGGGTGTGAACTGGAAGGAAAAAGATGGCATCACTTGACCACATGATACACACAACAGAGAACTCTAATGGAATCTTTAAAAACTAGTCACACCTTCATGGTAAAAGCCTTCAAAGGCCATATGCTTGAGGTGTTTGCCTTAGCTGGCAAATATGCAGATAAAGGCACCAATAGTTCATCAAAAAGTCTTCAGAAAGATGCTCAACATGTGAAGCTGTTGAGGTGGAATTAATCTGTGAATTCACCTTGACCAGGTTTCGACTCAAGAAATCCCAGGAGTAGTTGGGAAACTATAGCAAGTAATTGTCTCTCTGCAAGCAACCTTGTGGACATTGTTTAACTTGCTTCACCAAATCATCACTGTTTGGAGGTTGTTCACTTCCACTCGGATAGTTTACTTTTTGGCTGAACTTTGTTTTCTTTAATGTAACCCATCTACATCTTGGATTACTGGCTTTCCTGATCTCACTTTGTAACAACGTTCCCCTCCACTTCCCAGTTGTTCTGTCTGCATTCATAGACTCAAAGGAGGCAGCTTTGTAGGTTGCCCAAAGCAATCCATGCAAGGTGCAAGAAATCCAGCAAATTAACATCTCAGCTATGCTTTAAGACAGCAATTGCTATTGTCATAAATGCACCAACAGAGGGCCATAACACTTCTCTCAGGTGCACGATCTCTCTCTCTCTCTCTCTCTCTCTCTCTCTCTCTCTCTCTCTCTCTCTCCATAGGACATGTGTGATGCCCTTCATTCTCTCCCATCAAATATATGAAGATGCCTCCACTGTAGGTGGAGGATTAGATGATAAAGGCAGGTTGCTTACCTGTAACTGTCGTTCTTCGAGTGGTCATCCATAAATTCACACACCAATGGGGCTTGACACACAGTGTAGGCCTCATCCCATGGAAACTTCCATAGCTGGTCACCATGGAGTGGGTGGGAGCAGGGACCGCCCTGCCCTCTGAGTGGTACATAGGCAGTGGCTCCCACCCATTCCCTCAGTGCCTGAAGACCGTGCTGTCCTAGGCATGCGAGGGATCCGAGCACCATGTATGGATCGGCTATAGTGCCTTGCCCTGGCCCGTATGGGGCGGAAGCTGATGATAGCCAGCAGGGCGGAGGGTGGGTTGTGTGACTACATGGATGACCACTTGAAGAACAACAGTTACAGGTAAGCAACCTGCCTTTCTTCTTCATGGTCTCCATGCAAATCACGCACCAATGGGGCAATTAGCAAGCTGGCCCCTCAGGAGGAGGGAGGCTATCATCATTGCAGTATAGAAGACAGGGCGGCCCTTCCAAAAGTGCAGTCCTGTCTGGCTGGTAGTAGCGCACAAAGGTAGATGGTGTGGACCATGTTGCTGCCTGCAAATTTCCTGAAGGGGAATGCCAGCCAGTAGAGCAGTGGATGTGGCCGGGGCACGCGTGGAGTACGCCCGTGGCTGTCCAGTTATTGGGATCTTGGTCATCTCATAGGTGAGGGTGATGGAGTTGGAGACCCATTTGGATAGTCTCTGGCTGGAGACAGCTTCCCTGGCTTTGGGGCCCTCATAGCAAATGAGGAGGCACTCTGAGCAGCGGATGGTCTCAGTCCTGGACCTGTAGTAGGCAAGGGGCCCTTTTGACATCTAGTAGATGCAGGGTGGCCTCAATGGGAGTGGACGGGTTGGGGAAGAAGCCAGGCAGGATGATGTCCTGGTTCAGGTGGAATGAAGATGTCACCTTTGGGATGAAGCTAGGGTCTGGACAAAGTACAACCCTGTCCCTGTGGAACGTCATGAAGGAAGTGTCGATATGAAGGGCTGCTAGCTTGCTGGCACGTCGGGCTGATGTAATGGTCACCAGGAAGGCAGTCTTCCAGGACAGGAGCCTAAGGTCTGTTGTGGCCATCAGTTTGAAGGGCCTCTTTGTGAAGGCCAGCAGGACTACAGAGAGGCTCCAAGAGAGAAAGAAAAAAATAAATGGCAAAGCGTTTAATTTGGAGAGGTCCAATCCAGAGAGCGAAGCCCAGTGTGGTCGAAAAGGAACTGAGGGAATGGGTGGGAACCGCAGCCTATGTACCACTCAGAGGGCAGGGCGGTCCCTGCTCCTGCCCATTTCATGGTGACCAGCTCTGAAAGTTTCCACCGGATGAGGCCTACACTTCGTGTCAAGCCCCATTGGTGTGTGATTCGCATGGTGACCACAAAGAACGGTCTTTCTTTCTTCAAGTGTTCACTTCTTCTATCTGCTTTCACAGTGCGGCAATTCCTTTTTTTGTTTTATTTTGTCTTAACTGCTAAAGACTGCTCTAACAAACCTAGCATGTACAGGCAGTGTCATTTGTTTTTCTTTTTGCCTTCAAAAACAGATTGTTTCTTACATGTAGTTGTGTATTGCAAACGTCTAGGCTGGTCTTCCCTAGCCTGGTATTGTTGAGTTGTTTTGAACTACAACCTTCACACTAGCTGGGGCTGATGGAGTCAAAGTCCAAAGCTTCTGGAGGGCGTCAGACTGAGAAAGGCTGTTTTGTGGCAGAGCTATGCAGAAACTCAGCTTTCATCTGGGCAATGGTAACTTTTGCAAATGTGATGACTGTGCCATCTAGTGGCATGAAATAACATGTACAAAGAAAAGTGTTGGGACAAGAGATTTGGATTGGAAATAATTTGGATTTAGCAATATCCCTTTCTACTTGATTTTGGGCAAATTTAGTTTCATCCAAATCTTAAAATATGAAATATTTAAATCTTAGATCTACAAGATCTGAAAGCTGGTACTATGCTTTTCTTCATCCCACAGGCATAATAAAAAACAGGTGAACTAAACTACACTGACAGAAACAGGAAAGCTTGGGAATCCTTAGAAAATTACTGATTTCTGCTGTTTAGTTAACACATGACACATGAAATGGAAAGCCCATGATTTGGTCTCCCGGTGTCATTTTTGTTTTCACAAAGCAGCAAGACGGGTGTGCGCACGCCCCTTCCTGGATCAGGGTCATTGCATAAAAGAACGACCTTTCTCCACTATACGAAATTTTCAGCTGCCTCCCACTTGGCAGCCTGTAATTAGCTGGAGAAAGACCCATAGGCACTCATAACTGTTGCTGTCCATTCCCACCTCCACAGCTAGCTGCAGCTGTGGTACATGTGATTTGCACAATGGGTACATGCCAACCTATGCCCTACACCCAGATCCTAAATGTGATCCTTCATGGCTGCTTCTGGAAGGGAAAAGTTGGGAGACACAATGGCAGATCTCCTGTGTCCTTGACCTATAGTTTTGGTGATGCAGAAAAGTTGAGGACTCCATCAGGTTGCTGCATTTGCACAGCCCCCAGCCCTGGCCCTGCAGCACCACATCATGAGGAGCCATAGCTAAGTGGTAGAGAATGTGCTCTGCATACAGGAGGTCCCAGGTTCAACCCTGGCATCTACAGGCTGGGCAGGAAAAATCTCCGGAGAACTGCTGCCAACAAGCATTGGCAATGCTGGGCTAGATGGACTGATGGTCTGCCTCAGTGTAAGGCAATTTCCTATGTTCTTAAGGACATTTCTCGACAGAATGGTCTTGTGAATGTTGTGTGTACTGGATTGGTGTATGCTGGTCTTCGAATAGCATCTAGTCCAAAGCCTCCCTTCTCCCTTTTACTGCACAATTCCTAGAGATATGACTGAGGAAAATGTATGTGCACCCCCTTTGCCTAGCAAGCCCCACTACGTTCCCTTGGACAGACTCCCACCTATGAACCATTACGTCGAGTAAGCCCCATTGAACAAAGTGACAGATGGCAAAGTAAACATGAATGATAGCCACCCCACCCCCTCAACATACATAGCCAGCCATAGGCTTATCACAAAGCAGAGAACTCGACCCCTGTCTCAACACTTCTATCAATAATTAACAAAATGTTCAGTTTGGTCTGTTTCTCATTAGAAAACTTCTTTCTCCTCTGTGTGCTTTTAAAGATAACAGAATACAGGCTTTGACTCCAATGACAAACTATTGCTAAGCCCACAATCTTAAACTCATTTACTTGTAAGCCAAGTCCTACTGAACTTAGTGGGACCCATTTCTGAGTAAACACTTTAAAAACCTGGGTGCCTGTCCCATTATGTGGTTTCAGTGGGTGCTGGTAGCAACTACTTACAGATTTGGCAGTGGCTTGGACTTTGCCATTACCCCCTTTTCCCAGATAAAGTAACTCAATGCCACAAGTTATTTCTTTTATTTGAAAATCTACAAAAAATTACACCAGAACCCGTCTGTTCTTCTAATATCAAATCAGTGCAAAACATAAACAATACTACTATGCTAAAGACCCTGAAAACTGTATTGCCCAGTCGAAAAGGTTATATCCCTATTCCAGATGGGAAGAATAGGGATTATCTGTAAATCCCTTGTGGTTTTGTATCAGTATGCATTTGTACCTCTTATAACCACCTACCACATAACTGCATTAAAAAACAGTATGCCTGATGTCCTTTTTGCCATTAAGATGCTCTTAAATGCCAGTTTTGTCCAAAAAGTAGAACATATTTACAATGTTATCTTATGCCCACTCTGCAGCACTCAGAAGGTCATGGGACAGTGTGGATTTGCAGTAACAGGGTCAGAAAAAAGCTGCATCTTCAGCACTGGGGATCTGCACTTGGGGTGCCTTTCCTACTTCACAGCCCACATAAAAATAACTGCTTTGGCTGTTTCTCTGAGGCTCTAAGGGTGACCTTGGAGAAGGGAGGCAGAAATGGTGGGGTTCGGGTAGATGCCACCAAGATATAATGGATCCATGGTGGTGCCTCAGCCTGTGCTTCTCCTGCTCCAACATGCCGCACTTAGCCAAAATTGGCTGTGGAGTGGGAAAGCTGTTCCGCTCCCACTCCGCACAGCATGCCTGCAATCCTCTAAAATCAGAGTGTTATAGGCAGCCCGTGGGACTGTGACCAACAAGTGCTGTCCAAGAGTCAGAATGCATTTATCCTGATATGTTCAAGTAGGCATGTTATATACAAAAGGAAAGAGGGAAAGTGGCTAGCTGGAGTTATCACACTTAGCAGCCCAAAGCCTTTACAAAATGTATGATGCAAACCATAAAAAGCGTATGATGGATCCTGCTGTAGGCCTGTGCAATTGGGGTAGCAGAAGCGAACTTTCTCACCCTCTTATCCCCAGGAGCCCCTCTAGCCCACTAAATATGGTCAGAGAACCTTGCCTGATGAGTTGGATAGGAGTTTGAACCCAGTTCGTCATTGTCCAAGTCCTATATTCTTTCCACTATACCCCACTATACTGAAGTACTGCTTGACGTCCTGTGAAAAATGCAACTCTAAGGCAGCCTGGAGATGCTCACACAGGATGTTTTCATGTATGTGAGTTTTCCATGTATTTTAATGGATGAAGCCAATATGCATTCACAGATGAACATACAGCTCATATACCTCCACTGAAATGAAGGAGGGTAGCCCTGAACCTTTGGTAGTTCTATGGATATAATGGAAGTCTTGTGCTCATATCAGATTCAAAAATCTAATTTAAGTTTATAATTCAAGTTTTGTGGTGCTCTGCACAAGCGACTGAAGCTAGATATGCATATGGCAAAAGGAGTCCTGTATCTGTTATGAATACAAGACTCACCTAGATGGAACTCCAGATTTGTTCAGTTCAGCCTCCTCTGCACACACTGCACACTGCTGCATTTTGTTGCAATTCTACCTGTCCTTTGTAATACTTACTGCTGTTTCAGATACTCTCAGAAATGATGTGATAGCCTGTTCAAATACAATGTTTCCAAAATATTTGCATACAGATAAATCAAGCTTATCTTTGAAGTGGGTAACAAATATGTGAAACAAGATTAGACTGGATTCTCATGTTCACTCCACCTCTTTTAAAATTTATCTTTGTGTTTAGGCATGTGAAAATCTGTGGGAGCATTTTTTTGTTTTTTTAAAGCACTAGAAATGAAGTGAGATACTCTTTTTAAGTAGCATGCATATTTTCTACTGCCATTAAATAGCCTGTTAAAACAGCCTTAAAGTTGCACTCCAGAAAACACTTAGTAGGCAGTAAGTCCCATTGAACGCATTGGGATTTACTTCTGAACAAACATGCTTAAAACTGCACTGTGAAAAAAATTAACTTTGAAGGCAATATGTTTCATTGTTGGATTAGAATACAATGGCCTTGGGCTACAATGCCAAACACACTTACTGGGGAATAACTCTAATAAACTCATTGAAATTTAATTCTGAAACAACACATTAAAGAACCACATTACAGGTTAGTGAAGAATAGCAATTTAAAGTTTGCTGTATAATGAGCTGAATCAACTGAACATGGTTTACAGCTCCACAGCTTGAGTAGTGCCTTGTAGTACTTTTTTTTAAAAAGAACTGTACAATCCTAGGAAATATAACACAGAAATAAGTATTGCTATGTTCAATGGGCCTTACTCCTTAGTAAGTGTGTTTAGGGTTGAAATACTTTCTTTGGTTGTTATGGAGCTTTCTGTTATAGAGACTACTGTGAGGAAAGCAGATATAGCCATCCTTGAGAAAGCCATTAGTTAATCCAGGAGTGGGTAACTTGTTTTGGTCTGGGGCAGCATGTTGGCATGTAAGCAGGGCAAGAACCAAAAGTACATGTGTAACCTCTACAGAGGGATTCCAGAGAAGGGACAGATCCCTCTTCTCAGAAGCCTGAGTAGATTGTAGGCAAAGGACTTGTGAAATTAGCTGAGGGCTACATGCTCTCCTAGGGCTGCTGGCTGCTCATCTTTGCTTCAACCCTTTCAGTGGTCAACGTAAAATACAAAGGGTTGGTGGTGAGAACACACCACCTACGAGTGTGTGTACTGCACAGAGCTGTACTGTTTTACTGTTGAAGACTTGCTAATGGTAGACCCAGAGGAAAGGGCTTCCTGTGGGCCATCTTGCTTAAAGAAAGGGTCAGAGATAAGGATCTTCTCCTGTTTATCAGTGTCAGAATAAGTAGCTGCTTCTGCTGTGCTCCTCATCCCAGTGGTGGGAGCCAGCACCCTCTCAGTTACTACAACATTCTTTCCATCTGATAAATTGGGGATGCTTAAGGAAGCCTTTAGATCAGAGCTG
Organism: Varanus komodoensis; assembly: GCF_004798865.1. NCBI lineage: Eukaryota > Metazoa > Chordata > Lepidosauria > Squamata > Varanidae > Varanus > Varanus komodoensis. The sequence goes on from NW_025335438.1 coordinate 21,950,975, forward strand.
GGTACAAGGACCCTCTCCCTTTCTCTGATAAGGACGTACTTTGAATCTGAGAGGTCTGGGAAACCTTGATCAGAACTGTCTAGCATATCGTGCCAGTCAGAAGTTGGGGCAAGTACCCTCTCTGTCACTACCACATTCTCCTTAAACTGAGAGTTAAGGATTTCTGTTGAGGGTCTTGCCTCATAAGAGGCCTCTGTCACTATACCACTGCTGCTACTAACCACAGGGTCAGGAATAGCTCTTACTGACACCTTGGTGACAGCCTCGGAACCTAAACCTCTTATAGTTTCAGGTACTTGGTAGCCTGGGCCTGAAGTATAAGTGAGTTGGGAACTGGAGATGTTCTGCTGATGTAAGTACTGTGCATCTGATTCATTCACTGCAGAATTAGGACTAGCGTCTTTACGGTTTAGAGAGCTGTGCTGTCCAACTTCCGTGACTATACGTTTGCCCAAGCAAATCTCTGCCAGAGTCTTAAATTTGTCACCCAAGTCATCCAGGAAATGGTCATCAAAGTCACCCTCAATAAAGCTGCAGCAGCCAACAGAGCCATGGAGAGAATCTTTTTCTTCATCCTGAGAGTAAACTAGTAGGCAATCTTTTGCAAGATGTGCTTCATCCTCATCAGCAAAAGCATCAGCTTTCTAAAACATAGAAGAACAAGAACTGTGAATATTCACATTTCAGAAGTCATAGTTTTCTTTAACTCAAACACCAGTTAACCACCAAAATTACATAAACATGTTCAAATTAGGCTTTAATCTAGAAACAGCATGGCTGCAAACCATGAACCACAAAAGTTCAAAGTCTGGCAGCAGGATTCCTGGAAGTTTAAAATCCTCTAGAACGGTTTCATTTTCTGAATTGCTGAACTTCCAGCCTTGTACACCAGCCTTCCCCAGTTCAGTGTCTTCCAGATGTTTTGGATTCCTATTCCTAAAAACCACAGACAGCATTGCTAATAACGAAGGATACTGGGAGTTGCAATCCAAAATATCTTGGGAGCACCAAGTTGGAGAAGGCTCTTCACATTAGTAATTCCTGACAATTTACTGATTACCAATTTTCTCTGCCCAGATCCCCCAAGATTTAAATGGTCTTTTCAGGTAAACTGTATAGATCATATGACACATTTTAAAATAATCATTGGTTATAGGCCAAGACCTTTTTATTCAAATAGTATTTTAGTAATCTTTAATATTTATAGTTTTTAATTGTGCAGCCAGTGTGTTTCCAAGTTTTAATTGTAATTGTACTTGTTTTATTTATTTATTGCTGTGAGCTGTCCCGAGGCTATGTAGCAAGGGGACGAAATAGAAAAACTTTAAACAAACAAACAAACAAACAAACAAATAAATGATTCCAATAAATTCTAGCTGGCAAACTGTACCAAACCATATTTTGAGTTTGTGTACACATTGGATATCACTTTGAGCAGCCTTTTCCAACTTGGTGCCACCAGATACTTTAGGTTGCATCTTTCATCAGCCTCAGCTAGCATGGCTAATGGTCAGAAATTATGGGAGCTGTACTCCAAAACATCTGGAAAACATCAGATGAGGCAAGCCTGACTTTGAAGGTCAAACTACTTTATGTTACAAGAGTACTGCATAGCTGAGCCTTTTTGTTTAACTTGATAGTAAATGTGCATAGTTTTGATTCGGACTTGGCAAGAAGGACTACACAGGGAGGAGTACATGTTCCCTCTGGTTTGCTTCTTTATGACATATGCAGATTAAAAAGAAGGACGTGTGTGTGGGGGGGAGTCTTGGTTGGAATCAATGGGAGTTCTGCTTTGTCATTTTAATTTTTTATATTTGAAGTATTAATAAAAGACAAAGAAAAATCCACCCATCTGGGCATGGAAGATGTAGTGAAGAATGTGAAGAAATCCACATTTTCAGGGATGGTGTGCCCTATCAGGACAAGTACTGATAGCATCATTTAATCCAACAAGTGTTATCAGTGATGCTTTTCCTTTTTTAAAAGTTGAGTGTGGCTATGTAGCAGTGGGCTTCTTTTCTGCAGCCGCATTTCCTCATAATGTTTCGCTTCAAATGATGCTACATCCTGACACAATATCATGTGACAGGTATTGTATTATCAACCATAACTCTCAACGGATGCTATGTGTAATTTGATGAGATGCATTACGGGGAAAATGGCAGATCACCAAGTCGTCATGAAGAAAGCCACTGCTGCTTGCACTTGCCAAGCTGCACGGTCAAAAATGGGGGGAACATGCTGAAATGCTATCGCTTGTCCACATCTCCTGAAAATAAGAACTTCTATCATCCATCCCCTCAGAAATCAATGAGTATGCCATGTCATTTTTATGTCCAGCAGGTGGAAGTGCAGAGGTGAGTCAGCATTTCTGGCTCAGCTCTGTGAGAAGAAGCGAGACGACACACACCAAACCAATCCTAAAAGAAGAGGGGGGATGTGTGTGTGAAAAATAAAAACTGCCCCACAATTTCAAAACGGTGACAATTGTGAATCAAGAGAGTGAGTTTCTCAAAGAGCATGGAGTCTTACATCACAGAAGTAACTCCTTAAGAATTCTTCAGTCATGGCGCCCCCGCTTTCCATCAGCATGCTTCTTCTGCCAGCCGTGATTGTGGCCCGTCCTTCGACCATGCCGCCTCCTGCGCTCATGCCCAACCCCCCTCCCGCCCCCTTGCCTCCAAGAGTGGCACTAGAAAGAAGATGCTGTGTCTCTTTCCACTGCCCATCCACAAACTTGCAGTGTTCTTTAGTCATGGAATAAGAGCCGCTGGCACCCGCCGATTTGCAGGCTGCTCCATCTGTCACTGCTGCTCCAACTCCCATGTTTGAGCCGGTGTTGTCCGATGCAGGAGAAGCAGTGAAGCTGAGGCCTAACTGTCAAAGGTAACAATAAAAATGGAATATTAAATGAAGAAGGCATGCTGAGACCAGCAAACAGAACACAGCAGTTGCTATCACAATTTTGTGCATTTCTTGTCTGGAGAAAAGAAATTTATAATAGCTGAGAACACTGGTAAAATTACCCAAAGGTATGGACACCTGCATTTCCCTCAAGCACTTTTCAGAGCAACAGCTCTAGCTGTAACCCTAACTCTAGCGACTTCCTGGTTCAGTGAGAATAACTGTGGATTAAACAGAGCTTCTCAGCTATTTTCCCTTCCCATTCACATCAGTACAGCTGTTCTGATTTTTTAAAATATTTTAAAATTAATTTTCAACCTAAAATACAACCAAGAAAAAATATACAACCAAAATAAAAACACAGAATTAACATACAGTTAAAATAAATCTTGACAATAGTGTGCCCTCTACCACCAGGACAATAGGACACATGTGACAGATAGAAAACTCATTCAGACATTCTTTCAGGACATTTCCCCCTTCCAAAATTGCAATGATTCTTTTGACAATTCAAATCCTTTCCCCCTTTTAGCACAAACTCAATAAAGGCACCCCAGATCTCATTAGACTTAGTCAGTGCATCTGTTCTGAAAAAAAATGAGAATAGCTTCTGCACAGCCTGATCCTGCCTATGTTCATCTGGGTTTAGTCCAGACTGTACAGAAGGAGAGCAGACACATTGAAATGAATGGGCCTTTAGATTGTCAAAGGGTCTGTTTTACATAGGATTAAACCTGAATTCAACTCCTGGGACCAACAAAGCAATTCTACACACATTTACTAAGAAGTAAGCCTCATTGATTTCAGAGGGATTTACACCCAAGTAATCCAGTAGGACTGTGGCCTATGTCCCATTGATTTCAATAGGATTCGCTACCAAGATACCAGGTAGGACTGTGGGCCTTCACACTCCCATCACCAATAGTACTACAACCTCCATATTCCTTCTTTCTCATTCTGCATACACATTACACTGTACTGATTTAGTGTGATGGATACAAGACAAAAGCACATGCTTGCTTCTACTAATCTATTGTCTAAAATGGACATTTGGGCTGCAGTCCCATGTACACTGACTTGGAAATAAGACCCCTAGAACTCATTGCCACTTACATCTGAGTAGGCATGCACAGAATAGTGCTATCAGACAGGAAACGCAAAATCAAGGATGCCAAGCTAGGCCAAGACCCAAGGGTACCTTGTCTTCAGGTGCTGCCCCTTCGCTGTTCCAGGCGCGCAACATTTCTTCACTGTTATCAGGAATTGTTGCAAAGCCTTTTGCAGCGCCTGATCCAAAGTGACATGCCAACAGTAAAAGAGGCAAAACTGCAAAGGGACACAGCAATCAATAAGTAACCAAAGATTTAATATCAGGGAAAGTCACGAAAGTGCTGGGATTTCTCAAGGCAAAGCCTGAATCCATCCAGTTAGACAACCAAGTACCCCATAAACTAGTCAAACTGTTAAAATGTTCTAGAAAAATCTACATCTAATCAAACATGGCTCAAACAGGTTTTGTCTCAGTTGTGCCCGGATATATACTGTTCAGCAGCTCAGTACATTTAAACATTCACATGCAGTAAGAACACCCTAGAACTGAGCATTAACAGTAGCAGACAATCTCTATTCTTTTCCACTTGTTTATTATTAAAGCAGGCTCTACCTGTTCAGGACTGTACACATCCCACAGTACCATCCAAATACAAAATTTCTTACTAGGTGCAAAATCGAGCACCTTGAAAACCCCAGCTTTCATCAATAATAAATAATGGATAAGACAAACTTTCTAGCCCTCATGACTATGAAGGGAGGCTTGAAAATATGAGGGCAGGTGCAACTTGTGAAATCCCAGACTCCAGCTCAGAGGCACAGCAATATTTCCAGCCAGCAGGGAATAGGTGTTTAGTATCCTCTGACCTGATACATTGATTTGTGCCAGGCAACAATAATAGCCATCAACTTGGGTGACTTTAAAAAGGGATGAGACAAATTAAGGGAAGATAATGGTATCAGTGGCTGCTAGTCCTGATGGATGTACATTACCTCCCATATCAGAAGTAGTACACCCCTGAATACTGGTTGTTGGTGAACACAAACAGGAGGGTGCTTTTACACTCAGGTCTTGCCTCTGGCACTTTCAGTGGGGCATCTTGTAGCCCACTGCCAGAAAAGTATGCTGGACTAGGTGAGCCATTCTTGTGCTCCTATGTCCTTGTGAGCAAATGCAGAAAAAATAAGCTGCTTCCGTTTCTATTTCATGTCTGGAAAAGTTCCTGGCTACCTACTGGATTTTCTGCCAAGCTGCTGGATGGCATTTTGCAGAATTAGACAACTGAGGTATTAGCAAGAAACAAGAGGAATGAGGGTTCTAAACTTTAAGTATATATTAAAGAAAAATGTAATGATTCCTATCTCCTTACTGCATTATATGCAAAATATTACATACTCTTAAAGCATATCGGTTTCAGTGGGAGAGAATTCATAAAGCATTTAACTATGGCTTATCATGCCTACAGCATCCTTTTTAAAAATAAAGTGAAAGGATTAGGTCCAAACGTAGTCATGATTGGACTAGATGTATTGAAATCAGTTGGGCTAAAGTTAGTAATAATTAACTCAGGTTCCACTGATTTCAGTGGGTCAACTTTAAGACTAATGCAGGCAGGATCTAGTGGAAAGTCTGAAAGCTGCCAAATGTAGGATTCATTTTGTCAGAATTTTGTGCAGTGCTCAACATGCATTGAGTCCTTACGGAATAACTGGTTACTTACGCAGCAGCAACAAAAGTGCCAGAATCATCAGTGCAATTGCTGCAGGTCCTAGCATGACTGAGGAACTGACGATGCTCTCGCGGCAACCAACACCCTCTACGCATTCACACACGTGCACCTTTAGGATTTGCGGTTCAGTACAGCTGAGGCCTTGGTTATCTCTCACTAGGAGTGGAACTTCGTAGAAGCCAGGCTTTATAGTCTGTGGTACAACCTGTGCTCTAAATCCTTCACAGGGGAGAAACCAACAAATGCAAAGCAGCGTAAAGGCAATGGAACAGACATCTCATCTTAGTTAACAAAGTGTTAGCAGGAGCCACTTTAGGGCTTTCAACTTGATGTTCTAAAGCAGGGCCAAGGAACCTGCAGCTCTCCAAAGGTTGAGGACTGACCAGAAACATTGGTGGGGGGGGGGGTGTTGACATGTTCCTTTCCCTCTTCTAAAGAACTGAGGGAAATATGCAGTGGCATCCAGCTGCTAGCACTATTGATGCTGTGCTAGCAGAAAACAATGTGTGCACAATATCAGTAGCGCTTGCTAATGTGACACACGGTATAGAATGCTATTCCATGTCTTTTTAGGCACAATTAAAACCATTGCACATCTTTTTGGGGATGCAATTTGAATCAGGCCTCAAATGGAAGGCAATCATCCATCTTACATTTGATTTCTGTTAACAATCTTGCTCCCTAATTTGGATGAGCTGACCCTTCTGGACCATTTTTCAAGAGCAGAATCACAAATAACAGAGTGCAGTTTTCTAAACTAGAAGCTACCAGACTATGGATATAGTCAGGTGATCACTGTCCTAGCTGATATTTCAGCCAATTTTATTTATTAAAACATTTCTAGGCTGCCCCTTGCCGAAGCCTCGGGGTAGCTTACAACACAATAAAAGGCTCTCTGTGTGACAGAGGCCATATGTACCTTCAGTGGGCATGCGGAGAGCCTCAAATCTCTTTGAAGCTGAGAGCTAGCTTTAGAGGATGTGAAATCTATCTTCCAGGATAGATTGGGCAGATGAACCAGCTATTAAAAATACCTCCATTTTGTCTGGATTGATTCTCAATTTATTTACCCTCACCAAATCATTCAATAAAAATAAACAAAGAAATATTCAGCAACTCTAAAAGGAACTTGCCAAACTGGGGGAATGAGCATCAGAATGGCATTTAGCTCAGTGTAAGTAAGCATATGAAGTAATGCACAGTAAGGCAAACAATCCCCACAACTGCAAGTACTGGCTGATGGGTCACTGAGTAGTGACTGAGTTGGCAGTGACTGACCAAGAAAGAAATCAATGAAAATGTCAATCCAGTGTGCAGCTGCTAGAGAAAGGGTGAACTCCATGCTAGGCAGAATTAGGAATAGAACTAAAAATAAAAGCCCCAATATCATACTGTGTTTATACAAATCTATGGTGTAACCACAATTAGAATACTGTACTCAAAAAGTATCCGGTAGAGTTGGAAAAGTGCAGAAAGGGGCAACTGAAATGATCAAGGGACTGGAGCAGCTATCTGATGAGGAAGGGTTACAAGTGAGTTTCTATAGCTTATAAAAAAGGAGTAAACTTAGGCAGAGGTGTTCGAAATGATGCATGGTGTGGAGAAGGCGAATAGGGGGCATTTTTCTTTTCCTTTCTTAATACAAGAACCCAGAGTCTTGCCATGACGATTGGTGGGAGATTCAGGGCAGATAAAAAGAAGTGTTTCTTCACACAATTCATAGTTAAACTATGCATTTTACTTCTTATAAGATGTAGAAATGACTGCTGATCTATATGGCTTTAACAGTGGATTAGACAAGTTCCTGGAGGATAAGGCTAGCAATTGCTAGTACTCCTGATGGTATATACTACTTCTGTATCAGAGGCAGTATGCTTCCGTACACCAGTTTTTGGGGAACACGGTTGGGAGGGTGCTGTTGTATTCATGTCCTGCTTGTGGGTTTCCTGCTAACAGCTGGTTGGCCACCATGCAATCAGAATGCTGGACTAGACAGACCCTTGCTAAGATCCTGACTTTTCTTGGTAAGAAAAGCCTGACTTTTCTTATCTCCTTAACAGAGAATAGTGGGGCAATATACTTGTCTAAGTTTTGTTCCACTCCTTACTTAACTCCTGGGAAATGGACAACTTGGGACCTGACTGCCCAGGATTTCTCCTGCCGCAATGGGCTAGCAAGGATGTCATCAGGTGGGAGCTGAATGAGGTACTCATCTTTAAATATGTCTATGTTCCTCACTCCCTGCAATCTTGCACCTTGAATTACTGTAAAATATTTTGGGAAGTGGCATGTGGGGGGCAGTAGCCCCTCACATTATTTATTAACTAATGCATATTTTTAAATGTATCACTTCTCTTTCAAATTTATGTATTATAATTTATGCATAATTTTAAATCTGTCTTTCAATGGCACAAGCAGTCACCAAGCCCCACTACATCCTTCCCTCCATGACCCTGTGTGCAGCTTGTCATGGAATGTTCCTCTGAAAAAGATTTTCTTGGATGTGAAAGGCCAGATATATATTGGGAAAATCACTACAAGTCAATAAGCAGGCCATACTGATTCTTACTTACCGTCTACTTGCCCAATTATCCATTTGTCCGTCATCTTTTCAGGCTCATTTATGATAGAGAAAGTGAAAGGGCCACCATTTGGATGAGCATCTTTATCCTCAGCAGTGATGTTAATGAACTTTGCATCTGTACAGACAGTTGTCTCTCGAGTTGTAAGAGTTGGGCAGTTATCATTAACATCCTCCACTTGAATATTAATGGTACCTGTAACTGTTTTTGAAGGGAAGTCTGCAAAATGGACAGGGTGGAATGTTAGCATTACATTGCATAAAAATACAGATTTGATTTTTAAAAGTTCATTTGCTTCCATCATTCTAGCATGAGCTCAGTGTAGCTTGCAAGAAGTGTACAGTTTGCTTCAGTAGCGCAACTGGGAAAGGTTACAACAGCTGGGACTCTTTAGCTTAGAAAATGGGAAAGCATAGGGAAGCAGGATAGGGTGTGCAAAATGATGGATGATGTGTGGAAAGAAGATAGGGAGAAATTCTTCTTCCTCTCTCATAATATGAGAACTTGGGGACATCCTATAAAGCTAATTAGTAAGAAATTCAGGACAGACAAAAGGAACTACTTCTTCACACAGCACACAGTTAAATTAAAAAATTCACTTCCACATAATGTCATGGGGCCACCAATTTGGATGGCTTTAAAAGGAGGTTGGACAGAGAAGATGGATACCAATGGCTACTGGTCCTAAGGGTTATTGCTACATACAATATCAGAAGCTGTATGTCCATGTGCAGCTGCTGCTAGGGAAAATGAGTGAGAGCGCTACATTCATGTTCTACTTGTGGGCTTTCCCCAGGCAGCTGTTTGCATCTGTTTGTGTAACAGAATGCTGGATTGGATGGACCTTGTTCTTGTCTAGCTTGGCTGTACTGCTTACTACAGAATGCAGTCCATATTCATGGATATATTTGTTTGTCAATTATTGGAATTACCATAGTGGTGCTCTAGTTCTTTGGGCTTGGCTCATTCTGGCATCGTAAAGACCATGTCAATGAGGTTTACTATGCAGTCTTTGATAAGGCTCTCCTACTCTGGAAAAACAACCCCTGATGTGCTTGATTGTCTGGCAGCTGATTTGTGAGCTAACAAGGCATGGGTTAATTAAGTTACGGGCTATTGTTACAAGCATATGGGGTTACATTTGAGTGCAATCCCATTTGTTTGGTCTTCCTGAAGTAAGCAATGTAATGGCTTTATCAGAGGTCTCCACTGTTATCTATTCAATGCCACCAATGCATCAGGTACTCTACACAAAAACCAAACAATCCAGTAAGCTGAAGCAAAATTTGATAAATGATTACAGCTCATCTACCTCAATGTTACTGCCAGTTCCCAAGTCTAGCTTTGTTCAGTTCTAGCAAGCCAATGAACATTTGGCATGAATGAGATGCTGATGCATTATTTAGGAAGAAGGGGAAAGGGAGGCATTACGTACCCTCAGTTATTGCCACAATCAATGCAGTATAAGTCCCATTGACAACAAATGATGATTCGTAGTCAGGCACTTTAATAAGTTTGATTTCAGCAGTTTTAGAGTCTATTGAAAACCAGTTTCCAACATCTTGATATTTGGCATACCTGTGCAAATGTTAAACATATATAAGAATATTCACAGCCACCAATATATAAAAGCAGTTTAGGGCAAGAAAATACTAATTTGGTTGTTTTGGTATATAGTTGAGCATGATCATTTGGTTATTCCATGTTTCTGCCAACGTGATTTCATGTAGTTTTTAAAACTCACTCACATTGTAAAGAAGATACATAGTAATGTAGCACAAAAAGTTTGAATACAGTCATTTTGAAAAAAAATCCTATACATGTGCATGCCATAAAAACACAGGAATTGGAAGGATTAGAAGGGAAAAGTGGTGCCACATCACACTCATAAATCATTACATCTTATGGATAAGGCAGTTCGTTATGTAAGAGTCTGAATGCATCCTAGGGATATTTGAAGTGAAAGACATAGACACCAACTGCATCCCACCATCACAGAGAACTATATTTAGATTACTGACTGCTTTACAGTAACTTGATAAAAATCAGGACTCTTACCTGATGTGTTCTGCTATTTTTCCAGTATCTTCATCATAAGCTTGGTAACTTCCAATAATCTGGTTCAATTTCATTGTTTCGCTTACTTTAATCACCAGTGTTTGGGGCTTAAATATGGGGCCTTCCTTCACATCTTCTACATTAATCTTAACTGGAATAGGTTTTGCTTGGTAGCCCTGGCTAATAATGGATTGGTGATATGCTGCTTTGTTAGAAACCACAATTTTCAAGTCCATTGTCTGCAATTCTTCATAATTAATTTCCTAAAAAGAAAGTGAGAAAAAACATATAAGTTAGAATATGTGCACTGTATATCCTAACTTGAATAATGACTAATATTCTACACAAAAGCTTTTTAAAAAATTAAAACAGGGACATTTTGCTGTGAAATATGCCAAATGGGGAAAAAGCAAATAGTTCCTCCCCAAACCTAACAAATCCAACAACTACAACTAGTCAAAACAGTCATTTTCGCTTCAGTTCTGCTTTTATCATCATCAAAATACCTCATTTTTAAGTGTGCAAAAATGCACAAATGCCTCTAATTAGAGCGTGTACAGAGATATTTGGGGTTTTCTTTATTATTCACAATGACATTAACAAAGACTACACAAGTTTTTTTCTGTGCAAAACAACCATCTCTGCCAACAATCAACAATCAAGTCCCTTCTCTGTGTAATGTAAGTTAACATATTTATAGATACCATCGCAGGATTTCTATCTGGTAGGGAGCCTACAGATATGTCAATTGTAATTATCCAATTTACACACCTACTTGTATTCTCAGTAGGGGAGTACCATACATACCAATTCCAAAATCCAGTGACATTTCATATGTAAAGCACACACAGGAATTTGCTCTTAAGTCAAGCCAAGTGTTGTGATGAACATCAGAGACTTCTGAAGTTTGGAAGGCTAATTCTGTCAGCATGTGAGGCCAGGCCCAAACACAGACTGGCACAGGGTGATCAGACATCATCTCCCATGACCAGAAAGCAAGGGCCAGTGTAGAAATGTAGCAGTGTAGAAATGTTTTATAAAGAGCTGCTTTTCCCAGGTCCAGGCATATTACTACTTCCTGCTTTTTAGCTTCCAGCTTGTAGCTTTAGCCACTGGCTGACATCATACTCACCAGACCCATATTTAAATAAGGGGAGCTGGGGCTAGCTCTGCTCCTGACAGTGGTTGGGTAGAACTGGGTAAAAGCATACCAAAAAGGAGCTTTTCGACATGTCTGAAATGCCTATGACTCATCAGCAGATAGAAAAATTCAGGCACTCCTACTCATGTGCTGTCTGGAAGCTGTGTACATGGGACAGCTGCTCTACATGCAAATCATCCTACCATGCCACAAAACCTCACAGTAATGGGGGAACAGAACAGAAATATTACTTTGTTTTCTTTGCAGAGAAGTGGTCAAAATGATGCCACTACCAATCTGGAAGAACACATTGGTCCTCTTAACAATAGGAAACCCATCCACAGGAACCTGTGTCTGCTAGCTGCCTCCTACAGTGCTTCATACTTTCTTGTGTTGCATATGTGGAAGCATATCTGTCATGCGTGTGCACTCGGATGAGATTCCCAGGCGTGCATGAGAGATAAAGGGCTTTGGTGGGAATGGCAGCTCAGACTCGGAAGAGGGGAAGTGGATAGCTGAACTAGCTGTGGCTCAGAGTTCTCACTCTCATATTGGAGTTGTTGAGACTAGCAAGGCTCCACATGCCCAAACTCTCCAGGTGAGCCTGCCCAAGCCAGCTCTGGATCAAAGCACTTCAAGGGCAACCATACAATTGTGGGAAAGAAGCTGGTGGAGAACAGGCTGGGGAGAGGTTCTCAGGAGGAGAACTTGACAACCCAGGAGTTGAGGATGCAAGGGACCGTCGATGTCCCAGCCAGCTAGACCAATTAGGGACTCAGTGGGAAGAACATAGATGTGGTCACTTCCATAGCATGCTCCCATCCAGAGGCTGGCCCCAAAGGGTTCATAAGCAAAGCTTTGGGTGAGGGGGGGCAGAGCGAGGGGTCAACTTTCCACCTGGAGTGTGTGTTTCAAGGCTTGTGAATACGATGTTTCTGTATGGAATAAAGATTCTTTTAATAATTGCTGAAGTGCCTGTCTCATTTGGGAGGGGATGCCTAGCTCACGACAATATCTGGATCAAGGCCAGTGGAACACATGTTGAGTTACTGCTGAAACTCCTCTGCACTAACCTTAATCAGTGTCAAAATTCCTTCATTGGTTTGTGAATCTGTTTCTATGTGGAAATAGCCTCCTTCATTGCCAGACAAAATCATGAATTTTGCCAGCCAGTTATCGGTGAATTTTTCATCTCTGTCGAAGACCTTCAGTCGCATAATTTCCACATTTGCTGTGTTTTCTTTAACACTTCCTTCATACTGCAAATGAGCAAGCCCGTTAACACCTTGTCCATTTTAATCAAGACAGAAATTGCTATTTGCATGCAAAAACAGGCAAGCCTTGCAGACAAATTACTTACCACAGCTTTTTCAAAAACAGGAACATTGTCATTGACATCCAGAATCTTGATCTGTACAGTTGTCTGTTGACTCATCCCCCTTGACTGCCCATTATAGTCTTTTGCTTCCACAATTAAGGAGTAGTTACTTTGTGTCTACATGAATTTCCAAACAGGAATGCATAAGTGAATGAAAGGGTATGAAAATCAAAAATTAAACTAGAGGTTTCGTAACATGTGGCATCCTTCAAGTCAGAGGCAGGGCAATTTCATCAAGTACTTCATCATGTCACCCCTTGCACACATTTGGATGGTGATATTTGCTGCCTTGGTCCTGGGAGAAGGAGCTGCAGGGCGAGAGGCTGGGAAACAAGGGCCACAAACCAAGGACACTACCCCACTTCTATCCCCTAAGGCAGTGGTGCTGCATCTCTTTCAGCCTGAAGGCCAAATTCAGTTATGAGAAGCCCTCGGGGCTGTTTTCCAATTGTGGGTGAGACTCAAAAGAAAAAGGCCAAAATATGAAAAACTAGCAGCATATTTTTGTTTAGAACTTTCACTGCCTGTAACTAAGTTCCAGGAAAGCCATTTCAGCCTTTTGGAATAGTGGGCAATGCTGGGAAACCACCAAGTGCCTATCACACTTCTACCTTGTAAGTGAAAAATTGGATCAAGTACACTGGATGGGCATTAAAAGAGAACCAGGAGGGGGGAAAAGCTTACCTCTCTGTCAAGCTGGAACACTGTAGTGTGAACCTCTCCTGTTTCTTTGTGAATTTGAAATATGGAAGCAGGAAAACTCGGTTGTTGTGAAACGATCTTGTAAGCAATTTTGGAGTTGAGGTTATTTGGTTCATCTGCATCAGTTGCAATTATCCTCAGGACCAGAGTACCTAAGAGTCAAAATTAAAACAAAGCAAAATACTCTTTGCTGCTGGACGGACAAGACTGAACTGAAGGTTACTGAATATCTGAATACTGCTCTTCTAAATTTTATACAGGGTGCATTTGCATTCCTGTTCAGACACCCCCTCCAAAAAAAGTGCTATGACTCCTAGAAGACCCCAATCAGCCATGCTGGGTGGGGAAATATGGGAGCTGTAGCACTTTTTTCTGTCCAAACTTGAATAGAAGTACACACTCAGATTCAAGTACACCCTTAATTCAAGTATGGATGCTTTATCAAAAGTGTACATAAGAGCAAGACAGCTAAACCCTAAAGATGTTTTTAATGATGCAAGACTTTTGGACTTGTTCTCTGTCCACTGGATTTGGCAATGAAGGAAGTGCTAGAAATAATCATCACATAATTTTAAAATAAATGATATGTTCATAATGAGTGAAAACAATAATGTATGCTGTATAGCAGGGGTGGCTGGACTCGTGCAACAGAAGAGTCACATGTGAAAAATGTCAGGTGTTTGAGAGCCGCAAGTGGGTGGCAGTGGCAGGCAGTGAGTGGCAAGTGGGTGCTTGTGGGTGATGAGAGGCGAGATGCAAAATAAACCCAGAGCCGCATGTGGGCTTGTGAACCTCTGTTTGGCCACCCCTGCTATACAGTTTAGCTGGGATCCATTACAGAGTTTATTTTCAGATAAATCTTTCAGCTCAGTACTACCCCTACTGCACTATGGTTCTACCTGCAGGGTGTTCTTTTGGGCAGGATTGTACTAAAAAAGCTACATCCCTGTCTTCCTGCCATAGACGCAAGCCAGGAGAAGCAAACCCAGTTAAAGTTTAAAGCAAATGGCCTCTCCAGTGGTCTGGAAAGAATTATGCAATGGAAATGCAATACATTTGCTTTTTGTAATCCATTCTGTGTCTGTTGCAGTATTATTTTTTATTAGATTTTCTACGGTTTCCCCCTAATCGGCCTACAATGAAATGTGGGATGTTCCCAATTTATTGCAAAACTAAATTGCAATAAATTTAAGCTGGAGCGCCTTCCTCCAGCTTTGGCTGGTCCATCAGCTGCATCCTTACCTGGACAAGCACTGCCTAGCAACGGTGATACATGCCTGGGAACTTGCCGGCTGAATGTGCTCTGCATGGGGCTGCCCTTGAAAACGGTCCAGATACTTCAATTGGAACAAAATAGAACTGCCAGGCTGCTGACGGGGACTGGTTGTTATTCTCATATAACGCTGGTCCTCTACCAGCTACGCTCGCTTCCGATTGAAGTCTGGGCCCAATTCAAGGTGCTGGTATTAACCTATAAAGCCCTAAATGGCTTGGGACCAGGATACCTGAAGGAACATGTCCTTCCTTATGCCCTCATGCCCCTTAAGATCTGCAGGAGAGGCCCTGCTCCAAGAACCTTCCCTGAAGGAGGTAAAGAGGGTGTCCATTCGGAGGAGGGACTTCCCTGTGGTGGCGCCCAGACTGTGGAATGCGCTCCCCAGAGAGGTTTGCCTGGTGCCAAGCCTATACTTGTTTCGGCAGCAGGTGAAAACCTTTTTATTTGAATGTCATTTTAAGAATTAGGGATTTTAGATGTTTAAGTTAACAGTCATATTTTCTTTTTCTTTTGTAAGTGATTTGTTCATTTTTATTTATTATTTTAACTCTGATTGTGTTTTTACTACTGATTGTATTTATTATTACTATTTATTATTGTCTACTGTATTATTGATTGTTTTTTATTATTGTTGTTGATTTTAAGCTTTGTAAGCCGTTCTGAGATGCTGTCATGAAGGAAGGGATAGAAATGTTTTAAATAAATAAATAAATAAATAAATAAATTAAAACTACAGGAATGAGGAGCTTCTTTCAGACCGAGGACCAGTGCAAATTTAGCGAAGCTCTTGCGGGTCTGGCATGCAAAGGCAGAAGGGGAGGGACATAAGTACAAAAAACGTCAGTAGTTTTAAGAGTGCAATCCTGCAGGTGTTTAGGCAGAGAAAAGTACTACAATCCCTAGCATGCATAGGATTGCATCCTAAAGCCCTTATTGCCAGTAACTACTTTAAGAAATGCATTTCTGCATTTTAGAATTGGGTAAAATGCACAAAATCCAAAAAACCTGATGGTTAGGGGAATGTGGCTATCTGTGAATTCTCAAAGGACCATACTAGAATCCCAGGTGAGCTAGCTATGGCTGTGAAATCAGTGTGAAGTCAAGGTTTCAACAATATGTAAGATTATACAAGGGTACAGAAGTAAGAATGGTTAGGAAAAATGAATGAAGCCAAAATAATTATGTAGGAACTGCTGTTTAGTCAAAATGATTTAAGAAAAATCTAGGACTTACCTGCAGCACACAATTCTTCAACAGAACCAGAAAAAACTTCCTGTGAAAACACTGGACTATTGTCATTAACGTCCAGGACTTTAATTCTCAGGTCTAATGGCTTTTCCACATTGACACCTTGCGCATTCATTGCATAACCTCTCAGCTGGAATTGTAATAGATAAAATAACAGGAAAGAAAAAAATAGCCATATAACTGGATTATGCCATACAATCATGAAATACTATACAAGACAATGGAATACAGTAAAGGCTGGGAGATGGCAAATGACATGCTTCATAGTGCTGAGCGGTCTCTGAAATGGCATCCTGAAATGGTGAGATGGCTTTGGGAATGCTGGGCAAGTGACCTAGGACTTCATGGTGTCCATGACAACCAAAGGATTTTCCCAGCATGTCATCAGGCACACCCTAGGCTTGGGTATTTTCAGCCAAATATGAGGATGGTTCTCTGAGGGTGGGGGACTTTGACTCAGTCCCGTTGTCACAATCATTGCCTGTTGAAATTTAGACTGTTGGCAGCTTATTCCCTGCCTATTAAGATGGTTCTGGATACTTCCCAAAGGCCTTGGGGCAGACGATGATCTGGCTCATATGGCTGGCACTCCTGTTAAAGCCCTGGTTGAGCTGTGGAACACAAATATGACCCAGGCAGCTGACATAATTGCTCCTACCTGCTCGCTCTGTTGTAGAGCTGGTGCAGCTCTGTGGTGTACCCTGGAACTGAGAGCATTGGAACAACATAGGAGATGGTCTGAATGCTGATGGAAGAAAACTCCCAGTGCATACAATCAAATCCTAGTGTGTGCCTACAACTGGGCAGTGAAGGTGGCAAAGAAACAAGAGAAAGTGACTCCAATTCTGAATAAATCCTCCCTTGACCCAGATGACTTAAGTTACTTCAGGCGAGTAGCAAATATTCCTTTCCTGGGCAAGGCTCTTGAGCAAGGTGATTGCCAACCAATCAGACGGATTATCTGAATCCATTTCAGTCAGGCTTCAGACCTGGTCTTGGCACAGAAACAGCCTTGGTTATCCTGTATGATGACCTACGCTGGGAGAGATGTGGGGTGTGACCCATTACTCCTGGACCCCTTGGTTATCCAGGCTTAAGGGGACTACTCATCGCAAGTTTTTCTTTTACATTGTTTTTCATTCCTGTATATTTAGCTGTTCTTTTAAAATGTTTCTTCTGATAAGATTTTATGGCATTTTTTTGTATTTTATCATATTGATTTCATGTACTGTCATAAATTGTCTGCAGAGTTTCAGCTATGGGGGTATAGAAATGAAATAAACAAGAACAACAACAGGAAAAGGCACTCAAATTCCTTTGCTTACATGTAAAAATGGTGTTTTCTCCCTATCAACTATTCCAGTAATATTCAGTTCTCCCGTTTTTCCATTGATCACAAACAGTTTATATGGTGGTTCTGTGACTCCTTGGCCAGTAATGGCATAAGTAATAGTCATATTGGCTTCATAATCAGATTGTATCTGTAAGGAACATGAGGAAGGTGAATTCAACATTTCTGGAAATTTAACATTTCTGAAAAATAATACAAGACACTTCTGTGGACAAAGCCAGAATGAATGGGGATGTACTTTCATAATCTGTAGTATTATATCCATAATCTTCATGACATCATAAGACACTTTATAATTTAAGGTTGCTACTACCGTTTCTCCATTAAAGAGAAAATTTAATATAAATGGTTCATCAAAATACAGTTGATTCATTCTTCCAACTGTGCAGCTGCACGGGCCAGAGAAGAACTCAGTGGAAATAATAATAAGAGGAAATAATAATGAGTATGACAACAACAACAGCAACTGCAATTCTGTACTGCTTTTCTGTAACCCCCCAAGACAGTTTCAGAGCCATTCAAAACATTAGAGCCATAATAAAGCAAAAACATAGTAAAACAGAGATTAAGGATGTGTATTCTAGAATCTGGGAGCAACACAGGAGAAATCTCTTTTTGTGTGCTTGACAAACAGGCCTCTACATGTGAGGATGCTTCAAAAAGGGCCTTCCTTGCTGATCTTAATAAAATGAGCCCCATTTGAATCCTTTCCAGAGCACACAGAGGAGCTCAGCTGAAGCAGCATTTTGTAGTGAACATAACCTGAACTACAGAGGATCTTGCTAATGTTTTATTACTTGACTATATTATTGGTCTTGCAGTTATTTGCAGAGACAACTCATAACTATATCAATTGAACCTCAGCTATCTTAGAGAGGGGAGAGATGGACAAATGTAACTAGCAGAACCGAGAGCAGGAACATTGAAGAGGCAAAAGGTACCGATGGGAGAAAGTGAGGACCGGCAATTGTACATAGCAAAGTGTAGTTTTCTTAAAGATGAAGACAAAGGAGTTAGGTCAAAGGTTTCCCCAGGAGGTCAGGTATTGAGCAACAGCATGAAGGAAAGAGAGAGGTGTCATATGTGGTTATTCTGAGAAAAAGCACCATACATAAGTGATGGTAAGGGAGAAAGCATGCAGTCCATACAGAAAGCAGAAGTCCTTGGGATGGGAAACTTGGTAGAATGGAAGCCACAGGTAGGATGTACAGTGGAAAGGAAGGACAGGATGAGGCTGAAAAGTAAATCCAAGGAATGCATGCACAATGTGGTACTTATTATTTCCACTAGAAGACTGTCAGAACAGAACACCTTTAAAAACAGTACAATTAAAAAGGTATGATTTTAACTTGCAGTGCATTATAATTTAGTCATGACAAGTGATAGGCAGCAATCCAATTTAGTTAGTATTATTTCATTTAAAAGATTAGGATATGCTACACAACAATGTCCAAGTGAGATTATGTTTTCATACCAACCCAACATAGTGAACAAATTAAATCTGTCAAGCTTTATTTTGTTTGGTTCCAACGTACTTTGGCTATGGGATTTTTGTTGGAATTGTCTATCTCTTCCCAGATGACTGCAGGAGGGACAATCCATTCTCGCTTTTGTCTAATTACATGGTCCTTCTTGAATAGTTGATTATCTTTGCCACCAAGAATCTGTCAAAAAAGCCAACCTTTAATTGCAATACTTTGAGAATCTATGGTTCATTTTTTTAATGCACTGCCATCAAGTCAAAATTAACAAACTATTTTAAAATGTGCATTCCTACCTTTTATTTAATGAGTAGATTATAAAAGTAATTGAAGGCTGCAATCCCATGCCAGTTTAGACAGAAAAAAGCCTACAATTTCCAACATGCTGTTTTAGACCTTTTTTCTGTCTCAATTTGCACAGGACTGCATTTTAAAAGGATAATATGGACCATTTTAAGAAGGGAATGATCCTACGCATATTTTCTCAGAAATGTTCACTATGTTTAATGAGATCCCACACTTGCTTACTATAGGCCCAGTCCTGCTGAATTTTGCACAACTTATTTTCAAGTAAACTTGCTCAATTTTTTTATTTCTATTTTTATTTCAGCAGAAGTCTGATAGGTAGCAAAACAATTTGAACCATCTATTTTACAGACAGAAGTCCAGAAATGCCAAACTACAAAAGCGAGAAAAACATGCTACAGGAGTCAGAAATGATCTCCAATGAACACTCAGAGGAAGCAGGAATTCTTGGTACTATGTTATCCTGTTCAGCTTCTTTGCCACCAGCAATGTCATATGATTGGGTGTTTTTGGCTAAAGGCTGTAATTTTGATAAGTTTTGCATACAACACCTGGCATCTTGCTACATAGATGTCAGTAAGTGAACTATAATAATAGTTTATACTTTTCCTAGCACTTAAAATAGTTCTCAGAATGTAGAACACTGTCAAGCACTCCCTTTCATTGTCTTTCCCCCACCCTTTCATTCAGCCAAACTGGCCAGACCCCTTTGTCTCTTATGCACTACAGCAGCCTTCCCCAGCTTGGTCCTCCTTCAACAGCCTGATGTATTGGACCAGAACTCCCATGCTGGCTAGGGAATGTTGGGAATTGTAGTCCAACAATCTGCAAGATACCAAGCTGGGGAAGTCTGCACCATGGTAAGCGATATCTACACAGAGATATTAATTCATTGCAATTTCATTTAACTACCTACCTCCACATGAAGACCATCTCCAATGATTACACAGCTCTAAGAAAACAAAGAAAGAAACATATATAATACACGCAAATTTTAGGAAAAGCAGGTTGCTTACCTGTAACTGATGTTCTTCGAGTAGCCATCTGTGCAGTCACACATATGGGTTCTGCGCCTGCGCAGTGCCTTTGGCCAGAAGATCGATAGCTAACGGTTTCCTTTTTGGCGGGGACTCTGCTCCCCCTCCCCCCTAGCAGTATATAAGGAGCAGAGTGACCACCATTTTCCAGTCTTTGAAAGACCGACGTTTGGTTCCCTATGACATTGCACATTAGTACAAGAAGTTTAAAGAAGTAGCGGTACGACACATAGGAGAGATTATAATACCTAAGTAAAAATAATCGAACCACCCATGACACCAAGAGGGGTCGGAGGGTGGGTTGTGTGACTGCACAGATGGCCACTCGAAGAACATCAGTTACAGGTAAGCAACCTGCTTTTCTTCGTCGTGGCCTCTGTGCATCACACATATGGGTAGAATAACAAGCTTACCCCAACTGGAGGAGGGAGGTGTCATCATCGAAGGACAGACGAAAGTACAGCTCTGCCAAAAGAGCAATCCTGTCAGGCACGGACATCTAGCCTATAGTGTTTGGCAAAGGTACACGGAGTAGCCCAAATGGCCGCCTTGCACACATCCTCTACGGAACTCCTGATGCAAAGGCTGAAAAGGCAGCGACAGCTCTTGTGGAGTGACCTTTTGGAGTAGATGGTAAGTCCAACTTGGCTAGCTGATAAGCTAGGACAATTGTATTAACTATCCATTTCGAAAGGCGCTGAGAGGTAACTGGACAACCTTTGTCGTGCTCCAAATATTTCACAAAGAGTCTATTTGAATGTCGAAAGGATTCAGTCCTGGATCTATAAAAGGCTAAGCAGCGACCGACGTCCAGCATATGTAGAGATCTTTCTATCGGATTCGAAGGGACCGGAAAAAACGCCGGTAACACAATTTCCTGTTG
Organism: Varanus komodoensis; assembly: GCF_004798865.1. NCBI lineage: Eukaryota > Metazoa > Chordata > Lepidosauria > Squamata > Varanidae > Varanus > Varanus komodoensis. Next base: position 21,972,105 of record NW_025335438.1, read on the forward strand.
CATATGGAAAGAGGTAGCAACTTTCGGAAGGAAAGACGGATCCATACGAAGAACCACCTTTTCCTTATGAAAATTTAGAAAAGGGGGATCCACTCGAGCGCATAGTTCAGAGGATCTACGTGCTGAAGTCACTGCCACGAGGAAGGCTGTCTTCCAAGAAACGAGGCGTAAATCAATTGTCGCCATGGGCTCGAATGGTGATCGAGTTAATGCTTGTAAAACCACCGAGAGACTCCATGTAGGCATTAGGGGTTTTACAGTGGAATTCAGATTACTTAAGCCTCTCAAAAATCTTTTTATTAGAGGTTGAGTAAAAAGGGAAAAACCATGTATAGCTCCTCTGTAGTGGGAGAGCGCTGCTGTACAAACCTTTATAGATGAAGGTTTGAGTCCAGACTGATGTAGTTCAAAAAGGAACTGAAGTATCTGTGAAACGGAGGCTGAGGAGGCCGGAAAAGAGTGTAAATTGGCGAAGTTAGAAAATCTTTTCCATTTTGCTGCGTACGACTTCCTGGTAGATGGTCGTAGTGCAGATTCAAGAATATACTGCAGATCCGGGTGCAGGCTCTGCTGGGTATGTATGGTCGGGATGGTAGGCGGTGTCGATACCGATGTATCACCCCGGGTCACCGTATCCGCCATGCAGTCAGTTTCAACGATAGCAAGTCTGGGTGACGAACTGTGCCTTCCTTCTGGGTGACTAGATAAGGGAGAAGAGGGAGTTGAAGAAAATCCTCCCTGGAAACTTGAAGGAGAGTTGGGAACCATGGTTGTCGTGGCCACCATGGAGTGATTAGTATTCTTGTAGCTCCTTCGTGAATGATCTTTGCAAGCACTCTCATGATAAGTGGGATCGGAGGGAAAGCATAAAAAATCATGCCTGTCCATGGAATCATGAAAGCGTCGCCCAGGGAGTCCTGACCCACTCCCGCTCTGGAGCAATAGGTCCTGCACACTCTGTTCCCTTGAGTGGCAAACAGGTCGATATCTGGTCAACCCCATCGGTGAAATAACATGTTTTGAACCCGACGGTCTAACTCCCATTCGTGGGAGCATGACATGTGTCTGCTCAGCAGATTGGTTGTCGGTGCCCGCAAGGTGAACTGCTAGAATAGTGATACCCCTTGGTACACACCAGTCCCAAATCTGCATGGTGAGACGGGCTAGCTTGCGGGATCGGGTTCCTCCTTGTTTGTTTAAATAAAAGACCATCGCCACGTTGTCGGAGGTCACTTGAACGATCTGATGGAGGAGCAGATCCTCGAAAGCTTGCAGTGCTTTGAAAACGGCAAGGAGTTCCAGAAAATTGATATGATTCCTGCCATCCCGATGGCTCCATCTCCCTTGGGTACTTAGATTGGAGCAGATGGCCCCCCATCCCAGCAGTGACGCATCGGTACCGAGGGTTACTGTAGGGTACCGAGGTTGAAATGGAACACCGACGGTTAAGTTGGCTGGATCCATCCACCATAGCAGGGATTGGAGAACTGAAGCCGATAGTCGAATTCGTTTGGTAGGAGGGTCTATCTGTGGCCGAAACAGTTTGTTGAGAAACAGTTGAAGGGGACGTAGTCGTAGCTTGGCATGAGGGACCACAGCGATGGAAGCAGACATGTGCCCCAAAAGGCTTTGAATAGATCGGGCAGGAACGGTTCTTGCTTGCCGAATTCGAGTAATGCAATGAGCAATCGCATATCGTCTGTCTCGAGGAAGAAAGGCTCTTGCCGACGTCGAATCCAGCACACTGGAGGAAGATTCAGCCGATGACTCCGATCTGCCACATTCTCTAGATGGGGCGTTCGGGGCATCTCTGGGAGTCGAAGGGAAACGCTCCCGATGGGCTGGTGGCGAAGATCGTTCCCTGGTCGGGAAGCAGGCTGCAGAGTAGTACTCTTCTCATCTCGGAACGGAGGAGTATCTAGAGTGGTACCAATCATCCGATCTCGCATCCGAGGAACGGCTCCTACGGCTTCCTGGAGGGGAGATGGTGATACCAGTATCCATCTGTACCGACGGCATTGGGGTTGGTGATCGAGCTCTAGGTGGAGAGTCTCTTATCTCCCCATCAGAGATGGAACCCCTCCTCGATTCCATGACGGGTTCGACAGCCAGCCAGCGTGGTGAACCCGGTGGGGTGACCCTCATAGCCTCCTGGATGGTCGGTACTGAGGGAGTCGGTTCCGAGACCGGTATCGGGATCGAAGACAAGGCCGAGCCCGAATGGCGTTGTTTTGCCTGCTCAGGGTTCCTCGGCTTTTTAGTCGGTTTGCTCGTCTTGCCCTTCTTGGCCTTCTTATGCACAGGGTGTTTATCTGAATCACTGTGCTTTCTCTTCTCCTTTTGTTTCCTCGGCAGGGAAACAGGCTGGTCGGCCATAGCATGTGCGCCTTCCTGAGAGGAACGTGAAGGCGGAGCAATGGAGGAGGCCGGGCATTGCGGCAAATCAGCCGAAGTTGGACGGCCTTCAGGTGGGGCCACAACAGTGGAAGACTTAGCCACCAGGCAGTCCGATTGGAGAAGAGCCTGGTCCCACAGGAGTTTTCGAAGGCGGTTCTCTCTATTTTTTCTCGCTTGTTTTGAGAAGGCCAAACAATGGCCGCACTTATCGGTTCTGTGTCCTTCCCCTAAACAAAGGAGGCACAGATCATGCGGATCTGCTGCGGGCATTTTCGAGCCGCATTTTCCACATTTGCGGAACGCCACCCGTTGCGCCATCGTAGAAATTTTGAAGAGAAAGAAGATAGTAAAGCGGGAAAGCAATATTTTTGGTTTTTTTTGTTTTTGTTTTTTTTATAGGAACGATAAGAAGAAAGAAAAAATAGTGCACGTTAAAAGAAATATAAGTGAAGTACTAACAACAAGAACATGGAATACAACTTGATAAGAGAAAAAAGGCAAGGATTTTCGAACAAGGAACGAGGTAAGTAATAAATCTTAGCGAGAGCGAAGCGGCATGAGGCACAGTGAATGGCGGTCGCAAAGACTGGAAAATGGTGGTCACTCTGCTCCTTATATACTGCTAAGGGGGGGGGGGAGCAGAGTCCCCGCCGAAAAGGAAACCGTTAGCTATCAATCTTCCGGCCAAAGGCACTGCGCAGGCGCAGAACCCATATGTGTGATGCACAGAGGCCACGACGAAGAACCCAAGTTACAAAACAAGCAGGACAACTAACTTACCATGCATCATTTTTGTGGCGATGAGATTCAGTAAATGCATTTCCTCCCCATTCCCCCCACCCAGAAATTTAAAAATAAACTATTATGATTAAAGACTAGCTGATTCATAGGCAAATCACTGTTAGATTTGAAATAGTAATGAGGCAAAATGCCCAACTGGGTTATCACTGAGAATAAACCTCTACAAACCTCTGCCTTTTCTCTAACAGACACGTTTATTACACATTGTGATAAACACAGAACTGTTGCCAAAACAGCAGCTTGATGTGGAGATTCTTCCTCTCTTCTCTGCACAGAATAGCACAGCTTACTTTGTCTTCTGATGTCACGGGACTGAGGGTTTCCCATGCCTGCAAGCAGAAACCACTTAGGCGCAGTGGGGCAGAACAGTCAGGATAGTGGTATTAATGCATCAGGTAGGCTACACTAGATAGGCAGCGTTGCACTAGGACAGGGGAGATCTGGGTTCTTGTCACCACTCTGCTCACTGAGTCACTTTGGGCCAGTCACTGACTCCTAAGCATGCCTACCTTAAATAAAATAATGGGAAGAAAGAGGTGGGAGAAGGAAGGGCCAGGCTCCATAGAAACCTGAAGTATCTTTGTTCTGTGTCCAGTCCACTAAAAGATTATGGGCCAAACAGTGGGAAAGCCAAACATTACTTAATTGTTCCCTTCATTTGGCTTGATGAGGAACCAGTGGGTTGATGAGCTCACTCCTCTACCCTGCAACCATTCTTGTTCTACACAGTCCCATGAACCAGAGGCAGCCTGGTTCTCACTGGCTGCTCCTTTTGCTCATTAACCTTGGGTTTCAGCTACACAATCCAACCTCTCCTTTCCTTCTAGCTCACCTTCAGAGTATGAGTTTTCCAGCTTGGAATGTTGTATGCTGAGCAAAATGGGCCTAATCCCCACATGATCACAAGGCCCTGAGAACATTTAATTATATATACAATGGTGCGATCAAGGATGTACTAAGTTGATCAGGTGTCCAATGCATATGGCACTGAAGAGGATATAAACTGAAGAAAATATAAAGAAATGATCCAAAATGTTCAAATGGATGAATTGTTCTCTTCCCTTGTCCTGTCTACTAGAACATTCTAGTCTGTTGACTTGTGCTGCACCTTCATTGTTTTAAAATCAATTCCTGGAAAGAGTATTTCAAAATCAGATTTCTGAACAATGTTAAGTGTAATTATGTTAAGCAATGCAAACATTTGCAAGACCTCAGTTGTTAGAACACAGGGCTGGCATCAATGCCTACCATATCTGGGCACATGCCAAGGTCTAGCATCCTAGCTGGCCCACTGCTAACTGCTGTCCTGGGTATGCCTTCCAGGTTTGGTTCCCCACCCCCCACCTGCCACCCCATGCCTCTGACCCAGCACTTTGAGTAGTGTTAGGCAGCTGGACCAAGTCCCTTAATGGCTTTCACCTATGAGGCTCTGTGGAAAATTTAAAGAGTGGCAGACCCAGTCCCCAGTATCACTTGAACCACTGCCACCATAGTCCTCCGACAGAGAAGGGAAGTTTACTAGAACAGTTTTTTCCCAGGCCTCCTTCAAACCTTGAATTAGGTCTAAAAGTAAAGCCCTTGGAATAATTAAACTCTGTAAGCTTCAGCTTTAAGATATACTAACATATGAATCTATCATACATGTAGAATCATTAATTTAGTATAATATTGTATATTCTGACTGGCAGTGGTCTTATAGGTCTCAGCAAGATTTCCTCTAACATTCCAAACTCTACCTTAGCTAGAGATACTAAGCAGTGAACCTGGCATGAACCCTGGCCTGGAGCTGCACTACCACAAGAGATTTTCAGTGGCTGTGTCGGAGTTTTAGATTCCCCCTCTTGAATGAGACTCATCTTGCTTCACAGCTAAAACTTTCCTTTTCAGGGGTGCTCTGAGGATGTGAATGGTTTTAAGCGCCTGCACTAAACTGTGTTTTAACTTGTTGCACTAGACTGTCTTCATTGCTGGAGAATGTCTAACTGCCATTTTAATGACAGTGATAGATTTTGGTGATTTAGGTTTTATTTGTTTTTGAACTTAAGAGATGTCATCCATCAGAGGTTGTTTAAAGAAAGAACTGTTTAACTGTTAAACAGTTCTGTTTTAAATAAAGAAACTGTTTTAAATAAAGAAACAGCACTTTCGCACAGACCTATAAGATAAAGGAGGCCAGGTTTATTACGCCCATATTTTAGTTGGGGGTTTGGAAGTTCACAGCAGAGAGCTGACAGGTGAGATGGGAGACTCTCCAGGCAGGCTCTGGGTACATGGTCCTGCTTTCTCCTACAACTAAAAGGAAATGCTCCACTCAGCATTCCTGAGTTTACCACAGTCTTCCCAACCTGGTGCCTTCCAGAAGCCTTAGTCCACAGCACCCAGCATCCCCCAGCCAACTAGGAGGTTGAAACATCTGGAAGGCACCAATATGAGGAAACTGAACTGGCAACTTTGCACTCTGCATACAAGGAGCCCCTTATGGTGAGCCCGTCTTACCTGCATGACACCTAAATGAAATGAGATTTTACAAACAGAACAAAAAGCATGTTCATTTGTTCACTGCTCACCTTTAAGGACCAGCAATATGATTAAATGGTCAACATATTTTAAATTGATTTAAATTAATTAGCTTTCATTTGTTCATATTGTTAATACTTTTGCTTTTTCAATCATTCTCTTGACCTTTCTTTTTATATGAAACTCCTTTTCCACCCAGTCTGATTTCTCATAGACAACAATACACTAAAAGGAAAAGCATGCTGAGATGAAAAGGCAGAGCTTACAGCCACTTCTATATTTTCAGGGGTTGGGAAATGTGCTTTATGTTCTGGGTTTTAACTTGGGAAGATACATGCCCATATATGACTCTGGACATAGGACAATACTGTGTTATACAGGAATCCAGCAGAGTATGTAATATTTATTTGAGACACTCCCTGTCTTCAGGGCAGAGCTCTATGTATCCAACAATAAATCTTTGTTTCTCAAGTCCTAGTAGGTTCCTAGGAGGTGTGCCAGCTCAGGAGAAGTTTCTGTTTCCGGGTAGATATCTTTGTTTTGGATAAGAAATGCTTTGTTCAGTGTCAAAGTCTATCCTTCCCTTACATGACGAACAGTTCTGTCACGGCATGGTTAAGCCTGACTCAACACCTTCAGGACTGTACAAGCATGAACAAGGAGAAAGATCCCTTACAGGTTGTCTGGCAGTTTGGTTTCAGAATAGAAGATCTCTATCTTAGGGATGTGTGAGAATAAACTTTCTGTTCAGTTTTGATAAGAATTTACCAAAATCTGTAAAATTCTCCACAGTCCAGACAAACAAACAAACAAACAAACAAACAAATTCCCTCACCTTGAGGGTTAAAAATGGAATGTGGAAAAAGCCAAAGCATCCATCAAGGCCCAAGGATCTCAGGGCTTTAGCCTGAGTTATAGTTGCCACCTCTTTTTTTCTGACAGGCCCCCCCTTATATGAACAGCTTCATAGCAGGCAGGTACAACCTAGTTTCCTCCAAACTAGGAATAAAAAGCTCTACTTGTTGAGCTTGGCTGGTGCAATGGGGGAGAATATTTCTTCAGTTCAGTTCCGATAAGAATTTTAAAAGCTCTTCATATTCAGGAGAGAAAGAACTTCAGAGAAAAGAGTCAAATACAGCAGAAACAAAACCAAGAGATGTGCCCAGGCGCTGCACCAGCATTTGCACAAATACAGTGCAGACACTCCTTCTCTTGCAAGCAATTCTTCAAGAGTCCAAGCTAGGGCCGGCTTGAGCTAGGATTTTAACTCTGAGAGCAAGCAAATTACCTTATGCCAAACTAACAGGAAATTCAGCATTACACTTTATATAGTAGCTAAACACTGATACAAAAACGAGCTGTTCATAACACTTGACGCACAACTGCTTTCCCATAGAATTCCACTGTCTTAAGGCTCAAACTTCCTGTGATGCTCTGTCATTTTTATTCTATTACAAGGACATGGAGCTGGTTTGGGAAGCTTGACAGTAGGAAGGTAGTGGGGTTTTAAACCTTTGCCTCCATTATATTCCTGATCTAGATTGGTAGCTTAGAGTTGGGATGCTAGTGCCTGTAGTTTTCATTGCCAAAGTGTTCTGTTTTTACAAATGGATAATCATTTGCAAAATCTGGATTGGACAAAAGGTGAAAGCCCTCTTGCTAGGGTCCCAGTCCAGATGAGGCCCCCCAGCTTGCTTTAAAGTACATAAGATGAAGCTCCTATGTCTTCAAAATAATGTGTAGCTTGGCTTTAAACACGAGAGAAATAAGCTTCACAGTTAAATAGTAAGGTCTCCTTTACACACTGAAAATTCCTGGCATTGGCATGTCTGACCCTCTTCCAACTCCCTTCCTTTATTTTTTGTTGAGGGCCAAATCTGTCCTGAAATTAAAGGAATTCTTACATTTGAGATGCAGATATTTAAAAATCAAGCAGCATCTGTGGTGTGGAAGTATAATGATTGGAATCACATCAAGAGAAAGGAAGAACTTAACTCTTTCCTTCTCTATCATAGTGCTGATTTTTCCTTCCTTTTCCATTTTCTCTCTGTTCTTGCCATTAGGTTTTAGATTCTAAATCTGCAACAGAAACTCTTTTATGTTTAAATGTCATATATGTCATTGCATATATGGATACTTTGTACCTAAATAAGCCACCTGAAATTACTAAGTAGGGTATACAAACAAATGTAGATAAACACATGTGTAAATGAAGCAAAAACATGTACCATTCAATTTCCATGGGGGTAGCCCTGTTAGTTTATTACAGCAAAAACACTTTGGGTGTCAATTGTAAACTTTGTTGCAAATGTAATTTGGCTACTATCTAACATCACCTTCCCCAGTCCAATGTCCTCTAGTTGTATTGGACTGCAATGCCATAATTCCCAGCCAACATGGCCATGCTGGCTGGGAATTATGAGAGTTGCAACATGTCACATCAGGAAAACACCACACTTAGAAAGGCCAATGAAAGATACGTGAGGCCATTATCATTATTAATGGAGAGAAGTTTGCCACAACTGTCTCAGAAGAAGTATGGGAAACATATTCAATAATGTTTGCTATTTGTATTTCATTGTGAAATTCATGAAGAAGACTGTTGTTTTGACACAATTTGTCTTTTACTGAGGTATTTTTGAAACATTAAAACAATGCCACTACCATGATAGAACATGTGCCATGGGAGAAACCACTATTGTAGGTTTTGAAGTTTTGCAACCACATAGGCAGGGCAAGTACCACTAATGGAGGAGCAAGATTAATCTCAGTTCCTCTCCAGGTGTGAAAAGAAACTTAGGGAAATGATAGTGAGCTGGAAAAGGGCCAAAAGCTTCTTCATACCCCTTTTCATTCAGGACAGAACAACATAGTCAAGTGGCTTTGGGTTTTTTAAAACAGTGATGGAACTCTACATAATGGGTAGCTTGGGCAGGTTAATTTGAAGGAAGTCTCATTAATTTCAATCAAACTCATTTTCAATTAAATATGACTAAGAAGGATCACTTATTGTACACTATAGCAAAATGGATGTATGTCAAAGCAAAACAAAGACATCTCTGTTGTCTTGCATAACATGCATCTGCTGGATAAAAAATGACCTCAGCCGTTCCAGCAATTTATGCAATAACACAGAGGTCTTCCTTTTGAAAGGTTTTTTTTAAGGCTATTGAATATCAAAACCACAAAAAGCATCCCTACCTGCAAAAACAGTAGCTGATATGGGTTTGGGAAGCATGCCAAATCCTAAAGGAATGCCTTTCCTCATATCAGGAGGAAAGGCATTCCTCGTATCAGATTCTGACCAGGTAGGTAGTCGGTTGGGGAGGTCCTTCTGAGAATGACATCACTGGTAAAGGTTTGAAAATCTGATAACTCACTTTCCTAGTAGTGATACCCAGATTGTGAAATTATCTCCCCTCCTAGCTATGGTTGATTACTAAGCTACACTCATTTCAGTGCCAACTGAAGGGTTTCTCCTCAATAAGTCTGTGGGTAATTCGTTGATGTTTCTGCTTTAAATTGTATCTGCTTTTATCTGATTGTTGTGACCCAACCAGAGGCTATATGTAATCAGTGGGCATAATACTGATTTCATTAAAACCATGACCAGCAGCACAAAACCCAACCCCATTTGATCACTATATCTGACCAAGCAAGAGCAGCAGATGGAGGAATAGAGGGGCATGTGTGCTGTGACTACCCCCAATACTTATATATACCTTGGCTGAGCATGAACAGAAGCATCTCCTCTGTCAGAGACCCGTCCTGATCAGAGGTCCTGATTGCACAGAGGCTTCTGCTGGCTCTCATGACCCTTGGGTCAGAGTGGGCAGGGCTAATTTCTGAACAGGACGGGTGCCTTGCTTGAAACCTACATTTAGAAAGGAGAGATTAGCTATTCTCAAAGCAGCAGTTTGTTGTTTTCATGTCAAGAATGACATTTCCAGGTAAGTATGCAGATATAGTTTTGGTTATATTAAGCATTGCTTTACAGAAAAGGCTTGGCAGGATTAAACCATTTTGAGAGCATTACACTAATAAAACGACAGAGAAATGCTTTATTACTCAGGATGCAAGGCAAAGTCATTTCCTTTTACACTTCCTCAATTCAGCAGATGATGACAATCAAACACATTTTGTATGTTGCAAGCCCTCATGTAAAGATTTGGAGGAAACTGAAAATCTCTGAGTGCATTCCGTAACTTAACAAATTTCCCTCCTTAGGAGTTTCCTTTATTTGAGTAAATAATTGGTTATTATTGCCCAAGAAAATTGTAAAAACAGTTGGATCATCTGAGTGACAGCGAGCATCCACCCATTTCATTTCTGTGGGGCTTGTTACGCTGGGAACCAACTCTGGCATTTCAGGGATGAGATAAGCTTACATTCCAGGTTTGGGCATCACATTGATCAAATTATGACATTTAATACAGAGAGGTGACCAAAAGTCTGAGAATGTTTTTTTTCAGAATGTTGCCAAATAGGCAAGCAAAATAAAAACAGCCTGGTAGGTATGCAAAGTCCATGGAGCTCTTTTAATACCACAAATACAATTTTAAATGAAGGAATATTCTAGCAGATTCACTGTGGGAATATTCATTTAACTTACTTTTTAATTGACTGTTGATGTTGATATTATTATTTTAAATTGATTGTTGTTGTTATACTATTTTCTTGGGTTTTACTGTTTAGCCATTCTGAGAGCCCTGGGCTAATGAACAGGTTATAAAAACCTAAACAACTCTGTAACCAGATTAATTTTTATTGCATTTGTATTTATTGAGAGCTTTACCTTATAAATGGAATGAATGAACAAACCAATAATTAATAACTGTCTGAAAAATTCCCTTTCAATGGCAGGTTCCCTTACTATGGCTTCCACAATGATAGTAGTATTTAACCCAGTTTAGTTATTGCCAAGACATTCTGAGACTTTTCCCAGCAATCTTGGTTAGGTAATGGAAATGGATTCTATGGACATTCCTGTGGAACAGTAGGTAATTACTCTTGCTCTTTTAATTGGAGGAAACAGCCTAAGGACACAATCCTATTCATACTTTCTTGGGAATAAGTGGGTATAGTTGCAAAGAAGTCTGTATATATGTAAGCTGAGCACACCAAATATGCAAAAGACTTTTTATACCATCTAAGAAACAAAAAGGATATCCATTCTTCAGCTATTGATGGTGCAGATTGACAAACCAAAGCAAAATAATATGGGGGAAAGGAACAAAAATGGAAAGTATTCATAAAATTCATATTCTTGCCTTCTCATTCCAAAGTTCTTCCAATAATGAAGTACCACAAAGGGAACTTCCCTCCCCTGACACCAGTTCTCAAACAATAGTTTGAATGGCAAAGCAAATGGTAATCTGCTGGTTCAGGTGTAAGGGCAAACTGTGGCATGCGTTATAAAGGAAGAAAAGGTGAAAGGGAGTGGGTGAGCCTAAGACATTCTATGTATTTATTTATTTATTTATTTATTTAAAACATTTCTATGCTGCCCCCATCTCAACAAAGCCTCGGGTGGCGCACAACATAATTAAAACGTATACATAACAAATTAATACAATTAAAAATTAAAAAACCCGGTAACATCTCGGCTTAAAAATTTAAAAACCTATAAATACATAATAAGTTAACAATTAAAATAAGTTTTAAATAAAAAGGTCTTCGCCTGGCACTGAAAAACAAATAATGATGGTGCCAGGTGGACCTCTCTGGGGAGCGCATTCCATAGGTGGGGTGCCACCGCAGAGAAGGCCCTCCTCTGGGTACTCACCCTCCTAATATCATTCACGGAGGGTTCCCGGAGAAGGGCATCTGTTGCCGATCTCAAGGGGCGGGAGGGCATATTCTGAACCCTCCAGAACTGGTCTCCCCCAGCCTGGTGTCCTCCAGGGTTGTTAACTGCAACACCCAGTAATCTTGGCCAGTTGCCATATGACACATCTGGAGGGCACCAAGTTGGGGAAAGCTGCTGAAAACCATGTTTTGGAGGATCAAGGAAAACACTCCTTAAGTGTAGGAAAATGACATCCTGGAAATTGTCAAACCATCCCAAGACTTCGGTAATGGGATGGTCTAGAAAAGTTTTAAATAAATAAAATAAAATAATAAAATAAAATGCCCTAGAACAGCCAAGATAAACCTAGATTCCTGTTGTTATTAGAACCACTTCTGTTTCCCTAATCTCCAACAAACAACAAAGTACTGAAACACCTCAAGATTTCCCTCCAAGGGTCCTTTATTGTGTCACTATCTGGATATCTGGATATCTTTATTGTTCTCATATGCATGTCTTGATGTTCACTGCCTCTGTGCCTGGTCACTCTACAGATGAAAACTTTTAAGGAAATGAAAGGGGCTAGATATTCCAAAGGAGAGCTACTCTTCCCATCCCTGAAAGGATCACAGAGGATGATACTTGTTATTCATAGTAAGTGAGGAAGGTGTGCATTCATTGAACAACAGTTTGGAGTCATCCTGTTGCATACCTTCAGGAAATCCACCAACAAGGCATGAAGAAAACTGTCCCTCTCCCCTTGCTGTTGATGCCCAGAAGCTAGTTTTCAGTGGGCCAGAGTCTCTGAGTCTGAACATAGCATACAACACTCATGGACAATAGCTCTGGAGAGGATAACCTGAACTACTTTTAAAGGTACTCAAGGAAGTGTGCAACACACCGTACCTTTGGCAACCAACAGTTGAAATTAACAGTGTGTTTGCACAATGAAATACTTTTTATCTATAGCCAAACAATCTAATGGCAACCAATTTCAATTTGGATTCAAGTTCCACTAATCCAAGTGGAAGAGCACCTACCAGAATAGCCACTTTCCAAAGGATCCATAATCCCCTGAGACTTTTCACTGCCCTTTTATGTGCCATTTCAAGTGCTACAAATATCCTTTCTGAGGTGGGGTGACCAGAATTATATGCAGGATTCCACATGGGCCACACCATCTATCAACCGTCTTTGACCTAGTATACCCCAGATGTGTTGGACTGTAGTGACAGCTGGATTGTGGTCCCACATGCAGTGGTACCTTGGCTCACAAATGCCTTGGTTCATAACCAAATCAGGTCGCGAACAAAAATTTCATGAAAATTTTGACTTGGGTTGTGAACTCTGCATTGGGTGGCGACCAAGGTCGCAGCCATCTCCCCCACCCCCAGATGTGTGTGATCACAGGCACGCTTCTGCAGGAAAGATGGGTGCAATCATGGCCATCTCCACCCCTCCACAACCAGCATGATTGTGGCCTACCCCCCTGAGTGGGGAGATGGCCCCGATCGCAGTAGCATTCGTGTAGGGAAGACGTGCGTGATCACAGTGGTGCTGTGCCCGTCTTTCCTGCAGGAGGAATGGCTGTGATTGTGCTGCTTGTGGGGACAGGATATGGCTGAGATTGTGCCCGTCTTTCCCACAGGAGCGTGCCTGTGCCAGGATTTCTTTGAGAAGCACCACCCCAACATAACTGTAACGAACAGAGTGTTGAATCTGATGAACGATAATGTGGTCTCTCATTTCTGGAGGGTTATGCAGCGCAGGAAAAAACAAGTGACTATAGACAGGTTGTTCACCAAAATTGACCCTGCAGCTGGGTTGTCATGATGTGAGAACCCAGCTGTGAATCATGAACAAAACCCATGGTTTTTGTCTGGCTATGAGCCTTGGATTGTCTGTAGCACATTACTTTCTAAAATAGCGAAAGCCTCCAGATCTTCCAATGCTTCTACTTCCACGAAAGACAAGAGCTGAGCTTTTTTGGGGGGGGCGGGGGCGCAATGTAGATCTGTGTCCCTCCAATGCAGATTTCTGACCCTCCCCTAGGTGCGTTTTTAGGAACCCAGCCGCTGGCGAGGCTGCCGAGCCCTCCCCGCCGGGGCTAGTGCGCTCGGGCACAGGGCGTGGCGCTCGGGCGCCGGCGCAACTCCTTTCAGCCTCGCTCTCCTTCGCCTGAGGTGCGATCTTCTTCCCAGGCGGGCACGCGCCACGTACCCCGCACCCAACTACAAAACGAGCAGAATCAAAGTAGCAACCCGAAGCGGAAAGTTTGGCTCTCGCACAGCTCTTCCCTTCGCACTCGTCCCGGGCTGATCCGCTCCGAACCAAGCAGCCTCCCGAAGAGCCCGAACGGCCCCCATCGACGGCGGGCGGCGCGTCTGGTCCCGGGCGCCGGGGCGCACAGCGGCCGCGGACTCACCAAGAGCAGCGCGACGCCTGGTCCCGCGGCGCCGAGGGGCCAAGCCATGGCCCGAGCCTCGCTTCTGCCCCTCTCCCTGGCGTTCGCTCTGCGCGCAGCCCGATGTCGGTGACCAAGGCCAGCCCCGCAAGCCCAGCCCGGTGTGTCCTCCCGAAGTGGACTCTGGTCGCCGCTGCGGGATTCCTGATGGCTGTTGCTGTTCCGGGTGGCGAATATAGAATGGGCGGGCCGAGACTTAAAACGTGGGGGAAAGAGGCAGGAGACTCTCGGGGGCGGAGTAGCCCGCCTTGGGAGGGTCACCAGGTGGGTGCGGAGAACACCGCCTACTCGCCCAGCGAGCTTCTGCGGAGGCAGGGGTGGGGTATCGCCGCCCTTTCACCTGAAGGCAGCCTTTCCGGAGATTTGCGCCTGGCTTTGATCTTTTCCTAGCAGGAGAGGCCTGCCCGGCTCTCCGCCTTTGGAGCCTCGGGTGCAACCTGAGAGCCGTCCGCAGTCAGCGCGGCTTGATCTCCCAAGTTCGGCGTAACGTTTCTCCTGCCTCCTCTCTCCTCACAAACGATCACAAAGGAACGGGGTGCTTTTTCGTTTTACATCTTGCCCTGGAAACTGAAGCGGCCCTAAGGCTTGCGCGCAGAATTGCCCAGTTGAGGCCCGAATCGCTGGGACGCCATCTGCCCCTCCACCCTGCTGTTCAGGTTGGTGATCTCCGTGGCAACTGAGCCCTCTGGATCAGATGGGTTTGTGTGCTCATGTACTTCACCTCCTGTTCCCCGCAGCCCTGTACCTTTCTGCCTGAAATCCTCTTTTCCCTTGTCCATGCAGTCCTTTTCACATAGGGGTGCCCTTAGGAGGCAGATCGTTATACACACACACGGAGAGACTTTTCAGCATATGTGCATTAGCCTATGGAGAGGTGTACTTGTATGTATTTTTTATCCAGCAGTCTTGAGCCCCAGATCTTTTCTGTGCTTCACACCTTCCCAGAATTGCCTGGAATTCCTTATCTTGGTCCTGCCCACACCTGTCCTTACTTTCCAGCTGGATCAAATCTTTGTGGCTTTTCATTTGCTCCTGATAATGGTAGCACCCTGCCTGCCTTGGTGTGTTGTTGTTCATTTATTTGCTTTGGACACAATGGCAATCAGAAGGTGGGGTTTGCCCAGGAAAGCAGCTCCCTCAGTGAAGCCAAACCTGTGCTTCATAGAAGTCAGGGAGATTATCCAGAGTTTATCTCCTTTCTGATTCTTTGAAGAAAGAAGGAGAAATACAATATGACTGACCAGGGCTGGAGATTGTGTGGTGGCGGCAGGAGGGGGTGGGGGATGCATGAAATTCCAGGATATCTCTGGAACATAAAAAACACTACAAATCAAAACAAAACAGAAGTCTGTTAAAAAGTGGTAACTGAAATAGTGAATGCTGTTTCTTTAAAGATCTTTTTTATTTGCAACACAACAATAACAGTGGCAACAACAAAAGCAAAAGGGGATCATAAAACATTGTAATGCATAGTAATCATGAACGTTACTCTTGAAATGGAAAGGAGAAGAAAAAAGAGAAAACTTCTTCCACTCAAAAAAGGGAAAAAGAGGATTGAACTTTTTCTGCACATGTGCCTATGTGAGGGCACATATGCACAAGTCCATATAGCTAAATAGGCATCCATGTGACTTTGATGGTTGTAGGAGAGGCATTCAAATGTGGCAAGAACAGTGAGATCTTCAGTCCATTCAGGGATAGGTGCTGGATGAACTTCCTTCCAAGTCTGGAATAGAAGTCTCTTTGCAACTGCAGGGGCTTTCAATATCTACTTTTTCTGGACAGCCTCACATCACATGAACATAATTTAAAAGCACATGTACATCTATTTTCCTTGCAGGAACATATCCACAAGCAATGACTTCCAGACAAAATAGAATATAGCCACTATAAAATATTGCTGCATTGCATGCCTTTCTCTGTTTGGGAAAATTCGTGTAATTGGATTAGCCACTAGGAGACATTGGTGCCACTGGCTCAAAACTGCCTGCTTGGGCAGCAGGAAACAGAAGTTAGCCCCAGCCAGCTATGTGCATAGCTCACTTTCTTCATAGCTGGCTGGAGCTCTCTCTTATTCACTGCTGCCCCCACTGAATGGCAGGCATGGGTGGATGGGATGCAGCTGGCTGTTGCCACTGCTGATATGGCAGCCTTGCTTGCAAGGAAGCCTGCTATGTTGGCCATGAGCTTGTGCCAATGTTGCCAATGCAGTAGGCTCTGCCAGCAGCAGGAGGAGTTTGAGGCAGCCCATGCTGACCCAGTGAGTTTGCTGATGAGCATGTCTGCTGGAATCAGCGGGAGCTTGGCACAATTGCTGCTGACAACTGCCCCCAAGTGCTGCTTGGACACACTGGGGTGACTGTCAATGGTGCTCACCCAAGCAGCCTTTTTGGCAAGGTCAGTTAACCCAGAGGTTGCTGAGGTATTTACTTTTGGATGACACAACAACCTCTGGGATGGCTACCAAAACCTACCACAAGCCATGGGCTGTTTGGGTATCTTTCAAGCCCAGAGGTCAGGGGACTTTCTGTGTCATGTGAGCATGGATTTTCCATTTCCAACTCTGAACAAGCCATTTAGAGTGTAATCCCATCCATATTTAGACAGAAAACAGACCCACAACTGTGCTGGCTGGGCAGTGCTGGGAGTTGTGGGACTTTATTGTGTTTAAACATGTGTAGCATTTTGTCCTTGAGCTTTTGGCCAGTAAAGTCCGATGCTTCCTTTCATCCACCCTGAATTCAGGGCTGGAGAAAGATGCCTTGCTGACCCAAGTGATCAAAGAGATTCTGGGATGTAACTCTTAGAATGTAACTTTGAGGAGTGCCGCTCCCTTGCCACTCCTAAAATAAATATTGCTGACCCAAAGGAGTGTCTGGATTGTTTGTGAATCTGAGGCAGCACAACACTGAAGCTGCTGCCAGTAGATTTCATTTAGTGAGTTCCAGAGCTGTGAAACAGAAGAATCTCCCCGTTTTCCCTTTCTTTACACGGCTGACTGGTCCTAACACTGTAAGTGTGCAATCCCATGGGCTGTGCCCTTGATGATCAAGCCCCTGACCTGGGAGGCTTCAAGTCTTCCCATGCAGGGTGGGAATTGCTGCAGGGACAAGTTTTACCCCACCCACATCCTTCAGTCCAGCATTTCCTGCTACATAGCTGGTTTTGCCCATGTTTTGGAGGGGGAAAGAAGAAGGCTGGCAGATGTTTCTCCAGTCACCTCCCTCCCTGTGCACTGGAGCACCTCTTTTTCCTCCTTCCTGTAGTTCATGACTTTGGAGGCCAGCAGGACAATTCTTTCCGCACTAGCTGTAAGTGGGTTAAGAGGAAGAAGGATTTCCAATTCCCCCTCCAAGACTGGAGTGCTTGACCATGGGGCTGGAATTCAACCTAATCTATGGTCCCACAAAGACCATCTAGGAGCCACAGGATTGCTCCTTAAGGATTGCTTCTTAAAGTGTTATTATTTGCCTGCTCTTCTGTCCCTTTTTCCCTGAAGTATAACAGCCCCAGCCTTTCTAGTTCTTTCTCTAGGGAAGATGATCCTGCCTTATGTTCAGTGTTAGTCATTTTCTTGCTCTCAGGTAGTCATGTTCCTTGAGAGAACTTAAATTCATCCAGCAAGCCAATTCTTATCACTGCTTATAATAAAGAGCACCAGTGGTGAGTGTCAATAAGACTGGAGTCAAAACCAAAATGAAGCTGCTGAAAAAACAAAAGAATGATTTGCAGAACTACAAATCTGAAAAATCAACAAGGAGACAACACTCAACCGAAAACATGAGTACAGACCATGCTGACTAACCACAAAATACTGAAGAAAACATGGAGAATCACTCCCTCCCTCTGGCCTGTTTCACCTCCTTATAACTTATGAAGACCTAGCAGTAGGGATGGTTCACTGGCTGGAACCCTGATTAAAAACCCTGCTATTTGGAAATGATGATACACTGAAACATATTGGTCCACCTTCCACTTGTGCACTTAATATGAAGGGGAAAGATAATACACACGTAGAAATTATGGAAGCCAAAGATATGCCATTACTTGCTGGGACATGATTCACACCAACAGCTCTTGCTTTAGAATTCAAGCTCTTGAAAGCTGGTACCTTTTTTGGTGATTGGGTGGCTTAATCTTTCAGTTGGATTTTGGATTTTTTTTCCATATATTTCAAGGCCAACAGAGTTGCCTTTGTTTTGGTATGCTTTAGAACTGCTCCAATGTTTTCAACATTGTTTTCCAATGTAGATTCTTTGTAAAGGTGGAGCATTGCAGAGCACTGTATCTTAGGAAATCAGGGAACTTTAAAAGTATGTTAATTTGTTTGAATTAATAGAAAAGATGTAAAATGCTTAGTTTATTACAGAGGTGCTCCTTAAAACAGGATGAAATTTACATATTGTTAGCAATTAGGGATAGGACTTAGTTGTTTCTTGTTTTAAAGCATTATGCAGAAACACTGGACAGTTTGCTATCTGTTTATATTGGAATATTACCAGTTTTGTACTATATTACTGTACTTATCCAATTTATCAAGGTATATTTGCATTTTATTATCTGTAACAGAATTATTATTTTAAAAAATCTGAACAAGTGCCTCCTACATAGGGCCAGTATTTCCACCCCAGCCCACATCTTCATCTTTATTAAATGTTAGGAAGATTCGAGCAATTTTACTGAAAGAGACAGAAAGGGGGTGCTACCAGAGGGAAGCCTCCTCACTGCACCACTCAGGAAGCACTGTGAAGATATTCCATAATCTACCCATTCCCACAAGGAATTTTCTGTGGTAAGGAAAAAGCTGGAAAAAAACTGGAAGAATACAAAGAATGGTGAAATGTAGGCAGTCATCCTGACAATTCCCTACATTTGCCCCCCTTCAAACTGCTATTATGCATGAACCCATAATAGCAATTTTGGTTGACAAGCCATACACATGCCTAAAACAGCCAATTGGTTCTAGATGGCTTGTTAAACACAAAACAAACCATTCTTCTTAGGTTCACATGTAACAAGAAACCAGAAAAGCATCAGGCACCAATGGGTGCTATAGCTATTTAACTGCAGTGGAGTGTGCTGATCGTGTGAACCTGATCTATATCCGTGTATCAACCCCATTTCTTGAATGCACACCTTCATGTGGTGAGGGGGGTTGAAAGTGTCAGAGAAGCCAAGAACAATGTTCCAAGGAGTCCAACCTTCCTCACTAGGCTGGTTTCCTGGCAGGGTCACCCAGGATGGAATGGTCAAAGCTGGGATACCACACTAAGGTGCACTCACCCTCCTCAGGAGCAACAGTCACTTCAGCAGAACAGGAGGGATATTTTTGATGGCAATGTGAGAAGAGAAAGTCCTGAAGGGCAGCTAGTTGGCAGGAACAGTACTTGAAGGTGACACCGGTGGTCACCGTCAAGTACTGATTTTTCACAGACAATGGCAGTTACGCTCAAACTAACTCTGGTTGGCACTGTGCAAAATAAGGCAACTATAAAGCACTTCTGAAAATTTCTCATCTTGTGAACCCTATGATGAACAGTCCAAAATTAAACGAGATAGTGCCTTCTCCCAGGCTAGAAGGCACTCAGCCAGCTACTGGGGAAGAACAAAGGCCATATATGAATAGGAAACAAGACATGCTAAAAATTGTACATGACTGGAACAAAAAAGTACAAACAAAGCAGAATCCAGTGTGGTGGGAGAATTTGGCATAGGGTCCAAAACAAAGCAAGATAATGACTTCTCTGAAGGTAATGATCTATATATTGCAAATATATACTTCAGGCAACTGATCAGATGACTATATATGTGGACATTACCAATATAGAAATCAAATAGAATATGTAAGTGGAAGTGGTAGATGGAGAGGTATATCCTTAGTACCAAAGCAAGATTGTATTAGTGACCATGAACTATTAACATGAAAAATCAGCATAAATTTGGAAAAGAGTACTAGCAAGCATAGTGCCAAAATACAACTTTAGTAACATTCCTGAGGTTTTTAAAGTCCACATAAAGAACTGATATACATTCCTGAATTCTGTTGATCGGTTCTATTGAAGCGATCAGTCTGAAATCAGATATACTATTAGAGAAGAATGTAAAAATATAATTCCTGAATTAAAAAGAAAAACCTAGATGGATAACAGAAGAAACATCCACGATTGCTAAGGAGAGATGAAAAGCAAAAGGTAACAGAAATAGGGGCAGAATGCTGAATGCAACTGACAAGTAGAGAGAAAAAAAAGAACTGTTACAATAGCCAGTACAAAGAAATAGAAGAGAACAACAAAGTGGAAAAATAAGAGAGCTTTTCCAGAAGATCCAAGAAATCAGAAGTGAAAGTCTAACTTAGATTGGGAATAGTAAAACACCAACAGGAGAACATTTTATCTGACCTTGATTAAATATAGAGAAGGTGGAAAGAATACATAGAAGAACTATGTAGAAGAGACCCCTTTGAAGACAAATCTATGAGGAAGAACCTGCAATACTAGAAAGTGAAGTCAAACTGTCATAAAAGCACTTGGAAGGAACAAAACACCTGGAATAAAGAAGATAACAATATAACTATGTCAAGCTGTAGAGACTTTGTCAGTTCAAACACTAACAAGAACATGTCAACAAATATTGAAAACAAAACAATGATCCACAGACTGGAAACATTGAATATACTTTTCATTTCCCAAGAAAGAAAATGCTAAGGAGTATAGCAACTAATAGTAATAAGAAAACATGTAAAAGTAAAAATATTATCTAATAAAAATAATTATAAAATTAATGGAATCAAAACAGATTTAACAAGCAAATAACCCCAGTGTCACGTAAAATACATAAGCTAAAATGCACAATTTTAACAATTGAAATACTATGAAAATAAAAAGGGTTTTGTCTGGTGCCAAAAGGCATATAGTGTCTGTGCCAGGCACAACTCTCTGGGGAACTGGTTGCATAACCAGGGTGCCATGGTTGAAAAGGTCCTCTTTATGCCCTTCACAGCAGGGTCCTGGAGAAGGACATTAGGGTCCAGGCAGGTGTATATGGGAAGAGATGTTCTATTAGATAACCAGGTCCTAAACAATTTAGGGCCTTATAAGTTATTGTAACCAAGAAATTAAAAGATGCTTGCTCCTGGGGAGGAAAGCTATGGCAAATCTAGACAGCATACTAAAAAGCAGAGACATCACCCTGCCAACAAAGTGCGTATAGTCAAGGCTAGGGTTTTCCCAGTTGCAAAGTATGGCTGTGAAAGCTGGACCATAAGGAAGGCTGAGTGCCAAAGGATTGAGGCCTTTGAATTGTGGTGCTGGAGGAGACTCCTGCGAGTCCCTTGGACCGCAAGGCGATCAAACCAGTCAGTTCTGGGGGAGATTAACCCTGACTGCTCTCAAGAAGGCCGTCGTTATTTGTTTTTCGGCGCCAGGCGAAGACCTTTTTATTCAAGCGGCATTTTAACTGTTAATACTATTGGATTTTATCTGGCTAGGGCGGCTTATTTTATACTGTATTTTTGTATTTTTAATTTAATGTTTATATTTTTAATTTATATTATAATTATTTTAACTTAGTGTTGTAAGCCGCCCCAAGGCTTCGGCGAATGGGGCGGCATAAAAATGTTTTAATAAATAAATAAAATAAATAAATAGTGAAGATGAAGTTCAAATACTTTGGCCACCTAATGAGAAGGAAGGACTCCCTGGATAAAAGCCTAATGCTGGGAACAATAGATGGCCAAAGAAGAAGGGGATGGCAGAGAATGAGGTGGCTAGATGGAGTCACTGAAGCAGTTGGCGTGAGTTTAGGTGGACTCCGGGGGAAGGTGAAGGACAGGAAGGCCTGGAGGAATGTTGTCCCTGAGGTTGCGATGGGTCAGACACGACTTCGTGACTAACGACAAGAACAACAACAACAAAAGTTATTGTAAGTACCTTAAAGCAGCCTGGAATTCAACAGGCAGCCAGTGAAGGTGCATATCAATGGGGTAATATGCTCATGGCTTGGTGTTCTTATTAAATGGTGAACTGCTCTATTTTGAACCAGTTGCAATTTCTGGACCATTTTCAAGGGCAGGCCTATGCAGAGTGTGTTGCAGCAGATCAAGCAAGAGGTTGCCAGGGCATGGATCACTTTTGCTAGGTTTTGCCTGTCCAGGAGGACACAAAGTTGGAAAATCAGCTGAAGCTGATAAAAGACACTCCTGTCCACAGAGCTTACCTGGTGTTCTAAAGTCAGCACCCCCCAAAAGCACCCCCAGACTTCAAAACCTGTCATTTAAGAAGAGTGCAACCCCATTCAGAAGAGGGCAGATGTCATCCAACTGGACAAGGAACCCACCTACGAAAAGGACCTCCTTCTTGTCTAGATTAAGTCTCAGTTTATTAGCCCTTATTCAATCCATTACCTCAGTCACTGGTTCAGCCAAGCTAGCTACACTGGATCGGATGAAAAGGAGAGGTAAAGTTGAGTATCATCATCACACTGATGGAACTTCAACCCAAATCTCTGGATGACCTCTCCCAGTGGTCCCATGGAGATGTTAAACAGCAAGGGGGAAACTATGGATCCCCGCAGCACTCATGGTGCTAAAGCCATAGCGTTAACTCTTGCTCCCCTAGCACCACCTTCTGGAAATGGCAGACCAGGTAGGAGTGGAAAAAAGTCAAAGCTGTGCCTCCCACTCCAACTTGGCCAGCCTTTCCAGAAAGACCATGGTCCACGGTATTGAAAGCTGCTGAGAGGTCTGGGAAAACCAACAGGGATAGACTTCCCCTGTCTTTCTCCCAGGAAAGGTCATTATGCAGAGTGACCAAATCTGTCTCCATGCCAAACCCAGGCCTAAAGCCAGACAGAACTGGATTAAGATGGTCAGATAGGTGAAACAAATTAATTAAGCTTCTCCACAGTCTCATTATCCTTCTCTAGCACTCCTTTAATTCTTTTGTCATTGAATGGTCCAACTTCCTTCCTAGCTGATTTCCTGCCTCTGATATATTTCAGACTTACTTTATTATAGGTCTGAATGTTATTAATGATGGACTCTTCAAAATGCTTTATTTTTGGTGGGGGAGGGGGAGGTCTCTCTTAAATAAATAAATCAGTTCCTCTGAATATGAAATTCTGCTGTTTTATTTTGCCAAAATAAGCAAATAGCTCTGTCAGTGGTGGGAATGAAGCTCATGAAAGTGGGAGGGCAGGTAAAATTCATTGCATAGTTTTTAGGCTGTTAAAATAATTATTTGAAAGGTGTTCACTTTTTAAAGCACATCTGTTCCAAAGCTTTTATTGCATGTTTAAATATGTCATGTTGCCATGGTCTGGATTTTAAAAGCTCCTCCCATGCTCTATACCAGCCTTTCTAACCTAGTGTATTTCTGATGTCTTAAGAGTACAACCTCCATCACCCCACCCAGTATTATTCAATTACTAGTTTGCATAAAGGGAAAGGAACTGCATCAAAATCCTGTTCTGTTGAAATTCCTGGGAAATGCACATCTGTTTCCACCCTTCTCAGTAATTCATCAATTAAAATGCAATCAGTACACTCATTATCTCCCTTTCCTGGAGGTTGCTTCTGAGAGTTGTGCAAGCAAAATGGCTTTTGATTCTCACTCAGTTTCAGGACTGAATAGACATGGTGTAGAAGAGCAGTAGGCAACTTAGTGCCCTTGAGACTTTTGTGGCTACCCTCTATAATTCTTGACTCTTGGTCATCCTGGCAGGGTCTAATGCAAAGGTGGCCAAACTGAGGCTCAGCAGCTGCATGTGGCTCTGAGTTCTCTTCTTTTGTGGCTTGCAGAGGGCTTGGAGCACTCCTGCAATTCCCTCCCAGTCTGGGTCCTAGTGATGGCATGGGCAAGATTTCAGCAAGCTCTCCCGAGGCCACCAGCCCATCCTGCGTGCTTCCTGAGGCTCAGAGCTCTTCCCAGCATTCCCCACCCACTGACAAATGCAAAGGCACTTTGGTGGTTCTACCTCTGCTCCAGATCACAAATCTGATGGTGCTATTGGAGGTGGTAGCCACCTCTGCTGCAGTCCTACCCCTGATGAAGAAGCCAAAGATGGCTGACCACAAGTTCTTTCTTCAGGCCTTTGAGAGTGTGTGGTGTGCTGGGGTGGAAGAGGAAGAGGGGCTGTAGGTAACACGGTCATAGCCAAAAGTGGCAGCTGCTGAAGACACCAACGTTGCCACCAATTCCAGTAACACTACTGGATTGGCAGAGGTAGAACTACCAAGTGCTTTTGTGCTTGTCAGCAGGAGTGGGCAGGGCATGCTGGGGTGAGCTCTCGTGAGCCTCGGGAAGAGAATGGGGTGGGCTGGTGGCCTTGCAAGAACTTGCCCCAGCATGCCCTGCACTGCTCCTGCCACCTTTAAAAAGCCTCGAAAGACCCCCTTTCTGAATGTGGGCACAGTGTGGACCAGTCGCAGCTCCAATAGAATTTGTGAAGATGGCTATCCCATTGCTGCTTGACCCTTCTGTAGATCCTTCAGAGGACATGCTCTTCAACTTAGAATTCTAACAAAGAATTCTCAGCACTTCTTACTAAACTATAATTGCCAGGATTCTGTCTGTGATAACAACAACCTCTCCCCACTGCTATTTTTGATTAACATGACATTTGCTTCTTGTTCTAAAGGTCCATTTCTTTGGAAAGGGCATCCCACAGTTAGTGTTCCAGGTGTCCATGTGTCTTATTATGCACATTTAAAAGTCTTACACTTATGAGTAAGAACGCTTTCATAAGTACACTTTCATAAAGTCATAATAATTAATAGTAATAGTTAATATTTGTTCATGTCTTGTGGCTCTCAAACACCTGACATTTACCGTATGTAGCTCTTTTGTTGAGCAAGTCTGGCTACCCCTGGTGTAATGGAAGCTGAAGTCCACAAGACATCTAGAAGGCAAGAGTCTGTCTACCCTGGCATTTGGATTGCGCCTGCTGGCTATACCCTCTCATTACTCATGACCGCCACATGTTTTTCACAGGAGCTTATGCGCACACATTATTGCAACACATTATGCTCCAAATGCACAATATGTACCCTGGAAAAATGGAGACCATGGATTTCATATTCAGTCTGGATTGCACATTATTAACAAGGAACCCACTATTTTATTTAAAACTGACACATATGTTTTAAGTTTTTTTTATTATTTTCTATTGGATGTCCTATTGTGCTATAAACACATATTAATGTGAACCTCTTAGGGATTTTAAATATTAAATGGTCCATAGAATCATAAATAGGGGTGCAGTTCTGGGCATGTTTAGACAGAAAAACAAGCAGCCGTGCTGCATGGAGCATGCCAGGGGGCATGAGCCTTTTTCCGTCTAAACATGCATAGGATTACACCTTAAATAAGTACAATAAATCTCTGCATGAAGTCACATAACCACCAACTTGTGCTTCTATAAAACTCAGAAATGGAACAACCTCTTTGGGTGATTGAGTAACCTGTTTAAAAACTGATAATTATTGGCACCTGCCAACACAAAAACATCAGGTTGTACTTCTTCAGAACTCAAAAACAGAAAATAAAAATTGGATCAAGGAACAAACTGTTTATTAAGAATTGGCACATAAGTCAGTGCAAAGTCACTGGAACATCCACACTTATTCCACTAAGAGTAATATGATTAAGTTCCTAATTTAATGAATCATGGATCCAGTAATCCATGCTGGAAAATGTGGATGAAGAAAACAGTTAAACATACTATGTATGCATATGTTTTCACAGAATTAAGCCCCATCGTAGGTAGGATGAGATCCAATGCACACATCAAGTGAACATACATAGAATTGAACTGCAAACATGCTTAGAATAACAGGTTATGATTGGTTATGATTTTGGACTCATGTGAAAAATAGAGCTGAGATCAATGTATGCTCTTCTCAACCAGAGATTTGAAGACTTAGAGAGGAGAGATCTGGACTTTTTTTAAAGACAAACTTAACATTTTGCTTTTTGCAGTCCTGCACAATTCTGTTTTTCCATTGGGAAAAAGTGAAAAAGTGAAAAACTTGGTCAAAATGGTTAAACTAATTCTAGAATGACATCTAGAATTGAGATTACTGGCAACCATGCAGCAAAATCTTTAGTGCAGAATGTGATACAGGATGAAATTACTGTAAAATAAATTAGCACTTCCTTCCTTACAAGAATAGCAAATTTCAAAATCTCATGGTTATGAGAAGAGGAAGTGATTGAAAGTGTGGAGAATGAGAAACGGTGGCCTAAGTTATAATCTGACAGAGGCTCTGCACCTTAAATTCAACAGGTATAGCATCTCTTATCACTGTACAATCATGCTGTGGGATCAAACTGCACCTCTTGAATATGATAATAGCTGATAATGGCACATAGTCCCTGTGTGCTAACCATTAGGGCTGGATGGCACTTTGTTCTCTGTGGTGTTCCCAGTACAGTGGTACCTTGGCTCACAAACGCCTTGGTTCATGACCAAATCGGGTCGTGAACAAAAATTTCATGAAAACTTTGACTTGGGTCGCAAACTCCGCATTGGGTGGTGACCAAGATCACAGCCATCTCCCCCCTCCCCCCGAGGGGGGAGATGGCCATAATCACAGTTATGTTCGTGCAGGGAAGACGTGTGTGATTGTGGCTGTGCTGTGCTGCACCTGTCTTTCCTGCAGGAGCCCACCCATGATCACACACGTCTTTCCTGCACGAACACGACTGCAATCGTGGCCATTTCCCCACTTGGGGCAGGGGGAGATGGCTCCGAGCGTGCTGGTTGCCTGGGGGAGGGGGAGATGGCTCCGAGCGTGCTGGTTGCCTGGGGCAGGGGGAGATGGCTCCGAGCGTGCTGGTTGCCTGGGGCAGGGGGATGGCCGAGATTGGGCTCATCTTTCCTGCAGGAGCACGCCCATGCCAGGGTTTCTTTGAGAAGCACCACCCCAACATAAACTATAGCGAACAGACTGTTGAATCTGATGAACGATAATGTGGTCTCTCATTTCCGGAGGGTTATGCAGCGCAGGAAAAAACAAGTGACTATACACAGGTTGTTCACCAAAATTGACCCTGCAGCTAAGAGACAAAGAAGAGAGGAAACCCCTGAAAGGGATCTCCCCAGTGTCCTTATGAAGGGGAACTCTCCCTCAAAACAATAACCTCCCCCACATCTAGGTTAGTGTTCTCCACTGTACTGTACAGTATTTGTTACTTTGTTGTTCTTTGTCACTTTGTTTCAAATTTTTCTGGTTGAAAAAAAAATAGTTACAGAACGGATGAACCTTATTTACATTGAATGTTATGGGGAAATTTGACTTGGGTCACAACCAATTTGGGTCACAACCAGAGTCATGGAACGGGTTAAGTTCATGAACGAAGGTACCGCTGTACTGCACTGTTACTCTGGCTGTGACCTTTTCTGTTTCCACAGGACAACACAAATTGCACAAATCTGCTTGTTTTAATTTAAATATGCAAATATATGAGTACAATTATAAATAATTACTATAATTTAATTTTCATAGAAGGCAAGCTAATTAATTTCTTGCTTGTGGCAAGAAAAGCAGAGAGACCTTGTATGCTGCAGGTGTGCAATCCAAAGAACATTTTCAGTTTATTCAAACATACAGGAAATACATGCAGCATGTAGGAAACCCCCAAAGGGACTACAAAGATGAAGTCTGTACAAAATAATTTTGTAACCTATCAGTTACATACACAGTTTGGGGAGGATGGAAGTCAAGAGGAATAATTGGGCCAAACACAATTCAAAGAAATGAAGTTTTAGGACAGACTGTCAGTGTCCAGGGCAGCTTCAGGGCTCCTTGTGCTTGCTGAGCACCAGAATCGCAGCCCTAGTAGTTGCAGGATTCCTCCCTCGGTCTATTGCAGTTGCCAGGGCCCTCATGAGCACTGCCTGCAAACCCTGGGGGAAGAGCTATGTAAGAACTGGCTCTTGCCTGTGGAAGCTGCCTTGGCAATGAAGGTTTCCTGGATTTCTGCAGTGGTCCTTGTTTCTTGCTGCCTGGGTTCCTGGACTTTGACCTGTCTCCTGGAACCTGTGCTTGTGCTCCAGTCCTGTGGTACCAGTTCCTGTTTGCATAGGTTCCTTGGTTTCTGACCCCTGGCCAGCTTGATTATGCTTTGCCTATTGGCCTGGACTTACCTTGCTCTCCTGTCTACTTCAGGTGCTGACCTTGGACTGTTGGTTAAAGATTTGGATTTTAAAGGGATTGAAGCCTGGACTTTAGCCTAGTTGCCCGAGTCCTGGTGCCCACAGTTAGTCAGCTGCCCGTTCCCCAGATGCTGAAAGAGGCAGTCATTAGCATGTCTGTGTGGCAAGCAAGTCTTGCCACATGGATTCCTGATCAGATCAGGAATCCCATCTTACATCTAAAGCTGCTCTCACAGTGTCAGGCTTTTAGCAGCCATATTATGGCAGAGCTTTCGTTCATTTTGTCTTGACACTTGCTTTGAGGACAGAACTGTCCACTGTCCTAAATTGTGCTTGCTTAAAATTACTCTCCATGTACTAACACTTGTCTTGGTATTTCAGACCAGATAGAGAGAATGGACTGTCTGAGATCAGTAAGGTGCAATGTGGTACCTTAAATATTTATTGATTAATTGCAAATTGAATGTGATACCCAGGCATGGGAAAGTATGGAAATGTATTGTTGATTATCATAGCACACAGTTTTAGACTGCGAATTTACACAATTTCTAAGAAATCGTCAGAGCTAGTGTGCTGTGGTTAAGATTGCTGGGCTGGGACTCAGGAGATGCAGGTTTTAATCTCTACTCGCCCCTGAAATTCATGTGATGACTTTGGCCCAGTCATGAACTTTCAGCCTAACCTAACCTTATAGCATGGTTGTTGTGAGGATAAAATGGAAAGGAAAACCATGCAAGGCTTGAGCTTCTTGCAAAGGGAATGGCAGAATGTAAATAGAATACAAGAACAATAATCCCATTGGAAATAGTGCGATTTGCTTCCCTTGCTCTGCCCCAGATCCCCAAGGGGTGCAACAGAACTGAACACAAGCCTTAGGACTGGTGGATGGTGGCTGCTCCTGGTCCCTGGACAGGGAGAGATGGCAGAGAGAGCTGCTGCCAACTGTGGCTCCTCATTTTTTTCAAATGCTTCATTTTTTGTAGTTCCTGGGATTGCAAAACAAATTTTAAAAACAGGTCTAACTTCTTAACATCCTAAAATGTACACTGAATGTTGCAATATTAAGTTCTTAGAAGCCTCATCAATATACAACTCTTAATGTACCAAAAGACATGGTTGGATCCCTTTATTAGGACCTGCCAAAATTTCTAATATAGGTAATGCCCTACTCTCTCTCTCTCTCTCTCTCTCTCTCTCTCTCTCTCTCTCTCTGTGTGTGTGTGTGTGTGTGTGTGTGTGTGTGTGTTCATCAAAACTCGGGGTTCTGTCTAGATCCAGATACTGGAACTTTCTTCAGGATGACTAATGCAGTGCATTTGCTAAGGAATAAGACTCTAATCCTACATAACTATCTCAGAATAAGTTCCTTTGAACTCAGTATGACTTTTGAGTGAACTTTAGGATTACACAGTAAATTTGAAGTAATCTTGAACACATTTTCCTATCCGCAGATCTCTCTTTATTGAGTTGATTCCCTGCAAATTTCCTGTAGGATCTCATTCACTGGCCTCACACTCCCCTCAGCAAGGCCTTTTCAGGACAAAATGAGCAAAAACTTTGCCCTAAAATGGTTTCTGAAAACCCAACACTGTAAGAACTGCTTTTAGACTTAAGATGGAATTCCTGCTCTTCTGGAATCCATGTTGCAAGGCTTGCTTCTTAGACATGCTAATGCCTGCCTTTTTCTTTAGGTTCTTCTCTTTTGCACTGTGTTCATCCCCCACCTGAGAATTTATCCCTTATTGTTTTATTTGATGTGCCATTAGCAATCTGCCTATGTCATTCCCCCATCTGATTCCCAACCCTTCCTCTAAACTGTATGTAACTAGTAGGTTGTAAAATCTTCTCCTACAGACTCCATCTTTATTGTTCCTTGGGGACTGCCTACATGAGCATATGGTTTATTCAGTCATACAGAAAAACACAAGTGTCCTTTGATTGTAACCCCCCAGTAAACTCTCTTAGAATGCCCCCCCCCCCCACCTCTTGACAACCTCAAGAGATTATGCAGCCTGTGGCAGAACAGAAAATGGTCATTCTCTGTGCTACCCCAACCAGTCAAGTTGCTTAAAGGTGGTCAAGTTGTTCTAGCCGCAGAGGCAGAAAAGGACAAAACTGATGCTGTCATACTTTGGACACTTCATGAAAAGGCAAGACTCACTGGAAAAAAACTGATCATATTAGAGAAAGCTGACAGCTGAAGATGAAAGGGATGACCAAATATGACATGGATTGACTGCCTTGAACTTGGAAGAGCTGAATGGACATTTTGGAGGGCTTTCATTCATAGGGTCACCATGAGTCAGAGATGACTTAATGGCACATAACAACAGCAGAAAATGACCTCAGGCAGAAAGATTAAAGAACAGTAGCAGGAGAGGAAATACCTGTGGGCAAAATGCCAGCTAGTCTAGATGGGTCAGATGGATCAGAGCTCCTGCATCTTTATCTCAGTTCATGTAACTGAAAAAGTTACATGAAAAGCAGCTCCCTTCAACTTTCTTTACAGCAGACTCCAGTCCATGAAAGCTTATTATGCCACAGGACTTTTATGTGTCTTTAAGGTGCCACAAAAGAGCAAGAAACCTAACATCCTCCCAGCTGTTCTCACTTTTCTCTAGCCTAATGTAACCCTGGTGCCAGGAGGTGCCATGCACCCACCAGAATCAGGCCATGTGGGATGTGTGAAAAGCAGGCATTCCACAGAGATGATTGTAGAGCTGAGGAGCTCCAGACACACTCAAGTATGAAAGGGAAAGCCATACACTCATGCATTAGTTTGACTCAGCTTCAGACACTGCTGTTCAGTCAACCTTTTTTCCTAAACAAACCCATTTCTGTTTTCCCTTGCAAAGGGAGGACATATCAAACAAAATTCAAATATTTTAATTAATAAAATATGCTACAATGCAAAACAATGGAAGCAAAGGATTTATACACATAGATAATATTAGCATATACAATTTTATGCAGATTTGAATTCTATAGGTCTGGTTATTTTAAACACATAGGAATATTCCTGTAAGCATGCATACTTCAGACATTGGCTTGGCTTAGGTGACCACAAGATAGGTATTCTGGGGAAGTATGGTAGTCACTTCGCTGTGTACCACATTGGGTTCAGATGACAAAACAACCTGCATAGCATGGCGTAATGGGCAATTTTGCATGGTGCGGGCTCAGTAGGCTGGTGGTGTGAAAAAGAAGCCACCATAACTCCAACCACTCCCACTCTGCTGTGTGAACTTGGTGCTGGAAGCCCACACTGCTCATACTTCAGTGACTGCACTTTTTTTCTGGCTTTCCCACAGCAGTAGGATCCCATGCTCAGTGTATGGAAATCTTTGTAGATTCATGATCTTGTAAGGTCCTGGTTGCAGTTAGTCCAGTTGCCTCCACTGGCTGTTTCCTCTACTTTGGAAAGCTTATTGGTAGGGATACTCATTGAGAGAACAGGGTGTCTCTGTTGCCTGTCCCAGCATCTGTATCCAGATGAATACTGCCTTGGATCATGGTGATTCCATTTATTACCATGGCTATCTGGGATTTGAATTTATGGTTATAAAGGTACTCCTGGCAGTAGAAGCCTTGAGTTGCTTGAGCCAATGGAGGGGGTAGTTTGGCAGACATGCTGGGGCTTGTAGGCAGCGCAATCCCACCTTCTAGAGGCGTCAGCTCCCCATTGCTCCTATGGACAAATAAAAGGGTTCCTTCCATCTGCAGAAGTGACTCAGATCCAGCTAGGTTGAGAGGGATGGTTTTTCCTAATGCAGTCTTTTTTTGTTACCTGCTCCCATATTTTTTTGGAGGAGGAAGGGAATATTAACCCTCCAAAGAAAGTTTTTTTTTTTTTGTGGGGGGGTGGTACAAGGGTACAAGGGGAAGAGAAATAAGAAAAAAATTGCCTCCCCACTCTTTTCAGTGGAGTGTTGCACATTAACTGAACTCCACTTATTCAAATATTGGATCCTACCTATTGTCTCGCGGTTTCATTTTTTTTTTTTTTGAGAAATTCTTGTATAACATTATCGAATACAAAAAGAAATAACACCCTTTGTTTATATGATGGAAAGAAACCAACCCATCCATTATGACTCAAAGCCCATCTTCTCAGAGTGCCTTTGAACTGAATGGAACTGATTGGCTTCTAAGGAACTTGGAGAAAGAATAACAATAAGACATCTTGCTTTCTAGAATATGTACTTAAGATTGAAGCTCCTATTAATAGTAAATAAATCTAACAACATAGTTTGATCAGAAGTTTTTATTAACTGAATATTATTTTACATAATCAGATGTGACCTGCCAATCCATTGTAACCCCAGAGCTTTAATAGTTCACTCACAAAACAAAACAATTCTTTTACAAAATGATCACAATAGAAAATGGTAATAAGAGTTAATTCTCAGAAATGCTTTGGGCATGCAACTTCATGAAGTTATTCTTGATAAGAGGAAAAGTAAATGTTAAAGTATATTTGCTGATTATTAAACAGTAAAGAAAAGATACTGCACAGAGTATCAGTGAACACTAAAGACAAGAAAGTTGCTATACCTCAAAAATGTTCAAAGTTACATTTTTTATTTGGAATAATTTTACTCTCAGACATTAGTTCTAATAAGTCATTTTCATAAAGTGTTAAGAAAATGTATATAATGAGGGCTCTGTAAATTGCAGCCATGTAGTCCTATGGAAATCATAATGTTTTCAGCTTGGCTGCTCTTGACAAACTGATAGTTAATGTTTATCATAATTTATGTGAGATACATACTTGGGGAAGTTGTTTCACTGTCAGTTTCTTTTACTGAAAGGGAAATATGTGCCTTGAATGTTAGTTTGTTATACCAAATCAGAAAGCCACATATGAATCATACTATTCATAAGTACAGTTAAGGTCCATTTGAGCAGGGCTTTGAACCATTAGGTTTCCATAGCGATGATTATCAACACTTGTAATTATACCCCATTCAAGAAACTACCAAATAAAGTTTTTAAGTATAATTGGTTGCAGACAGACATAGTAAATCCCCAGAAATCCATGGGACTTATCACATTGTTCCATTGATTTCAGTAGGGCAAGTCTAACTAAGTCTGGATCTAACCCAATGTATTATTGTGATATTATGGAAAAAATCTTGACAACTGAACTATGCAAAATGAGAATAGTATTCGTGGTTTTTCAGGACTGACACTGGGAATCACTGACACACCAGCTATGGGTTCGATCACACTTCAGTGATTAATGACAAGTCCTTTGGAATGACGGGTCACAACTAAAGTCTGCTTGATTATAAGGAGTTTGCTGTAGGTATGGCTAAGTGTGGTTCCCGTCCAAGGTACAGCATATCAGCTCATTCAGTTAAATAATTTTAAGAAATTGTACTTGTGGGACCGGTTAGAAAACTTTGTAAGAGGGGCTAGAAAGACCAAACACAATTCTCAGCACCCCTGTCCTAGTATAATTTTCAAGATTGTTTGGGAGAAAACTTTACACTTAGAGTGTAAAGCTTGTGCAGATATGCCCCTGTTGTTTTCAAGGTTGGTGAGATGAAAAAAATAAGAAACTAGCAGGTGCTTCTGAAGTTACATTATCTTCCTCATGTTTTTAAGATGTCTGTAGGGAAGTGGCAGCATAATGGAAGTGCACACTTTGGAAAGGTCACAAGCAACACAA
Source organism: Varanus komodoensis (assembly GCF_004798865.1). Classification (NCBI taxonomy): domain Eukaryota; kingdom Metazoa; phylum Chordata; class Lepidosauria; order Squamata; family Varanidae; genus Varanus; species Varanus komodoensis. Next base: position 22,005,900 of record NW_025335438.1, read on the forward strand.
ATAGATAAGGCAGAAATAGATGTGCTAGAAATGGATTTTGCATTTATATCTGACTCTTCTGACACCAGTAACATATGTGCATGTAGCTATTTTTTGGATTTTCCCCTGCACACATTTTGAAAACAAAAGTCAGGAAATGAAACATTGTAAGCAGATCTAAGTAGCTGTAAAACCTTTAAAAAAATCCCTAAGTTTTTTTAAGTTAGCCTTCCAAAATAATGAGCTCATAAAGTGTATAACAAGTAGATTATTATGGTCTGGTGGGAAAAATGTGAATAACTATATTTAAACCACAAGGCATGTTGTCTACATGGCAGTTACTTGCAGTTTATCCATGGCACATAACTAAAGTGAGTAGAGCAGGATCTAAAGAACTACGTCTCTGCTTTTGACATGCCCAAGGATTGGATTTGCATCCTTTAAGCAACTGGAAGCTCTTGCACCTGGGAAACCTGACTGGAAACAGAAAGATCCTCTCCAGTAATGGTTTAACTGTGCATGGAAGGAAAAGTGTTATCTTCAGAATCATATATTGATAAACTGCCATTTGGGATAAAGCAGAGGGATCTGCTTTGCAAAGATCAAGCTCAAAGTTCTGCTGGTTGCAAGCAAGACTCTGACTTGACTAAAGCAGGTCTTTGGATCCTGGCCAACATAGTACATATTTTCAGGGTTTTAATGATTCAACTTATGCATTTTAAGCTTCTATAAAAATAGTAAACAACATAGAAAAGATTTGTGCAGTGCAATCCATTACTTACTCCATGAGTAATTCATGTTTTCATAGAAGCAAATCCCACTGTTTTTCAGTGGGATTTATTCTGAGTAAACATACTTAGGATTTCAGCCTTGGTACTTTACAGCAGCATGTAAAACATGATAGCAAGTACTTGGGGATGTAATGTTATTGTGAAAATAAAGATTTGGCAGGGAAGGTTTCTTGATATACCTTTTCATATTCCAATTGGCTTTCAGAATAAAACTACTATATACTGTCTCATTTATTCCTTTATTACCTATCATTTTTTGTTTTGATAACAATGTTATTTAAAAAGGCCAAGTAGCTTTTTCTTTCCTGCCAATATCCTGTGTAAATTCTATAGTACACTTTGTAGAAAGCTAGCAATGTACTTGGTAATAGTTTGCATGAAAAACTGGGTAGAGCTTTACTTTGGTAGAATTTAATGAAACTAGGAGTTCCATGACAAATTGCAAAGTCTTCCCGATGCTAGCTATGAAGACCTTGTATTCAAACACTTCTTCACAGAAGGTGTTAAAGAATAGTAATATGTTTTGATTACTTATGATGTGCAATGGGGAGTTAAATATTCACACAATCTCCCCATTTATAAAACCTGTTCTGTTGACTATCTGTTATATTCCAGTCACATGAGATGTATGTAGTCCATGTTTTCTTCTCCCTCCAGACTACACTCAGCTCACCATTTGCTATCTCTATAGTTGCTTCATGCCCACCAGCTAGAGAGCTTTAAGAAGTAGCTGAACTACATGTTACATACTGGGTTATTATCTGGAACAGATTCTCTGCAACTGCTATAAAACAAGGCAAACAGTTTTAGGACTGAATAAAACTGCTCACTGCTTCAAGGCTTCAAGGCTATTCCTAGAAGCTACTCTGGTCATGCGGACAAGAAGAAATTAATATTAACAACAACAATACAGCAAGCAAATACAGAGGACTTCATTAAATGACTGGAGATTGGATAGATGAACAATGCTCTTCAACACCATGTGATCTACAAGGGTCTGTAGCAATGGTTTCTGCAATTATGTATATATTTTTTCATGGTGCAGGAGGAATGTACCAGAATTTTACTTCTGTATTTGTTTTTGGGATAGATTTAAGACAATCTTTTATAGGATAATCATTCATGTTTTTAACTCTAGTGCAATTTGCTATGTATAAATAATAAAAATATTCTTTGGTGGAAAATCTAAAAAAAACATTGGGGACTTTTGCCACAATTTTTAGCTGTAATTGGTCTTACTGATTAGAATACTGTATAGTACTGTACTTCATTACCCTTCTGCGAGAAGTACCAGGGGAGACAGAACCAATTGTCTGATTAAGGAGATTATCAGTTCCGAGCATATGACCTGTGATGCTACCTACACCGCCAACACCACTCATGCCACCAACCCCTGCATTCATTCCTCCTGCCCCAGACACCACCCTTTCTGTAACCACCACATTGCGTCCAGTAGATAATTCCGAAGGAATGCTCAGATTGCCCTGTATGCCAGTGGCAGGCCGAATCACTCTTTCCGTCACAACTACACTGGACCCATCAGTTAGATCAGGAATGCTCATAGAAGCAGGTATCCTAGAATTTGGAGCAATGACCCTTTCTGTGACTACAACATTTGACCCATCAGGGAGATCAGGTATATCTATCATGCCATGCAAATCAGTTACTGCGGCAGGAGCAAGCACTCTTTCTGTTACCACAACATTTGAGCCAGAGAGAGGATCCACACTGATTGTGGGAGGTTTTAGTGTTGGCCCTGATGTATACGTTTCAGTTACCACTACATTACCAGGGAGCACAGGGTCAGGGATAGGCCTAACTGGAGGCTGTACAGTAGAAGAAGCTGTGTAAGTGTTTTCAGTAACAACGGTTGTGCCACCAACAGCAGTAGGTGGAAGCAAAGGTGAAGAAGTATTAATGACAATGGTAGATCCAGGTGGTGGCAGATTTAAATCAATATCAGGATTGGGCAGAGAGGGCCTAGGTGCATTAACATCTGGGAAAGGCTCAATTTCTACACCCAAACAGATTTCTGCCAAGGTCTTAAACTTAGGTCCCAGGGTATCCAGATAGGTGTCATCCAAATCATCTCCAATAAAACTGCAACAGCCAATAGAACCAACAGGAGTACCTATACCCTCATGATCATATATCAGGAGACAGTCATTTGCAGGTCTGCCTTCATCTTCATCAGCATAGGCAAAGGCTTTCTAAAAATAAAGGAAGGGCAAAATAGAATTAGAGTCCATGTTGTCTTCTTCACCAGACATTACCTGAATACTTTCCCACAGACTTTTGTGGGCTTAAGGACTTCTTGTTCAGAAGAAAGAAAAAATAGATAAGACCCCCAGGAAGCTGAATACTAGCAAACTAAATCCTGTGTCCCAAACTGCAAGTTACATTTTTTCTGCACTTCCATGGAACTGTTGTCATAACTGAGCAGGCTGCAGCCATTAATTTTTTTCTGGAAGTGCAGTTGTAGCAGTTGTCCCCGAGAGCTGCCACACTTGCCAAAGTCACTGACCCCCTGGTTCAGGTGATCACAAAGAAGCCTGCATGAACCTCAGGCTTATGTGCTCAGCTCTCCTTGGACTTTAGAACAAACCACAGTTTCCCATTATGTACTAATGTGGCAAACTAGGGTTTGTTTTAACCAGAGTTAATGAATTAAAACAAATCATGACCAAATTGTAGTTTTATCTCTGGTTTGTTAACTAACTGAAAAGAGATGGGAATCCTTAAATGAAATAGATATGCTGTAACTTAGTTGCCTAGCTCACAGAGTAACCAAGGGATCAAAGGCAACAAATTTTTCATTACTACAAATACGTGCGATGTCCATGGTGTATTCATTACAATTGAATAGGGATATTTTGCTTCCAAATAACCACAGCCGTCTTATTAATGGCATATTGTGACTTATGCAAAAGTTAGATATGTTACAAGATGCACACCCTCAATTGTTAGGGGACATTTTGCCAATCTTTAGCAGTAGGGAGAGGAAAAGAAAGCAGTTGGTTTAGGTGAGGGAAAAGAAGGCTGAGCATTGTAATTAAATTTAGTTGTGCCATGTGATGTGCGGCAGGAAATTTCTATTTCTCTCTTTCCTTTTCCAGGAAGGGAGGAATGATGTACCTAGTCACTGAGCCAGCAAGTGAGAGAGCTCTGCTTGCTTGCACGAAAATGGGCCTACAGAAAGACAATGATCTTTCTGTACGATGATTGCCAACCTAACAGCATATGCAGCTCATAGGACTGTACATGTTGCCCAGCTCTGCTGTATTTAGAGCAGGGATCTTGTACTCTTCCAACCAGGAAGTCAGATACAATTTCACAGGAGCTCTTGGAGAAAACATTCTGGTGGTTCCTGAGGTTCAGCAGCATCCTTGGAGAACATTATAAATTGTTCCCGCACACACACACCATTTGGCAAAGCAGCCTCATTCAGGGTTGAAAATACTTCCTTTCTTGTCTGTCCCTGAATATTTCCCTGTTCAGCTAAAATTAAAATCAGTCCAATATATATGTCAACATGGACATTGCACATGTGATAAGAACCAGTGTCAACTGCAAAAATTCTAATTTCAGCATATTAAAAACAAGCAAACAAACATGGATTACCTCAGAAAAGTAACTGTCTAAGAAAGCCATATTCACTCCACTTTCTCTGTATTCTTTTATTGTCCCTCCAAATGTTTCTTTTCTTCCTGTTGTTCCATAGCCTGTAGTTGTTCCATAACCAGCAGTAGTTCCATAGCCTTTAGCTGTGCCAAGTCCTGTTGTTTCTTCGACTCCGGTACTCACCATGCCTCCATCTGCATACTTAGTTGTATAGATTTCTGTAAAAACACCAGCATCAATGTTATTACATGTTGCTTTCAGAGGAACCTCAGTGATCTGTGTAGTCCTCAGATATCTTGGTCAACTAACCAATGCTAGGATGAATTCATCAATTTTGTTTGTATATCATCCAATTAATGTGGTCAAACAAACAATGTGACTATCCAAATTATTAATCTTGGACAATTTGCAGTAAGCGAGTCTCATTGGGATGTTCCCTAACCCTTTACCAGGAGTATACAGACTGTGACCTGGGGGGCTGCATGCATCCCAAGGCATTAAGTGTGAACCCACCGCAGCATCCTGGGGTTGTGGTACATGCTGACAGCCATTGTAAATATTCAAGGTATGGTGGGCTTCACCACAGCTTATCACAATATCCAAGCCCAGCAAGGGTAATTTGTTGCTGTGATTGAAAAACCACCCATGGACTGATTTTATTAGGCAGTTTATTAAACACAGCAACAATTCACCCTTTGCCAGTTTTGGACATTATAATAAGCCTGCTCTGGCTTGAATATGCATAATCTCCACTGACATGTACCATACATACCATGGTTTAAATAAGCCATAGTGAACTCACCGCTTATCAAAGCACAAAGTGCCCTATTTTAATTCTGGAAAAAGCACCCTTTGCCTTTCCATGTCTCAGTCCATCTCAGCCAATTAATTCCCTTATAATTTCTCTACCCACAATGCCTCTTTATCTCACCTGTAACTAGTAAGGCCTTCATGGCAGCCATTATGTGACTAGCCCCATGAATTATCAAAGCCATTTTATGTAGGCTGGGGGCTCTGGCCCTTCAGCAAGACTACACCTCATCAGTTGTATGGGATACTAAACAAATACTGTTGGGTTGGAGATAGGACATATGGCAGTATAGGAATGAAATGCAATGTTTTAAAAAAATCACCCAGAATGGCTCATACAGTAGACTCGTAGCCCTCCCATCTCATGTACATTGAGCAAAGGAAGCATGCATATATAAATCCACCAGCAAAACACATTCCCAGCTTTCCAAGCAATCCAATGTATCTAATTTGCATAGTTTGGTTTCTGTAGCTGACTAGTACTCCGGACTAAAAGGGAAAGCTAACTTTACAAAGAGCTCCATATGCAAAAAGAGCAACTGCTGAGCACTAATTCCAATGGAACAGAGGTCCATTTATTTCATCAGGAATATCAGAATTAAAAAAAACCTAGTTGATTAACAAGGGCATGAAATCAGATTCTTCTCAAATAGTGTCATCTATCTCAAAGCCTTTTGCATTATTCTCTGAGAACTAAGCAATAAAAAGCAGTATTTCATGGATTAAAATTACAGTGCAGTTTAACATTTACTTACCAGATGATTCACCAAATTCCCCTCTGCCTGTAGCTGTTACTGGCACACAAATATTTGAAACATCCTGTAAAGCAAAAATACAGCCAATTTATTTTTGTACACATTGAAGACTCACTGAAATCAAAGTACAGATTTTCACCATGGTTCATTGCTGCTGCACTCATGGAAGCCATCCCTGTCTTGCCTAGAAGTCAACAGGCAGTGTTGGACTAGGCAGTATTCAATTGCTGCCCTTCCTTCAGAGGAACTGCTGGAGTTAACACCATTTTCAGTTAGTAAAATGTGGTTTTTTTTCTGTAAACAGTCCACTGCTATTTACTATAATAGATTCTGAAGAAGAAACTCAAATACGTTGGCCACCTAATGAGAAGGAACAACTCACTGGAGAAGACCCTGATACTAGGAACGATTGACGGCAAAAGGAGAAGGGGATGGGAGAGGATGTGGTGGCTAGGTGGAGTCACTGGGGCAGTGGGTGTGGGCTTGGGTGGACTCTGAGGGATGGTGGAGGACAGGAGAGCCTGGAGGAATGTTGTCCATGAGGTCGTGATGGAATGTTGTCCATGGATTGTGATAGGTCAGACATAACTTTGCAACTAAACAAACAAAAAATTACTATAATGACAGTCCCCAGTGAAAGGCAAATGAGGCAGCCACTGGCCGTGGGGTGTGTTTATGATGGTGGACATTGTAAATTTCCAAAAGTCCAATAAGCACATCAGAATAGGGCTATCTGGGAAAAAGAAAATGGCAGCCACTTCTATTTTCTTCCCATTCAAAGAAATGTCACCTATTCCAGTTAAAAAAAGAAGCCAAAAGAAACAGGTAGCTTTGAGGCAGGTAACTAATTTAGGCTCATTCATTTAAATTGGTCTACTCAAAGTAGGACTTAGTTTACCTTCTGCTTTGGGAGCATTTTCTTTACATTAATGTCATGTCAATATAAGGATTTGAGATTTGCAGTAAAATCCACTGGGATTTTTTTCTGTACAAGCCCCAGTGATCTGAATAGGACTTCTTCAAGAATATCGTGCTCTTGTAAAAGCTCCCATTTATTTCAGTAGTACAAAGAAACTTCTTGGTAAATTGTGCCCTCCTTTTTGGACCCCTTAATGAATTCCATCAGTGAATCATCTGCTTCCATGATGTGCTATGTTGGGAATGGCAAAGTTCCTTACAGGGTAAAAAAGAATTAAAATACTATAACTGGGTTATAGTATTTATAGTGGGCTTTAAACCACTGGATGCCACAACCTAATTGTTTATTTACTTGCTTTCCAGTCTGTTATTTCCTTTGATGCAGAAGTTAGCCACCCATTAACTTCTAAGCTATGGTATCTCCAATACCTATTATGCAGCTAGAATGGATTTAACAAAATGCATGCACACCTACTAGTATTCTCTAGGTGTTTTAGGATACATTTCCCAAAAACCTTTACTGTTGGGCATGCTGGCTGGGGTAATGAACACTGTAGCCCAAACATGTGCAGTATACTAGGCAGTCTATCCCTGCTATGCACAGTAAGTCATGGACTAACCCGGTCTTCAGGCTGTGCTCCTTCAATTCCCCATGAATGGATAGCACCTTCTGTACATTCAGGCACAGGCTCAAAGCCAGCCCCAACACCACCAACAGGACCGGATCCAAGATAGCCACAGCAGCCACTCTGTGACATCAGAATTGGAACCACTGATAAAACAAACAAAAAGTGCCAATTTTCAACTGTGAGCTGGACTATTTGTCTTTGTACAGAAATGAAAACACAGCACTTATTTTTCAAGCAGTAAGTTCTGAGACACAAAAGACATTTAAAGCAAAACGCTGTTAGTACTTTGGCTTTTAAATCTGACAGATCATTCCCACCTATAACTTTGAAATTATGAAGTTGAGCATTGTCAAAGGAACATTATATTTAACTACCCCTCTTTACAGGAAGAGGTTATAAGCTGAGGCAAGGTACAGTTATCATGTGCCAGGATATCACTTTGGTGAGGCAGACAAGCTGTCCTACTGCTGCAGGGATCCATTCTAGCTCTGTCTTCATGATTGGTACAGCAGCTGCCATGATAGCCAGCCCACAAAACTCCATTCTAAGTATAGGTACGTGCATAAACACATACTGCCTATGTATATTTCCCTGCTCGCAAATCATTCTTAATCCTCTAGAAATCCCATCTTTAAAATGGAGATTTCAAAGAGAATTAACCCTGTAAATGGAAAATTTTTGCATGCCTCCATAATGCTAACAACTAGGGGACACTTGCAAATCTTAGAGGATACTGTAGATACATGACCCCCTCCCCCAAACCCCAAGAATCCTGTTGCAAAGGGGTGATCGACATGCCAATCCAGGTTTTGCTAGCCACATTCACTCATGGCTTTGCAGGTATTTGACTGTTCAGCTTCTTACATCTGACAAATGTTTGCAAAGGGGAAGGTGGCATTACTTCCTGCATTTGTGGGGGAGCACTGAACAGGATGGGCACCTGATGAACTTTGACAGAAGGTACCCCCAACCCGTTACTTGCTCCAGCCTAACTTCATGGAAATATATATACATGCATAATGCAACTAATAGCAAAAATTGGGTGGGGATGGAATTAAAAAGCATGTAGAAAGGATGGGCAGAAAGCAGCTGAAATCTATCAAAAGGGGATTTTGATTGCTGGCTTGAAAACTGGCTTTTGCAATCTGAGGGAAAACAAATTAAAGGAAAGTCCCAAAGGAAACATAGTGAAGTATGTGGATACTAACTGTAAAACTTAGCTTTCTGCAATGAGTTTGAAAATATGTTTCTTTCCCCTTTTTGATGTTATATATTATAGAAAAGGAAAGCTTGATCTTGCAGTTCTGTACAAGCCACACAACTTGACAAAACTGGAAAAATGTCTGGGCAGGGAGCTGAACATCACTGAAGATGCTTCTTGCCTAGGCTGTTATTCATCATAAGGTCAGCTCTGGTTAATGGAACTTCCAGTCTTCTAGTTCTCTTTTCATAAAAACTTGGTAAGGTACCCAAGGCAAATTTATGGAAGCCGTAATTTTACATATAAAGTTAAATAAGAGAAAGTGGACAACATATATTTGTAAAGCAAACAACTGATATGAACAAGCAAATGAAATAAAAATACAAATACTTACACACAAATATTAATCCTCCGAGAAACATCAGAGCAATGGCAGCAGCACTAAGTGTAGTTTCTCCATTTTGTCTTCCTGCATAGCCACCAAGTCCATCATCATATACAGAACCACCAGAAGTGTCAAGGCCACCACCTGTACCATAACTGCCAGTATCCCACTTTGAACTATCACTACCGTCAAGGACACCTCCTCCAGCACCAGTCATACCACCTCCACCATCTATCATTCCCGCACCAGTTCCTCCATCAACAGATCCTCCCCCACCCATTCCTCCACCACCACCAATCACACCATCTCCCCCACCACCCGTTCCTTCACCG
>NW_025335438.1:22015420-22176105 GCF_004798865.1 Varanus komodoensis
CCACCAGCCATTCCTCCACCACCACCAGCCATTCCTCCACCACCACCTGCACTTCCACCAATAATAGTAATAGTGGTTCTTTGAGTAGCATATTCAACACATCTTCCATGTTGATCACAATGGCAGGCTTGCAAAGGAACCACCAATGGCTTTTCACAGCTTCTGCCACTGTTGTCAAACACTCTAACTTGGACCTGATGAATGACAAACTTGATATTTGTAGAGTATAGTGCTGCTGAGGTTTCTGTTGAATAAAGGAAGAAACAGAACAGATAATTTATATTAATAATTCTGTTTTGGAGGCTCTTCATTCCAACCCAGTTCATGCTCCTGTGTTAGCATGTTGTCACTTATATTAATTAATAGATTCATTTAAAAGCTGCCCATTAGCATCATGCTCCCTGGGCAGTCTTTACGGTATAAAATAACAAATGACAAATTAAATGACAAATAACAATTAAAATATAATAAATAAACAGAATAAAATCACAATAAAATAATTAAATAAAAATAAAACATACATTAATATAATTAAAAACCCGTGCATTGATATACATAGTCTAGATGGTGCCAAAGATGTGCTGGAAAAGGCAAGTTTTTGTCAGGCTTAAAAAACCCTCGAGAGGAAGGCAGATCTGTGTTAGTCTCTCCATGCTTACTTGACTGCAATAAAGTAACATTTTTATTTCCTGAAACATTTCGCAGTTATATTACTGACTTCTGACTTTGCTTCCTTTATACCCTTTCAGATGGTGCATATAACAGGGTATCAGAAATTCTTGTAAGAACTGGCTGTCAATTAATATAAGTGAGGGAGAGAAGGTGCTATATGTGACTGTGTCGATCAAGGAGAAGTTAGAGGGCAGGAAAAAGCTATTCTACAACAACTTCCTGCCTGGAAAACTCCAGGAGGGGCATGTACAGGGATTAGTAATAACTTTGAGACCAATTTAATTCCTTGATTTTGGCTATTAAGGGACAGTTGTATTTAATTAAGGTTGCTTTATGTGATATTAAATTTATTGAAGTGAATCTTTGTCACAACCAAGACTTTGATATTCATATTGCACTCCTAACTCAGTTCTCAAAGGATTGGGTTGATGCCAGTGGAGTAGATGGAGTAACCAAAAGAATGTAACACTGGAATTTTATACAGAAACAACTGCTGGGTTGCTGAGTGGGCACAGCAGTGAGAGGAGGGAAGGTGAGAGGAGGGAAGCCCACTTGCATGAAGCACCATTCCCATCCATCCGTCCATAATGCAGCAGTGGGAAGTGGACACTCAGCTGTGTGAAAGTGAAGGAGATAGTTAGTTAGCTATACTGGCTCTAAAAGGGGCTGCCCTTCAAGACAATTTGGATACTGCGCTTGGTTCAGAATGGAGCTGCCAGACTGCTGACAGGGAATGGTGGATGAGAACCCATCACACAGGCCCTAGTTAGGCTATACAGGCTACCACTTGAAGTCCAGGCCCGATCAAAGGTATTAACACTAACATATAAAGCTGTAAATGGTTTCAGACCTGTTTATTTAAGGGAATGTCTCCTTCCCTATGAGCCTGCCCAGACCCTTAGATCTGCCATGGAGATCCTTCTCCAAGAGCTGTCCTTGAGAGAGGTGAGGAGGATGGTTAGGAGGAGGAAGGCCTTCTTTGCAATACCGCCCCAATTATGGAGCTCACTCCCCTAGCACTGACGCTTTCTTCATTTCAGCACCAGGCCAACAACCTTTTATTCTCCCAGTTTTTAAATCAAGCTTGTATTTTAATTAGTTGTAGCAAATGTGGGCACTAAGGAGTTTTTAACTATTTTACAGCTGTAATATGGTTTTAATACAAATTTATATTTTTGGCTTTTTATGTAAACTGTCTTGAGATTTTATAATAATCAGATGGCATATAAGAAATTTTGAATGAATGAATGAAGTTTCCCTCACCTATATAACACCCCATACACAACCCAACCCATTGTCTTCATACTGTTTCTCTCTCAATATTCCAACTCCCTCCATTATACTTTAAGGTGGAACATTCACACAATTTATGTTTAGAGTGACATTCCTACACAGCTGTGAAGATGCACATGCAATTACAGGACTTTTAGCATATTTTTTTATTAAAAGCAACCTGAAAAAGCAGCATGACCATTGTGGTGGCGCTGTGACTGTAAAGTCAAAAGGGGGAAACAAAACAGAAACTTTGCAAACTTCTCCTACTTCTCCTGCAATTACAACACTATTCATTGGTCTGTGCACTTGATCACATTATAAACATACTGATAACATAGTATATTCATTAACATCTGCCCACAGAGTAGTAATATCATTTGAGGGAGCAGGGGTGCCTCATATACAAAGGGGGGGGCATGATTAGTAGAGGAATAGCATTGGGAATTGGAAGCATGAACATATTTAGGAAAATGGGCAACCTTTGAACAGTATGGTAAATAATGACATCAACAAACATGTTTGTTGGTACATATAGCGGCTGCCTCTTTGCTACTGAGCCAGCCTCAAGATATCAGTGTATAAAGCCCTAAACAACTTGGGTCCAGGATGCCCAAGAAAATGCCTTATCCCTTATCAACCTTCCTGGTCACTGAAGTCTGGTGGTTTCCCCCAGACTTAAGGCCTGAATGGAGCTCACCAACAGAAAAGCCTTCAGTGTTGTGGGTCCATTTCTATGGAACTCTCTACCTCTGGAGGATAGGAAAGCACCAACACTGTGTGGTTTTGGTGCCTGCTGAAGAATTATTTGTTCCAGGAAGCTTCCTGGCTGACCAGCCACAGTTTTAATACTACCTTGTTCTGATTTCATTATTTTATCAATTTCATCTTTTTATTGTGCATCACTCCAGAATCAGTCTAGCTATAAAGCAGTACACACATGCTGTATATAAAAGAAATACTCACCATTCACTATTCTGATATCCCATGAATTTTCTGGGGAGTGAGCCACTATGGTAAATTTAAAAGGTGGTCCATATGGGTGAGCATCTGGATCTTTAGCTGTGATTATTACAGATGGATTTTTTACACACACTTGTCTAATTTCTTCTGTCACTATTGGGCAGTTATCATTGACATCTTGGACTGTAACTACAATGGTACCAGTGGCTGTCATGAAAGGACTGTCTGTAATAAAGAAGAACTATGTGAAAAAAAATTCAGATGGCTTGTACCACTCAATAATAGAAAATTGCAATGAAAGAGAAAAAAACACATTGAGGTTTAGGTTTAGTTTACAAAATTTAATTCATGCAAGACAGAAAGGTGTCTAGGAAAATCAAAGAACAAATGGTAAGTTTTAGTGGCTGACATGTTACACAGTTTTGAAAGGCTGAATTACTGGTAAGCAAAAATCTACAATTCCATGGCACTCTCAGTTTGAAGGACAGTTTAAAGAGGAAGTCCTTAGGCATTAAGATCTGAAAATAGCATGAACAACTGATTGAAGAAGCATCCTGGGCCAGCTGAGCTACAATGACAGCCTGCTTCCTCATTTGTTTGAACGGGTGGGCATCCCTGTTTTTCAGATTCCACTGCTGTGCTGGGGGATACATGTTTTGTGGCTCCATGCACTCTTTGGAAACTGAGCCAGGAGCGAGTTTGCAGGATGAGAATTTGAACAGAATGCTTGACTGCAGAAGCCTTTGGGGTGATCCATGAGGGTGCTTTTTATTTCAAGGAAGAAAAGAAAGAACTATTTTCTTACCTCTAGTGATAGCTAGTAGCTCTGCTGAGTATACTCCATCAACTACATAGATTGACTCCCGATCAATCACTTGCTTAAAAGTGATCTGGCCAGTTGTTGGGTTGACCTGAAACCAGGCAGCTGGATCACGTCCCATCATATAGCTTTTTGACCAATAGAAATGCTTAGAATTAGTTAAACATGCTGAAATGCTAGCATGCACAATCTTGTTAGTGCAACCCCCCCCCCCAATTTTATTAGCTCAATAATTGTAAGATGAAAATATATGCTCCATGGACATATATACATTCCAATGTTGTTTACATGGAAATAAAATGTCAGTGAGAAACTATATTGATGTGTGAGAACAAAACATCATCCCAGTAAGGGCTGGACTGTACTTCTTTAGACTTTATACTAGGGAGAGCATTCACATTTTGAATGTGCTCCCTCCCTCTCTTTCTTTTTTTTTTAAAGTCCACTGAATGTAGTACATTCAGGAGGGGGGTTTATAGTCTCCGCTATAACACGCAAAAGGTAATGTGGAGTTTATAGATCTCACTGAGGCCGAGAAACTTGAGTTTCCACTATTATTGTCTAATTGGGTTGAAAGAATTCAGATCTTCAGGGCCTAATGAATAATAGATCAAATTACAGAAAGCCAGATTCTGGCTTGAAAGCAGGAGAAATTTCCTGACTGTTAGAGCAGTATGGCAATGGAAGCAATTACCTAGGAAGGATGTGGGCTCTCTCACACTAGAGACATTCAATATGCAACTGGACAGTCATCAGAGAGGGATGGTTTAACTGGGAGTCCCGCAACAGCAGGGGATTGGACCTAATGGCCCTCTGGTCCTTTCCAACCCTACTATTCTATGAATGAATGGCCTTTGCCACAAACATATCTTACCGGACATTGGTTGCAACTCTTCCAGTATCTTGATCAATGGCTTGGAATTTTGCAACCTCGTAAGTCAGGATATCTTTACTTGTTAAGCTTTCAGAAGCAGTAACAGCAATTACAGATGGACTAAATGATGGTCCTTCAGGAACATTGAGCACTTGTACTGAAATTGTGGCAAACTGACTTTGAGATTGAGAAACAACTGAATAGTGGAAAGGGTTGGGGTTTCGTACCCCAATTCTCAGAGGCATGCTTGAAAATTGTTCATAATCAATTCCCTGAAAGAAAGTAATGACACATATCCATTTCACATACCAAAATACACACAAGATATTGTACGCATATTTGTATGAATAGCACATCGAGTCTGTGTTTGTGTATATACATGCGTGTGCATGTATACATGTACACACAAAGAACAATAGTATTACAATTTAAAATATAATAATAAGCAGCATAAATCATTTCATTTTTGTGGATGAGAAGGTAAATCAATTAGCATCTGAGGTGACAAAATAAAGCACAACTCCAAGAATGAGACTCTAAGGATGATGAAAACAACAATGATTTAGAAATATATGTTAATTGTTTCAAAGGTGTGGATACAGATAAAGGTCTTCATCTGGCACTTCAAAGACCACTATGTCTTTATCTATCATATTTTCCTTTCATCACAAAGAACATCTCTACAAGAATATTTCATGCATTTTAAGAACAAGACAAAAGCTGTAAAGCTTTTTAAGTGGCATGTATGAAATCTGTCTCCCCTTGCACTGCAAGGCATCATTCCAATTCCTTCTCACCCACACTTCACTGCTTATGTGTTCCTAAAGCTCTCCTTATTGCTCAAAACCAATATCATCTGAGTCAAATAACTTAGGGAAATCTATAATATGTACACTTTTATGCCACTAAACACCAACCAACCTGGAAAATTCAAGCTACTTATCTAGGCAACAAAGCAAAATTTCCCTAATTTTTCATGCCAACTGTATAGCTTTTCTTCTGGTTAGCTTAACATTATTGCCATCTAATGCTCAGATACTTTCACCAAACTACTCAGGGTGGTGTTCATAGATTTCCCTTTGTTTTCTCCTCATCAGAATCCTACAAATTTGGTTAGTCTGGAAGAGAATGATAGCTGCAAGGCCATCTCTTCATCTTGGTAGCCAAATGAAGATCAGAACTCAGGTCTTCCCATTCCTAGGCGAACATACTAACAGTGCCTACATTTGTGAGTCAGTATGGTATCGAAGAAATCATACGAAGGCATCTCCATCCTGCTGCCCTTCTAATGTATTGGATTGCAACTCTCATCAGTCCTGGTCCGCATGACCAAGTTGGTTAAAGATAATGAGAGATATAGTCCAACATTTATGGAGGTCACCAGGTTGGGGAAGGTTGGTATAGTGGTTAGCAACTCATTACTGATCCTTGGTTGAAGATATGCATCACTTTTAGGCTCGGAATTACATATATACAGAACATATTACAGTCCTCAATCCTATATGCTCTCAGAGTATGAACCTGGGTTCTCTTTGTTCAGGAACCACAATAATTGGTGCACCAGGATAAGCATATGACATTTTTGTCTTGGCCACAAAAGCTATTTGGGGCATCAGTAGGAAAACTGATTGTAGGAGTATCCTAGCTCACAATTTGGGAACTACTGCAGCAGAAAAGCTTGCCTGCCTTGAGCCTGACTTCCTACCTTAAAAACACCTTCTTTACCCAAAGGTGCTCCTGCAGTCTGAGATGAAAATAAAGCCACTAGTCAGGAAAACTTCTTTTTCTTGCTCAGGAGAGGTAACAGAATCTCTCCTTCCCACATACAGACATGGAACTAGATTCTTGTTTTCAGTAGGAATGAAAGAATGTTTGAAATGTATACCTTTACAACTCTCAGGATACCTTCATTAGTTCTTGGGTCAACAGTTATTTCAAAGTTGCCTTGTTCATTTCCAGACAAAAACTCAAATTGTGCAACCCAATTATCTGAAAATTCTTCATCTTCATCAAGTATTTGTATCCTCAGAAGATCTTGACTGAGTGAATTCTCTGATATTGATACTGAATACTAGACAAGAAAGATTAAAGCACAGTGTCCCAGTCAGCTTGAAAACATCTTGGCATAGGATTAAATTTGTAATTTCAAACTGGCTATGAAAACAAGGGATTCACACTACTCATTATTTTGCCCTTACATGGATACAGTTGCTGCACAGAATATGGTTACAAGAAGGATTTGCCACTCAGCAAATCTAGAACTCATTGGAGTCATCTGAATTCCATTTCAAAGTTTGTACGGACTCATATATCATATCAGTTTGCAGGTCTGGTGGGAGGGTTTTTCACATGAAAATTTGTTCATGTTTTCCCTAATACAGGCCTCAATTATTCACATTTTAAAGTATGCAATTTCTTTCATTGTTTAAAGCATGAACACATGCATTTTTCATGTGTAAAAGAACACTTTTTCATGTGTATTTTTTTAAATGCAAGCATTTTGCAATCCATACCTCTGCATCATTTAACTGCTGTTTTCAGTGAAATTCAGGTAAAGTGCATAAAATATTTTGTATTCTTTTTTTTTTCTTTTTGGGAGGGGAAAGAGAAACTATGTGGCTGGATAAACTTGGTTTGTTGGCTTTGCTACTTGGACTTCCAATGACATAAAAATCCACCCCATAAGTATCTCAATTGCCCACAGAATTCAAAGTCAGTTGTGGCTAGTGATGATGCTTTAGTCAATCAATCTTACCGAACTCTGTGAAAAGGTTGGAAAATTATCATTTACATCTTCAACTGCAACGTGACATAAACATTCTGAAGATATTCCATCTGGAGCTCCATCCCTGTCTGTGGCTTTCACAACCAGAGTGTATCTACTATGTTCCTAAATTAATATTGGGGAAGGGGAGGAAACAAAGAAAAAAATGTGGAAATGTTAAAAAGGTCACTTTGGTAAATAACAAAGTATGCTTTGATAAAGTGGAGATTTTTATCTCATCATAAAAAGTGTTTTTCATCATGAAAAGGGTAGGAAATGTGTGTCTCATCTCTGCCCTTTCATTCAAATCAGTTTTGCAGTCTGGTCCTATGTAATATTAGATATGAGTTCCAAATAAACAGGCATAGGATTGTAGCTTTGCATATATGTATTTCTTTCATTTGTCTTTATGTTTCTGCCTGAATAATATTGTTTGTTCTTCCAGAAAATGCACCATTGCTGCCTACTTGTTGATGAGGTTCCAGAAACCTTTCGGCACTCCAGTTGCAGATGTATGCCATTGAAGTACACGGCATTTTCCTAGCACTGAAATTGCAATATTTTTGTAAGTGAAATGACCTTTCAGCTTAAATGACATTTCAAGTATCTTTCCAGTCCTGCTACTGAAAAGAGACAGAATATATCAGACCTGTTGGACAAGTTTAGCTGGGTAGATTCCCTACTATTATAGAGATTAGTCTGGTGGTGACCCACCTCAGAATTAACCATAAGTAGACTCTTCTGGAGAGCAGGGAGTTAGCTTTCTGTTCCACCTTTCCCCAAAAGTAAATTCAGAGATCTGAATAGAAGCAAGCTAAGTCTGTGTGGGAACTGAGTCTGAAAAGGAAACAGAGAGTTGGCATTGCTCTCTGCAAGAAAACTTATTGTGCTCTCAGGTCCTCTAAAAATTTAATGGGAAACAGAAATCTGTTGGAGTGCAGGAACCTTCATCTAATGCTCACCCTGTTTGTGTTAATTAATCTTATTCCACAGAATTCCAGAATGCCCCAGTGCTGTGTTCTCAAAGGAAGATGAATCATGGGTAAACAAAGAAATCCCTTGGAAGTGGGGGATATACACGTAGCAGTATTTTTCTGGGAGAAGCAGCATTTCACAAGGGGTTTGTTTAATGTTTTACCTCTCTGTCAAGGGCATTTGCAATGTGAAGTTCCCCAGTCTCTGTGTTAAGAATAAACCTGGGCTGGCCTCCGGGAGTCTGACTCACAATCTTGTAAGCAATTTTGGAATTCAAATTATTTGGTTCATCTGCATCAATAGCAGTTATTTTCATCACCAGGGTGTCTGCAAAAAACGAAAAAAACACTCAGAGGTAGTAAAGCACCCCACCATCACCATGAAAAGCTGCACTTCAGTTTGTGAAACCCAGATTTAACTCTTTTAAAAAATATAACTCTTTTTTAAAACTAAGAACCTTTCTATTCTATTTTAAAAAGCTAAGAATAGAAAGCATTTTAACTTTTTTCTAAAATTCTCTGAAGTAAATACATAAAATATATGGTAAGCATAAAGCATAAGGTGAATTTCATATAATTTCCTCAGTCTACAGTACTGTGATTTACTTCAATGGAATTGTTATAATTCTATGAAAAGCAATTTCTCTAAAGAGACCAATGCGTAGATGGTTGAAGTATATGCTTGTGTTTAGGTCTCCCATGCCTCACTCCATATTTAAAGGCAGGAAGACACTATGGGTGCACTTGAAATTCTGTCAAATAATCTGGTAATACATTTTCCTTTATCTTGTTTCTCTAAATTTCAGAGATGTTTACAGACAAATCCTAAGAGGGGTGGGTAGATTTTACGGCACAGAAACTGCCATTTCCTTAACCCTGTTGGCTCACACAGAAGGCTTTGAGAGATTTTTCCCTGCCCCTCCACCCAGCCTTCTAAGACAGTTTTTCTGCAGTACATTAATGGAAGAGATACACCTACATCATGGCTGATTTACCTTTCTGACCTTTCAGTGGTGGGGGTACGCTGGAAAACTGATGGATCCAATAGATCAAGACCTGCCTGAACCCTTCTGGGATGTCCCATGTTCAACCCTACCTCCAGGTGGTATATGTCATCCCTGCCTACAGAAAGGAAGGTTTGTAGCATCCAGTTGCCCCTCTTCTGCTCTTCCAAGAACTCAGAATTTCTCTTTTAATCAAAGCTATTTTAATATATTAAATATATTTGGATATTACCCTTCATTTTCTGCTATCTTTTTAAATAATATTTTTAAAAGGATTGAATATAATAAAGTGTTCATACATTTTAAAAAATGATGTGTTACAAAAGTTGTTCTTGAAATATTATTAATTAATCATATTTTATGAAGGTGTATGCTTTCCATTTTATTGATTTGATTTGTAATGTGATTTTCTATCAAGAATAACATTTATTCTAAACCAATAAACTGTCATAAAAATATTGCCCCTTTCATTAAGGTGATAGGCATTTATCCATTTACCTACCAGTTCTAACATATTTTCATAAGGGCCCTCTCTCTAGGAGCAAACATGGCAAACATCTGGCAGTATATGGACTCTCTACAAGGAACAGAGAGCAAGGTTTTAAAAAACCGGAGAGACAGGTAGACTTAGGGTCTGAGAGCCAGAATAGTTCTCAGTGTTGCTCTCACCTTAATCTGAGAGTCAGTGTTGTGTAGTGATTAAGAATGTAGGACTGGAACTCAGGCAATCTGGGTTCTAGTTCCCATTCTGCCATGGAGCTAATTGGGTGACTTTGGGCCAGTCACAGACTCTCAGCCCAACCTACCTCACAGATTGTTGTTGTGGGATAAGATTGAGAGCAGCAGGAGGAGAATGATGCAAGCCACTTTGAGTTCTTTGTAAGAAAAAAGGTGGGGTATAAATCTAATAAATGAATAATCTGGGTTGTTTGGGAGCATGCTGGCTTGTAACTGATTGCCCATTTCCTGTTTTTTTAAAAAACCAGGAACACCCCATTCTCTGCAAGGTGACACAGGACAAGCTTGCCTGGAACCAGCTCGCTGCTGTTGTTGTTGTTAAAATGAGCTTGTAAATGCAATTGTCTTTATTATCTATCTTGATCCTTTTTAAAATGATGAATAATATGATGAATTTTTTTCACCTGGTTTATAAGAGGACCTCTGATTTCTGCTTTGCTATTTTTGGTTTCAAGTTTCATTATATGCTGGTATATCTTGGCAGAGCCTTGCTCCTTCCCCCACACCATGCTAGTTGCATGGTACAGAGAGGATCTCTGAAGTTAGAACCCCAGCTCTGGATTCAGAATGGGGGTGCTCTGAATGCTCCTGTGCCCCAAGCAATGTCGGGAGGCCATAGTAATGTGCCATAAAATGGGCTTTTATGTATAAAATTGGATAAAGTTGTAGCCTAAAATAGTAATTCATCCTCACCTAGGTTTCTATTTATTATTAGTTGTCATATTTATATACAACCTTTTTCCTTCCAAGAAACTCAGGTTGGCTTATATAATGTTCCTCCTGCTCTCAATTTTATCCTCACAACAACTACCCTGTAAGATAGGTTGAAACTACCCATAAACACAGTTACATATACTCTTTTCTTTAATTGCAGCTACACTAGAAATGGCACCAGTGTACTCACTCTCCATGCTGCTCTCTATTATTGAGCCTGAGAACGTGGTTTGTGTAAATACTGGTGCATTGTCATTGATATCCAGAACCCGGACTCGGAGATCAAGAGGTGTTTCCACTGATTTTCCAGTCAAAACATTGATAGCATGGCACTTAATCTGTATTAAAAAGAAAAACAAAAGCATTATAAAGATTTGGCATCCATTCAATACACAAAACATAGAAACAGAGTGAGTCAGAAGGGGTCTCCCTGGCCATCTAGTCTGACCCCCAGCTCCAGGTGGTTCCACTCATGACATGCCTACCATGTGCATGTCCAGTCTACCCTCACGGATGGGGTTTCAATCTCCTCCCATGGGTGAAAGCTATTTGCTTCTTAAAAAGCTATTTGCTTTCTTTATTTTATTTATAAATATTGCATGAATGGTTGCTATTATTCTTTTTAAAATATTGTCAAAATATTTCCTGATTTTACTCACAAGTTCAAGGCCACAAAAAGTGGTCAGTATTAAAATGATAAAAAGAGTAAAAGCTGCAGTATAAATAATAAAACACTCCTTTATAGCAATACAAACACCTGCCCATGTTACAGAACCATAATCATTAGAATGCCACAGCAGAGAAAAAAATAGCAGCAAGATGAAAGCCTGCGTCACCAAAATCTTTCTATAAAGTGGTGTTCTCACTGTATGGCAGAATACCATTTGAGAGGGGTGCCAGAGCATGTGTGCAGCTGCTGAAGAGGTCTTCTTTCTAGTTTTCACCAGTTCTGCATCACCTGTAGATGACCTTAGTAAATGGGCAACCTCCAATGGGGAAGGTGCCTTCCCTATATTGTAGCTGTCAATGGTAAAGGCAAAGGAGAATATATTTGGCATATAGTTAGTACTTACAATAAACACAGGATTCTCTTCTCGATCTACTATTTTTGTTATATTAATTTCACCAGTCTTTTGATTTATTACAAACACTCCAATGGGATGCTGATCAATCCCTACTCCACTTATTTTATATATGATTGGTTGCGTTTCTTCACAGTCAGATCGGATCTGCAACAGAAAGCAAAACAAAATTTATTTTCCAAATAATTATTCAGGCGCTTACCATAACATTAAGTGGCCCTTCTACGATCATCGAGCAATTCTGATCTAGTTAATGACAATCACGGGAATGGTATCATCTGTGATTTAGCATCACTTACCAAAAACAGAAGCAAAGCACTCCAGAGCCTCATGAACTTACTGCTACATGCATTAACATCCAGGGCAGATATTTCTGTGGCTGTCTGATTCATAGAGAGAACTTTCTGAGTAGCTTCACTTCTCCTTTTTCAATGCTTGTGTGATACCTTATAAATGTCTGTATTGCAGAGCATACAGGTGGATCATGATGTGGGGGGAAACAACCCATAAAGCTACTCCCATAGAGTGTGGCCACTCTATACCTACAAATGTACAGTATGTACAGTATCCTAAGCTAATTGGAGATTTTTTTTGACTAATCAAACTCTGAAAATAGGACCATAGCACTGAAGGTGGCATGTGAGAGGTCTCCATTGCCCTGGCTTAATAGATCACAGTGTAGTATTCAGTGTTAGTTTAACATGGAACAGACCAGTTTGAATTATGTGAGGTTAGTCATGATTAAGTGGTCCCATTCATTTATGCTGTTCTGTTCTATGTAAGGATATCATTGGATGTTAATAATGGTTTATTTAACCAAAATTGTTAAATCCAAATGACCTCTGTGCTTGAACAAAGAATCTCCTTTTGTGAACCTCTATTTCTGAAATCAATTATTTCTGCTGCTGCTGTAAATGTCTTGCCATTTTGTGAACTATCTGCTTGCCTGTAACACAAAGTGGTGGAGAATCTATCCTTCCTCCCACCTCAGCATAGCTAGCTGATTTGTGAATCTTTACTTTCCCTTTTTAATGTTTGATGTTTAGGTGTTGAAGACTGTGTGTGCTCCCTCTTTGTCATGCTAGCTTGCACACAAAGCTGTGCTGCTTTCCTTCTGCAGCAAGGCATCCAGTCCATCAACTGGGTAGTGATGAGGTATCACCAAGGCATTGCATGGAGACTTACAAAAGGATTTCAGCAGGAAGGTCTAGATGGGGTTAAAATTCCCAGTGGATTCCCCTGTGCCTGACAGACACTTTATAACCCAGTTGAGCACCTCACTCTCTAAGCCAAGGGATTGCAACCTACAGCCTGAGGGCCACATGCATCCACATGGCCTTTACTGAGGCTCTGAAGTTGATTTCACCACAGCCGGCACCCTCCATTCCCTCCCCACACAGAACCTCTTCCTGTGCTTCTGCTTGTTGCAAGGAAAGAACACTGTACAAGTGTGCATGTGTATGAATGTGCATGTCTGTATGCATGTGTTTGTACATGTGCAGACCCCTGACCCTAAAGTCAGAATCACTTGAGACTCTTGGGGCTAAGAAAGTTGTGCACTCCAATCCAATCAGTACAATATGCTGATGCCTTTCAAACATACTGCAAAAGATGGTTCACCAGAAAAACCACAATGCCATCTTCTGCAGACATTGCTTCTCAAGTGTCAATGTGTGGGGGAAGACTGTGAAGAAGATTCCCTAGAAGCAAGGGAAAGGCCCTCTGCAATGTTTAGAGGCACTGTCAATTATTACCTCACATTGTTCAAGACTCAGTCCTAATGAAGAAAATGGATTCCAGTGCTGAACCTCATCAGAAACTGAGTGTTAGCAAATTCTCTATCATTTATTCTTACTGTGGCATTTCAACACAAAGGGCAAAAAGGAAGGAAAAGAAAAATGCAGGTTCATAAATTTGACTATATTATGTCCAGTTCATGCACAAATACACAAATACAACTTTCTCAGAATTGCTATGTTATTTGATTTTGGTTTATACCTCATACAATGCTAGACAACAAATTTCCCATCACAGCAAAATACTCAACCCTTGGAGCAACAGTACTTTTAGGAAAAGGTTATCTGATTATCAAAATTTATTAGAATTTTGCTGTCATTTTCACATGTTAGGTTTTGGATTCCTTGAGCCCAGTGAACTTCAACATTTTTTTCTTCAGTATGCTGAAGGATTCTTATATTTGCTGGACCATTCTGGGAGTTGTAGACACCCCCGCCCCGCTTTTTTTTTTAAGCAGGCATAGGATTTCATTTTTAGAGATGCATTAGTTGAAACTTACCCTGGCAATTGGATTTCTCTTTGAATTATCTTCTCCTTCCCTACAGGCTGCAGCAAATTTAATCCATTCTCGTTTCTGCCTCCGATATGTTTTCCATCTCCCCAGACCTTTTTCATCCCATTCTTTTACCTTGAATGAAAAGCATCTTATCATAACTATGATGAATGGAGTGCTATTTGGAACAACTATTTTGAATATTAAATATTATAGGCATTGCTCCATGTAAAGGGTTAGCATCCAAGCAAGACACTGACTGAATTTCTCTAATGTCACAGGGTGCTTGAGAATATTCAGAGATGTTTGAGAGGGAATGGTCCAGCCAGGGAATCCTGCAGACTAGTGCCATTGTGAAGGTGAGGAGTAAGCAGAGGATTAGGCGAGATGGCTGCACTACTACTTTGAAAGTCTGTGTACTATAGAGGGACCAGGGGGCCTGGAACCAGGTAAACTACATACTGGGAAATTAGAGGTATAGGTGTGGGAAGGAGCTCCACATAGACTAGAGACAGACAAGCTGGGATCACTGGAGAGACAGGAAGTTCAGGCTAGTACTCTGAAGGAGACAGGAGGATGTGTGAAAACAAGGCCCCTATGGAGGAAAAGCTGTGTACTGATTAAAGACTGTGTGTGAATAAGTTACCTCAACATGAAAAGTACCAGTGCTGAACTCCAAGAACACCTAGAAAAAGAGCAAAAAGAACTGAGTTAGGCACAGTGCTCTCTTAATTCCCTATCACCACTAATATGAATAAATAAGTTTAATATGAAATAATAAACTTCATTCATATTAAAGGTAAAGTATTTGCCTAATTCATCTGCAGACACATGCAACTTGTGCTACAGTTCTTTGGACAAATTTTTGAGTCATGCTGCCATTGAATTCAGTTGCAATGTGCAGCGGAGAGTAGAGGTCCTTCTTGACTGACAAACCACTCTCCAAATGCAACGGACCTTCAGAAACCAATTTCAAAACATCATAAAAAGATACAATTGCAACAGGAAATCAGAACAGGTGTGTACTTGGTGGTAGAACCCTTTTCAGAAAGTACAAATATGAAAGTCAAGCAAAATAATGTTTAACCCATTTCATAAAACTTAGACTGGCTTGATGAGAATGTCGTCATTTAAGCACCTGCATGTGGTGATTTTGCAATATGAGAAAGATGATTTAATTATTAACTCTTGTGCTTTCTTAAAAACTGCTTTATATTGTCTTCTTTTATAGTCACTTCAATTAGGTTGGCAGCTATGATGTGATGGGAGTTGGATGAGATGGTGAGAATTAAGGCAGGTTATAATTATCTTACACCCCCATCGTTTCCTCTATGTTAAATTTTAGATTGTAAAGGACCTGTCCTCTTGGACTTTGTAAAGAGCCATTCATGCTGGTACGTAGCTATATGAGCACAGCTGCTTCTCAATTTATCCAAAAGCCTAGACTAGATGCACCAGTTGCTTCTGTGCCTTTAAAAGCAGCAAGCAGTTCATAGCAAGAAAGATATGGGGTGGAGATACGCACAGGCAACTTCACCATGATCACGACAGAAATCATCCTTGCCATCAGCCCTGGAAGGAAGCACTCATTAGTGCCAATGAGAGTTTCCCTCCAAGGCTATTAGCTGAAAAGAAGAGAGATTATCATTTGGAGGATGGTAAACTGTGGTGCTGACACAAATTTCCCATCTGTAGCATTAAAAATGATATATAGAGATGCAAGAAGTGAAGCATTCAGCATCATGCCATAAGCTGTACGTTTAAATCCTGTTATTTTAATTAATGATCTATAGGAATGTGTTCAGGTTTCTCCCTGATGTATTTTGCCCAGATATTGCTATTTTAATTCCATAGCATGCAAACAATACAAATGGCAATGCCCCCCACCACCATCTTTATTTTCTTTTGGGGTTTCCAACTACTGTCATTCTATCTGTTTCTGTAGTTTAGGGGTGAAAGCTGAAACTTATGTAGTAAAAACTGAGGAAAAGCAAGATTTGCAAAACTACAACAAATATGTAGAGAAGACCCGCCTAAGAGGGGAGGGGAAGGACTGAACCCAGTGTGCTTAGTGGCCACAGAACCTTGAGTGTCTGGTGGTGGGAAGGTATGGAATGGAATGGAGAGGTAGACTAAGGCACGGCTGACCGACTGGAATTGTGAACAGAAGCTCACCAGCATAGCTTATCTGAAGTATATTGTGGTTGAAGGTCTTACCTGGCAGCAACTAAACAACATTTAATTATAGCTGAAAATCATTATTAAGCACAGCACTTACCCCAACAGACTATAAAAGCTAAAATAAATTTTGGATAGCTATCTTATGCATGTACTTGATCCACTAAAGTGAATTGGGCTGCCTGGGACCCAACACATGGTTTCTACATTGGAACAAAGGGTTTTGATTCTAATAACTACCCTTCTCCTTAGCACGGAAGAGAACATGGACAAATAACCAATGGAAAGTCTGCAGGCAGCTATTTCATCTCCTGTATTATGTATTCACTCCCATGTTCACCACCATGAAGCACAGCTGAATTCTGGAAAGTAATTTCTGTATATTCCCAGGTGTATAGCCTTCAGCTCTTTATAGGAAGGGAGGGATACAATGTACTGAATGACTAAGACTGCAATCCTAAACACAGTACCAGTGAGTATGTCCCACTGAACACAATGGCATTTACTTCTGATATTCTGATTCAGTCCATAACTTCACATACTCTTGACTGGCTAGGACTATAGGCCAAAATTTCTCTTTCTCTCTCTCTCAATCTATTTATTTATTTAAAACTTTTATATGCTGTCCTTGATGTATAACATCTTAGGATGGCTCACAACAATTAAAAACAAAGTCCAATAAAACAATCAGTATCACAGTATAATATAATAACACAATATATAACTAATACAAATAAATCAAATCAAAAGTGACTGTTAAAACCATTAAAATACTAATTTTTAAAATAATGCTTCAATAAAATGGTTTTGACCTGGCACTGAAAAGAGTATAGGCTCAGCGCCAGTCAAACCATTCTGGGGAGCACATTCCACAGTCTGGGTGCCACTGCAGAGAAGTCCCTCCTCCGAGTGGACATCCTCTTTACCTCCTTCAGGGAGGGTTCTTGGAGCCGGGCCTTTCCTGCAGATCTTAAGGGGCATGAGGGCGTAAGGAAGGAGATGTTCCTTCAGGTATCCTGGTCCCAAGCCGTTTAGGGCTTTATAGGTCAAAACCAGCACCCTGAATTGGGCCCAGACTTCAACTGGAAGCCAGTGGAGCTGGTAGAGGACCAATGTTATGTGAGAATAATGACTGGTCCCCATCAGCAGCCTGGCAGCTTATTCTGTACCAGCTGAAGTATCTGGACCGTTTTCAAGGGCAGCCCATGTAGAGCATGTTACAATAATTTAGGGGACAAAATAGAGCCCTGCGGAACCCCATGACAAAGCTGCCATGGTGCAGAGCTATAGTCCCCCAGCACCACTTTCTGGAATTGGCCGGCCAGATAGGAGTGGAACCACTGCCATGCAAAGCCTTCTACTCCTAAATCGGCCAGCCTATCCAGAAGGATACCATGGTTGATGGTATCAAATGCTGCTGAGAAGTCCAGGAGATCCAACAGGGACGCACTCCGCCTGTCCCTCTCCCTGTATAGGTTATCGTACAGTGTGACCAAAGCAGATTCAGTACCATAACTGGGTCTGAAGCCAGACTGAAATGGGTCCAGATAATCCGTTTCATCCAAGAGTGTCTGGAGTTGTCCCGCCACCACCTGCTTGCATGCCTTGTCCAAAAAAGGGAATGTTGGCCACTGGTCTAAAGTTGGTGCCCACCTCTGGGTCCAGGGATGCCTTCTTTAGGATTACCTGAGGACTACAAATGGCCAACTCCTGCTTATCTCCTCAGAAGTAAATCCCACTGAATTTAGTGGAGCTTACTCCTAGGTCAGCCTTCTGTAACCTTGTGCCCTCCAATTGTTCTGGACAACAACTCCCAGCTGATTTTTGGCCATGCTGATAGGAATTGACATCCAAAACATCTGGGGGACATCAGGCTGATGGAGCCTGGGTTATCAGACAGCAGCTGAAATGAGGTACTTAGAATCAACTCTATCCAGAACCTAGCTAATCTGGAAATATTTTGCATCCTGATCACCACTCCACTCTACATATTACAGAATATAAAGGTTTCTACTAGCTTCCTTCTTAAGGACTTAGATGCCAGCCCAGGGCCACTGGAAACAATGGGGACAAATTGACTACAGCTAAGAATTTCAGTTAGCTAGGTACTGGTTAAGCAAATAAAAGTTTCTTCTTACACAGAACTGGCTCAATTCCTTATAACTGCAGCCAATTGACAACAACCATAAGTTTTTCAAAATTGGAAAATAATGTAAGATATTCAACAGTTTTCATACACAGAAGCACTGAAGAAGCTTATGGGTACTCAGGCACATCTTAGGTACCAGTGAACAAAACAAGAAATGTTTCACCTACAAGATGGATATGGCTTGCATTTGGCAATCATTGTCCTAGTCAAAAATTAAGCATGTGGTTTTTCCTCACTACCCCATGAAAAAGTTCCCAGCTGCACTTCCAATGCATTTCTATTTTAGTTCCAGCAGCATGAAGGGAGCCTGTTATACAGCCTTCCCCAACCTGTTTCCACCCATCTGTGTTGGACCTTCATAACCTCCCAGCCAGCAGGCTTTATTTGGGACTAAAATAAATAAAATAAAACAAAATTATAGTCCTTACTGATTCTGCCACCAGAGTAACACTGTGGCACAATTAACCAGTGCTCTTGTTTTAAAGATAGGACAGGGAGGCTGAGAGACTGCAGCTTTCTTAAAAGGCATTGGCTCCTTCTTCAAAGACAATGTGATAGGTGTGTCACAAAGTTGTTCCAACACAGTTTTGCTTCCATGGGGCATTTGTCAAAGCTAACTCAAGGTGTGGTGGTGTCAAGCACACAACAGGATGTCATTGAACGCTGACTCTTTCCTGCATCCATATTGCACTGAGAGAGGCAGATGAGCTGCAGGGCAAATGGATGCCAAATAGGCCCAGCCCCTGGGGACCTGCTGCACACCAAAGGGCATTCTGAAATGGGGCTGTGCTGAAGCCCCACCTGCCTTTTGCAATGTCTTCCTTTCCTTGTGAAAGACACAATTGTTGCTCTGCAATTGTTTCGGAGATTTTGCTCTAGGGGCAGGGCTTTGTAATCATGGCATCATAGTAGTTTTAAGTGATTTTAATATTTTATCAAGATCTTGATAATTATGCATTTAATATAAACCATAGGGCATTTTAATGCATTTAATATGATGCACTTAGAGATTTTTTTTTTCAAATAAATCATCTAGAAAGCAAACTAATGATCATTAGTACAGAGGTGGGTAGAAGGGAAACCAGCTTCTTCTCTGTGTTTATGTGTTGCTTCTCTCCCTCCACTACATTCTTCTCTAACCTGATGCCTTCCAGACACGTTGGGCTACAACTCCTATCGCTTTCAGCCAACGTGGACAGCACCAGTTAGGAGAAAACTGCTGTAGTATATACAATACCAGATGTGAACCTCAGAGTGCAGGCAGATCTCTGGACTGCTGTGCATATGGGCATGAAAAGGACAGGAATGCAGAAAAATCAGAATGACAGCTCTAGATTAGCAGAGTCCTAAACAATAGTTACAGGAGTAGTCTGACTAACCTGGCAATTAAGTTTCTCAGACAGCATAGGGCTGGGGAAGATTGCAGAGCTGCTGGCAATCACTCCAGACATTGCTATGCTGAGTGTCCCAGTTCTTTGAAGTTACTGAACTATTGAGTTGCTGCTCAACAGAAAGTTACTGAATCTTGTCTGACTGAGACCACCAATACTGAACATGCTACTTAAGAGCAAGCCCCATTGGGCACAATATGGCCTTCCTTTTGAATAAGAATGCATAGGATTTTAATTTCAAACACAATTTCATAGATTATTCTAAGAATGAACTCATGTACATGTTTCAGTCCAAATTCCTAATATCTGAGCAGTTGCTGTACATGCAAGTATCTTCAGTTCCATTGCCTTAATATGCTGCTCTGCAACTTCTACTTCAAAGCTATTTACAAACCTGAGTTAAGTAACCATTATCAGTGCCAAAGCAATATTAAGTGCAATTATGGAATGCTGCCTGCTCCACCTACATGCACGCAAATGACTGAACATGCCCTTAATGCCTGATTCATTGTATTTCCCAGTGCTGTTTGTTTCAGGAGCTGAGTCTGCTCACTTTGAAGCCAAGCAAGGGCATTGCCGTGAACAAGGCTGAGTTTCTCAGCAAACGTGATATTATTAGTCATTCTTATGCCATTGTAGAATGCACTGTGTCAGCAGTTTAGGCTTTATATTTTATTCCGGAGTCAAAACTTTCCCTGAATAAGATTAGATCTTTATTTTATAAAAGAAAAGTTCTATAAGTGTGCAGTTAAAATCCTGGTAGATGATTTTGCTAAACTTCTTGGTTTGAATGGAAAGTCTAATCTATTATATGGTTAGAATTCCCACTGAAACTAACCACAATTCACAGAAAAATCTGATATATGCCCAGTCAAATGAAAGTCCTATGGAGATCAATGAGGCTTACTGCTAGGTAATTCTGTATGTAGGATTGCATCCTCAATAGAAGCTGTAGGTATGCAAGTGCATTTGTGATAAGGGTCTAAATAGCCGAAGGACCTGATGTTTGCCTTCAACCTATATTTGCTTTTTAAAAGGTTTATTTTTAAATCAAAGCTAACCAGTAATATATGATACATTTTAATCATTACATCTTTTTCAAAATAATAAAAAGTCTTGTTCCTATACATAATAGGAAATTCAGTTCCTTTGGTTAACATATGCATAAAATAAACTTTATTTGTTGCTGATTGACTTTGATATTGACAGGGTTAGTTATACAATAACCCATCATAGGCAGTCAGATACAATGGCTTATTGTGTGATTTGAACCTGGACCAGTTTCTGAAAGTTGGTATTATTTTCATGAACAAGTCACCTTGATAGTTCATGGCTTGTTCTAGGAGTAATTGTACCTTAGTTGCCATATTGTCCAATTATAGGACAGCAATTTTATTGTGGATTGTTAGGATCAGATACAGAGTTACTTGGCAAGGGTGGCAAAAATCCCTGCCATTCTTTGCAATTTTGCCTGCACTGTCTTCAGCCTCCCTTGCCAGTAACTGGCCTCTCTACCAATGCTCAGGACCCATGGGGAAAGTAAAACTAAGACAGAGGAAAAGAAGGGTGAGGGAGCAGAAGTAGGTGCACCAAAGAGGTAAGGGGACAATACATCCTCCACAGAAAGAGAATCACTGCTAAGTCCTGTCAGTTCCCACTGTCCTACTTCCATTCAACACTTTCTCAAGTCTTCAGCAAGTCTAGAAAGGGTAAGTATTGGCTCCTAGCTCCTTTTTGCACCTCCCTTTCATAGTAGTTACTGCTTTGGTTGCTGTGGGTTTTTCCTTTAAATTGTCAGAAACACTTGTGCCTGATCCAAGAAAAGGGATCTACATGTGAAAACAGGCTACCATGTATGCCTGTATTTTGCTTCAGTTATACACATGGATGCATTCTCCATCTCCAGAATGGATGTGTTTATTATCATGTCACAAGTTGTGTTCAATTAGCTTAAAAAATTAAAGATGGACTGGAACCTTTATGCTTTCCATGTGCTGGAACCATGATCAAATTATCCGTTTCTAGATGAACACAGAGTTTTGCTCTGTTACAAGAACTAGAAAGTTGGTTTTATCATTTCAGTGGCAAAAGAATTAGGCTACCTGATTTTACATATTTGACTCACATGAACCAAGGATGTGCCAGTTCCTGCATTTAATGAAATAAATTTGCCAAGAATGCTTGTTTTTTTAATGATGCGTCAAATTCCTATTTGATCACATTAAAAAAATATTCTTTCGCATGCTATGGTTCAATCTACATTTGTATATTTTATGGTAGTAAGGCAACATGGATTATATTTGTGACCAATCATTTAAATGACCCACTTTTTGATGCATGGTGCAATCTAGTCTGGGCAAAAGTGTCCATGCATATAGCAAGTGGTCCTATAATTGATCCCTTTCCATGCCCTAGATTGTGGCCATATAGGTCATGATTATCCTATGTATTTCAAAGGCTTTAATTCCATCCTAGATTGTGATCACAATCTTGAGTGATATGTATAGTGCTGGGGCAAGTTATTAGGACTCTGAGTTTGCATCAATATTTTATTAAAAACCATATTCAGGTAATTCAGCCTTCTGATTTTAATAATTAGAGGGGGAAAGGAAGGTGCTTTGATAAAAAGACAAACTAAAAGAAGTATCATGCTACATTGCCTTCAGGAAAAATGCCCATAAAAAGTACCATGAACACAATTCAAATGTGTAAATCATCCTCTTGCTGTTAGTATTTTTGGTCCAAGCAGGAGTCAAGCAATCAGATCAGATGGAGAAATAAGTATTCTTCACCATGTCACTTATCTTAGATAAACCTGTTGGCTCAATCTTTCATATATCTTTACCGTTTATAATTTGGCCTTATGCTATCCAGAGTATTATTATTTATTCAAATACAGATTATATTAAGCAGACTTTTCGTTATTTCATTTTGTGGTTTTGGAAACTCTGTGGTGTGAGGGAGGCATGCATGTTTTTTCTGCTTGGAAATTCCCATCCATTCCTGTGAACTAGAATAGAACTTCAATTTTTGATAGCTAAATATAATGCCATTCTGTGACCATGAGTGACTTTAGATACACTGAAACCTTGGGCACATACCATGCATTCATTGACTTTTCCTGTGAACCTTGAACAGTGCAGAATTACAAACTACACTGGGGAGCCTACTTAATTCTAAAAGAGGACTGTGCTCAAGAAACACAAGACTCAAACCCAACTTGTTGCCCACCAACTGTTTTCACCTAAGACTCCTATCAAGCCTCACAATATGATATCTGGGAGCTTTAGGTGAAACAACTGGAGGGTCATAGCCTGAGTACAGTATTTTGGATTCAGGTCTGTATATATAACACCTGAGTTTACAGAAGGTCCATAGCTTTCCAGATTGCTACAAATGGAACTTGAGTATGTACTCCTTTGAAATCACCTTTGTCAATAAAATTGAAGGAAAGTGCAACTAGCACATTGAGTTTGTACTTAAATCCTATCTCTAACAAGTGCATATTATAATCCACTTTAACAGTTCTTAGTAGTACAGGTAATAATGATAAAGGGGTACAAGTAGCTGTCTCATTTGTAAAAGGAAGCAACATGCCAGACTTGAAGGGACCTTGGTCAAACATGCAGGTGCTGATTTGGTGCTTTGCTTTTTTTGCCAACTCCTAAGTTATTTACTTAGGTTTCACTTCAATAGATTAGTTTTGTGTTTTGAATGCAAAATAGTGATTCAGGCTTTGCTTAATTCATTTGAGCAATGAATCATAGAATTTCACATCAATATGCATTGATGTGAAGTTCTATGATTCATTGCTCAAATAAATCAAGCATTTAATTCATTCAGATGAATTAAACATCTTAAAACATATTGAGTTCTTGCTAGCTGGACAGGGTTAAAAGAAAAACCTACTCAGTGTAGCATTCTCAACATTAAGAGTTGTTGTAATTTGTTTGTTTTTTATAGAAAAGAAACAGTATAGATGATGAACCATGAAGAACGATCTCAACCTTTCATTGCTTCAGAGATCAAGATGAAACTACATTCCACATCTGTCAGTTCTTACCAGAGACAACGCAATTTCCCTGTTTCTATAAGAAAAGCAAACATTGTAACCTAAAGCCTTATATAAAGGAGTACCATGCTGACTAGTTTATTCAACTGTGCATACATTTAGACGTCAAAATTTAATATATCCTATGTGCTTCCAATTTTATTGGAAAAGCAAAGCTCAAGAGATCACAGAATCTCAGCCAATTGCTTATTTCTACTAGGCCACGATTAAGAAAACATAAAAGAGAAAGCAACCTACACAAGAGTTATGTTGCAGTGCCTTTTCAAGGAAAACATCATTTAGATAAAGACTGCATGATTTAGTCTAATTCAAGTATTCCCACTTTTTATGCTAGGATACAAATTGGTGAAGAGGGACTTAATGTTATGTTGAATAGTATAAGACTTTCAATCTTATATGAATAAATGAGTATGATGTTATTTAGATTAGCTAATAGGTTCTTCATTTTCAACAACATGAGTGTATACTTATTTACCTGGAAGTAAGTCCTACTAAGTTCAATGGGATTTGCTACCTAGTAAGTGAAGATGAGATTACATGATACCTTACCCCCAAATGCACCTTAAAATGGATAAAAACTCACTTTCAATACAGAACTCAAGAATTACTAATGCACAGTTTAAGCTATACCTGAGTCACCGGCAACCTGAAGGGAATACAGTATCAGACATCACTTTCATGTAAAAAGTTGTTTCTCCATTGAAAAGATAATGCTGGATTTAAAAACAAAGCTTTAAAGATCTTCTTACCATTAAAATGAACAGCACAGCAGCTGTTCTGTAAGGAAGCCAGTCCATTGCATTTGCTGGGTCTTAAGTCCAAGAAAGGGACAATAACACTCCAAGTGGTTGTGCTCTTCCCTCCCCCCCAGCGGCCGTGTCTGTAAAAAGACACTGCACGATGTTCTTTCTCCCAGGCTCTGGAGGGACCTCTGACTTTCTCTGAAGGGAGCTCTGAAGATGCTGTATGTGTTTCCCCACCCAAAAACTTGGGCAGGTCTCACTTGAACTGCTTGACAACATCATTATTGCTCCAAGGGAAAAGTTTAAGACACACCTTGATAGTTATTGCAATGAAACACTTTGTTGGGCACCAAAGAAAACATGTTAGAGAGAGAAGACAGGATTTACTGGGGAACTACCAAATGAAATCGGCATTATCCACCACAAAGAAATGTACAATTGAATTTACTGTCATGATTCTGAATTTGGCTGGCAGCCTCTGCTTAGTTCCAGTTTGGTGAATCAACTTGTGATACACTCATAATATAAATTAAGGGAAACTTGAAAACTGCCTCCAGTTCCATGTGCCTTCTCCTAGCAGGCTTCCTGTATATACAGATTGCCCCATTCATTTTAATGGCTGAAGACTCAAAGTGCACCAGTGAGCAAATATGCAAAGCTTTTCTCCACCAGAGTGAATGGGTGCTTTCTTGGATTTGTGGAAGCATCAGAGCCCTGGTACCCACACTCATTAGCACGGTTTCAGTGAATGGGTTCTTTTTATTCTAGGCAACAGTGTTATAGATCAGAAGGGGCCAAAACCTTATATCATTTCAAGAGAACAAAGGCTTCTTTCAGAAGGAAGGCTTTTTAAATTTACTAAAGAATAGATTCACTTGGGTTTTTCTTTCCTAGACAGACAAAAACAGCAGAAATCTATTCCTAGGTAGTTAAACAGAGATCAATGTAAAAGGTTTTATCTATTACAGTGTATTTAAAGTGCACCAATGAAGTCATACTGTTGCAACCAATGTCATTCCTATTGACATTATGACCCAGTAAATGAATGGGACTTATGTCAGACAAAGATTGGATGCAACCTATTGCATACAATTGGTCTGGTGGGACTTTTTCTGGATGAACACAAGAGGGAAGGGAGACAATGAATTCCTCCATCTCCTGTTGCATTCTTCTTGGAGCAAGCCATTATTTTGGTGAGGGTGATCTTGAGTGCAGGGACTTGGTTTATTTAAAGAAAATTGTGACTTCACATATTACAGAAAAATTGGTAGTGAGTCATGTCCCAAGAAAGCCCCCTTCTTGCCCCCTAAGTTGCTGAACAAATTAAGGTGTTCCAGGAGGTTCATTTTGATTGGCGACAGCATAGCAGTAATTATTTTTTGAGGAATACTTTGCAAAAAAGGGGCCCATCACTAGTGAAAGTCCTTCCCCCTTCCAGTCTATGACAGGGCGTGGCTAGGTTTCTGTGAATGCTTGGTATGCCTGCTGGAGCAAAAAGCCGCTAAAGTCCAAGTCTGGACCTGCAGTTCCTCACACGCTGGTCAAGATGTATCACAAAATGCTGAAGTAGGAATCAAACATCACAGACAGGAAGTGACACTAGATTAGAATATTGTGGTTAAATGCATAAGGCCTAATAGGGTTCTTTCCTGCAGAGTTAGAATTATGTGAGCAACACAAGACATCCCCAGTGCTACAAAGGAACTGAACACTGCTAAGTATATACAGAGGGCAAAGTCATATGTATAGCACATAACCAGAAATCTGCAAAGCAACAATTTCAACAACTGTGGAGACTGTTTTTTTTTTAAAGGGAGATAATATTTAAGGACAAACAGGCAGTGAATACAGCAAGCAAGTACTCCTAATTGAAGAGGAACATATGGAACATATTTATTTATTTTCTATGTATTTTTCTTCAAGTTTCTGATCAAATTCCAGTCAAGCTGCCTCCCTCCCCATTCTCTCTCATCCTGTGTGTGCATGTGTGTGTATGCCCCATACACACATATATTGTTTCTCTCTAGTTGTTCCATAACATTACACATGATATACTAAGAACTATAATCAGTCAGTTCTTTTATTTATCTAATGAAACTGATGTATTGTTACATGTGTAGTTTTTCAGTTGCCCCATTTTAACTGTATTTCAGAATAAAACAAAATTCTACATCAAAAAGAAAGAAGGAGACTTTTTGAGTGGTGATAAAGATTTTGTCTCCTTCATGGATCACTGCCTTGTTGTGGCAAAGGGGCTTGTGTAGCTCAATGAAGCTATAAGCTATGCCATGCAGGGTCACCCAAGACAGACAGGTCATAGCAGAGAGCTCTGACAAAATGTGATCCACTGGAGATGGAAATGGCAACTCACTCCAGTATCTTTACCATGAAAACCCCATGGACAGTACCAAAAGGCAAAAAGATATGACACTGGAAGATGAGCCCCTCAGGTTGGAAGGTGTCCAATATGCTACTGGGGAAGAGCAGAGGGCTAGTACTAGTAGCGCCGGAAAGAATGAAGCGACTGGGTCAAAGCCGAAAGGACACTCAGTTGCTGATGTGTCTGGTGGTGAAAGGTGAGTCTGATGCTGCAAAGATCTATACTCCATAGGAACCTGGAATGTAAGATCCAGGAATCAAGGCAAGCTGGATGTGGTCAAACAAGAGATGACAAGACTGAACATTGACATCTTAGGAATCAGTGAACTAAAATGGACAGGAATGGGTGAATTTAATTCAGATGACCATCAGGTATACTACTGTGGGCAAGAATCCCTCAAAAGAAATGGAGTAGCCTTCATAGTCAATAAAAGAGTAGGAAAAGCAGTACTGGGATACAATCTCCTAAATGACAGAACGATCTCAGTTCGAATTCAAGGCAAACCATTCAACATCACAAAAGTCCAAGTCTATGCCCGAACCACTGGGGCTGAAGAGGCTTAAGGTGACCAGTTCTATGAAGGCCTACAACACCTTCTAGAATTAACTCCAAAAAATGATGTCCTTATCATCATGGGGGATTGGAACACTAAAGTAGGAAGCCAAAAGATAACAGGAACAGGCAAGTTTGGCCTTGGAGTACAAAATGAAGCAGGGCACAGGCTGATAGAATTTTGTCAAGAGAATATGATGGTCATAGCAAACACTCTTTTCCAACAACTCAAGAGATGACTCTACACATGGGCATCACCAGACGGTCAACACAGAAATCTGACTGACTATGTGCTGTGCAGCCAAAGATGGAGAAGCTCTATACAGTCAGTAAAAACTAGACCAGGAGCTGACTGTGGCTCAGATCATGAGCTTCTGGTTGCAAAAGTTAGGCTTAAGTTGAAGAAAGTAGGGAAAAGCACTAGGCCACTCAGGTATGACCTAAATCATATTCCTGATGAATATACAGTAGAGGTGACAAATAGATTTAAGGAATTAGATCTGATAGACAGAGTGCCTGAAGAACTATGGACGAGGTTCGCAACATTGTACAAGACGCAGCAACTAAAACTATCCCAAAGAAAAAGAAATGCAAGAAAGCAAAATGGCTGTCTGAGGAAGCTTTACAAATAGCTGAGGAAAGAAGGGAAGTGAAAGGCAAGGGAGAAAGAGAAAGATACAAACAATTGAATGCAGAATTCCAGAGAATAGCTAGAAGAGATAAGAAAGCCTTCTTAAATGAACAGTGCAAAGAAATAGAAGAAAACAATAGAATAGGGAGGACCAGAGATCTCTTCAAGAAAATTGGATATATGAAGGGAACATTTCATGCAAAGATGGGCATGATAAAGGACCAAAATGGCAGGGACCTAACAGAGGCAGAAGAGATTAAGAAGAGGTGAAAAGATTACACAGAAGAACTATACAAGAAAGAGCTGATAACCACGATGGGGTGGTCACTGACCTCGAGCCAGACATCCTGGAATGTGAAGTCAAGTGGGCCTTAGGAAGTCTGAGCACCAACAAAGCTAGTGGAGGAGACAGTATTCCAGCTGAGCTATTCAAAATCCTAAAAGACGATGCAGTAAAAGTGCTTCACTCAATATGCCAGCAAATTTGGAAAATTCAACAGTGGCCACAGGATTGGAAAAGGTTAGTTTACATTCCGATCCCAAAGAAGGGCAATGCCAAAGAATGTTCAAACTACTGCACCATTGCACTCATTTCACGTGCTAGCAAAGTGATGCTCAAAATCCTACAAGCTAGGCTCCAGCAGTATGTGGACTGAGAACTACCAGAAGTACAGACAGGATTTCAAAGAGGGAGAGGAACTAGAGATCAAATTGCCAACATACGCTGGATCATGGAGAAAGCTAGGGAGTGCCAGAAAAACATCTACTTCTGCTTCATTGACTATGCTAAAGCCTTTGATTGTGTGGATCACAACCAATTGTGAAAAGTTCTCAAAGAGATGGGAGTACCAGACCATCTTATTTGTCTCTTGAGAAACCTATATGTGGGTCAAGAAGCAACAGTGAGAACTGGACACGGAACCACTGATTGGTTCAAAATTGAGAAGGAGTTCGGCAAGGCTGTATACTGTCGCCCTGTCTATTTAACTTATATGCAGAGCACATCATGAGAAAGGCAGGCCTAGATGAATCACCAGTTGGAATTAAGATTGCTGGGAGAAATATCAACAGATATGCAGGTGATACCACTCTCATGGCAGAAAGTGAAGAGGAACTAAAGAACCTCTTGATGCGGGTGAAGGAGGAGAGCACAAAAGTTGGCTTGAAACTCAACATTAAGAAAACTAAGATCATGGCATCCGGTCCTCTCCCTTCCTGGCAAATAGATGGGGAAGAAATGGAGGTAGTGACAGCTTTTATTTTCCTGGGCTCCAAGATCACCGCAGATGGGGACTGCAGCCATAAAATTAAAAGACGCTTGCTCCTGGGGAGGAAAGCTGTGGCAAATCTAGACAGCATACTAAAAAGCAGAGACATCACCCTGCCAACAAAAGTGCGTATAGTCAAGGCTATGGTTTTCCCAGTAGCAATGTATGGCTGTGAAAGCTGGACCATAAGGAAGGCTGAGCACAAAAGAATTGAGGCCTTTGAATTGTGGTGCTGGAGGAGACTCCTGCGAGTCCCTTGGACAGCAAGGCGATCAAACCGGTCAGTCCTAGAGGAGATCAACCCTGACTGCTCTTTAGAAGGCCAGATACTGACGATGAAGCTCAAATACTTTGGCCACTTAATGAGAAGGAAGGACTCCCTGGAGAAGAGTCTAATGCTGGGAACAATAGATGGCAAAAGAAGAAGGGGACGGCAGAGGATGAGGTGGCTAGATGGAGTCACTGAGGCGGTTGGTGTGAGCTTGGGTGGACTCTGGGAGATAGTGGAGGACAGGAAGGCCTGGAGAAGTGTTGCCCATGGGGCTGCGATGAGTCGGACATGACTTCGGGACTAACAACAACAACAACAGTAAAGATTTTGTGTATTTGTAATAGATAATAGACAAAGTACAGTAAAATAAGAGCTGTTTCCATCCACTGATTTTTATTCATCATTACACCAATAGCCCACTTTTTCCCCTTGCAAGGAACCCAGGGTGGCTTATATTGTTCGCCTCCTCTGCATTTTATCCTCACAACAACCCTATCAGGTAGGCTGAGTAGGTTAGGCTGAGACTGAATAGCTGACTCAAAGTCACCTAGAGGAGTCTAGAACATGGATCTCCTGAATCCCTTTTCAATACTCTAACCACTACACAGTTCCAATTCCAGTTTTTCTGTATTTAAAGATTCTAGTTCCTTTTGAGAACTTCCCACAGTAACAAGAGAATGCTTTCAGCATACAAGAAGATAGATGTCCAGATCCACTGCTTTCAGAAGATTTAGGAGCTTGGAGGTAAAACCCAGCTGGAAGCATGTGTTCTGCAACTGAGTTACAGCTCTTCCCTTATTTTTGTCTGATCTTTTGTCACAAGACTGCAAGCTTTCTAAATATGGGTTACTAGCAGCATTCCAAAAGCCAAAGCCTGCACACATCAAAGATACACATGACCACCGCTATGCCATAGATTGAGCACATGGGAGTCAACATGAACAGCCTTCGCCACAGTTTCTGGGAACCTTGAATGCATGTGTGTAAGTAGTTGCCAAACCTGACATCATGCACAAAACATTCACATGCAAACAAATTTGATTTCTGCTTTTTATGGATGAAAAATTTTACCAAGGGCAAACACTTGGCTGTAGTTGGATTATTGATAAATCATTAAAGCTGAAGGAAAAAAAGGACTTTCCAGGCGCCCTACTTCAAAGTTCACTGTTTCGGACATCTGGCAGAAGACAAAACACTGTTTGAAGAGGTTACAGAGATGCATAAAGTTCACATGTGCTAATTTATATCGATACAAAGTTGACATAGTTGCTATAATTTATCTCAAAATACATTACAGTTCATCTCACTGGGGAAGAGTATGAACTGATGAACTTCATGTCTGCTCCCCTTGCTACTGAGTTGCCAACTGCTGATAGGCAACCTCATAACCTACTTTGACTTCTGGTTTTGCATCTTTAACTGAGACATGGGTTAGACAGACCTTCAGATTGAGGAAACCATCAGAGAACTGTCTTTGACAGCCTTTCATATACCAAATCTCCACTGTAAACTAGGCCAACCTGCAAGCTTCCCCCATCACCTCATATCAATCAAAGTCACAGAGGAAAATCGGGTTTCCCTGGTGTACTTGTAATGCCTCTATTCTCACACTAAAAATCACTGCCAAGAGACCTTTGCTTCACAGTATAAAATATTGCTGAAGTTTCTTCTCCTCCATCTGTATGCTCAATTTCAGCCTTCTCCAAACTAGTACCCACTAGATCTGTTGGATTGCAATTCCCAACATCCAAAGCAAGGGTGATGCGAGTTGTAGTCCAATGTGTTTGGAGAGTGCCAGGTTGCAAAATGCTGCTTTGTCCCTTGCTGAAGTAGCAGCTTACCTTGTGCAGAGTAAAAACGTTTGTGCTTTTGGTTGAAGTTATATGAGAATGTCCTATAATAGTCTCCCAAAATCAGTTTTAGCACTGCAGTATTTAAATTTCCATAGGTGAAAGGCATGGTATCATAAGGTTAAGTTTTCATTAATTTTATTGTGAATTTTAGTAAATTAAAACTAAAACAAAGCATAAAACCCAGAGATTTTTATTTTCTAGCATAAGGTTTGAATATATCCATCATAACATGCTGTATAACATATACCTCAACATATATGGCAAAACATAGTACTTTTCTTGGGCATAGTTATGCATAGACTCAACATGCAGACCAGATAGCCTGACCTCCTTGTGCTATTTCTGCCATTATATCCTAGATTCCTTTAGCCCAGTTATTTCACAACTGTTCAATATATTGCAGTATTTTCCTGGTAGATATATCAATGTGTGCTAAATGTGAGGCACTGTTTGGGAGGAAAGACTTCCATGAGCTGGGTCTGGTGAGGAAAAGTCTTAGTGGGACTTCCATTCCCCCCCCCACCCCAAGTTGCAAATACAATGTTGTTGCCTTCCCCTCCCCTGCAAATAAATAAATAAATAAAAATAAAGTTTGCAAACTTTTGAATGGAGGAGAATGCGGGCTCTCATCCTACTGACTTTGCTCCATGGCAGTGGGAGGACAGGAGCCAGCAGTATCACTCCTGCTCCTTCCCACAAGATTTTTATTGCCTGTCAGGCAGTAAGAGGAGTCAGGCAATTTCCTGCACCCATTTAAAAGTGTCTCCATTCCTTTGCTCATTCACGTGGTGAATTCGGCTAAAGAACAAACACACTAACAAATGTCCTTCTACAGAGCCTTTTCTCACTCTGACTCCCCCAGTGCACAGAAGAGCAATGCTGGCACACACGATCTTCCTTGGTCTCCTCCCTGCTATTGACCTAATGCTCATCTCATGTTTTTTCTAGTTCTTTCCCTTCCAAAATATTCTCTATGGCTTGGATCCAGACTTGATCATGCCCAGAGAGCAGACATTTTGAGTCAGTGGGATTAAGAGATCTCAAATAAGTCTACTCTATCTTGAAGTGATTGCAAATAGCTCCACTCTAAGAGTAACTAATGCTGGATTTTCACTCTAGGGTAGGTGCAGGAGCTCAATCTACACTGACCACGGGCTATCCTAGCTGGGGTTGGTGAGAGTTAAAATCCAACATTGAGAGAACTATGGGTTCCACACCTCCGTGTTGGAAACAGGTGTGCGTGTGTAGTGTGTAAATATTCTTCATTCTTTGCAGCACAGCATCATTGGCTACAGCTGCTGTTGTTTGGAATGATCCAGGTTTCATTTTATTCCCTCAAAAGACTAAACATTCAGAAAACAGCATGACTGGGCCAGTGGACAAAATCAATAAATCTGTTTCAGTCAGGTCCATGCTTATGAAGATTGTGGGAATTGTAGGAGGTAAAGAAGACTTTCTGTGTTATGCTTAACGTTTTGAGTGAGTGAGCAATTCGCAGGATGAGAGGTTTGATGAATTCATCTGTGGCAAAACTTGTCTGACTGGTTCATGAAGCAGGGAGTGGCATGCGCCTTACAGTATCTCCATGGAACCCTTTTGCGTACTCTGAAATCTTGAACAAATGCAGGCAAAGTACCTGCTGCTCTCATGCAAGCAAAGGCCAAGCTGTGAATATTAGGAAGATGTATGCAAGAGTGAATATTAGGAAGGTGTATGATTTTTGGACTGAACTACTGACACCCAGACTGTTCCCATTTTGGAGAAGGCGGCAGAAAATAAATTTCACTAAGGGGCAACAGTCACTGTAAAGTTCTAAACCTTGCTCTCAGATGGATTAAAGATTAAAAGTTCCATTCTATGCATTGCCTGCTCAGAGAAGTAAGCAGGTATATAGGTGCTTTTTTTTAAATAACACTTATACATTACATCTTCATTCCAAGGACAATATCAGGGTTATGTGCATTAACATTTCATACAAAACAAGAACCTCATTTTGCCCTCCCCCCCGCCCCCCAAAAAAGAAGTATTTCATGAGCATTTTTTGTGGTAACGGTCAGGAGACAATTGGGCTACAAATAAATGCAGTTACTGAATGCCACCAGAGTGTCAACATGGCAACATAATCAGATTGAAAGGTAAATAGTAAGATGAATGAGCCCTGGCACACTGAACTCACATTTGCCATAAAGCAAATGATAAAGAAAGTTGTAAATGTATTGCGGTAGATATTAAAATATGCTCTACAAGAAAATGGAACTGATTGTATGGATCAAATACCCTGAATAACTTGAATCAATTTTCCAGCAATGGTTACCTGATGCTTGGTCCCTCCCAACAGTTTTTGGAAATGATGCTTCTGTCCAGGTGGTCCTTTTCTAATTCAGCGAGTTCCCAGTTCTCATTGTGTATGAACCAATACTTTTCTTCTTGGGATTTTTAAGGAGATATTGGAAAATTGAGAGAGGGTCTAAATTCAAAAGGACAAATTGCACTTTATTTGCATAACTATAGATTTTAATTAGATTGGGGTATGAAGTATACCTGTTCAATAAGCACAATTATTTGACTTTATTAAATGAGCCTATATTACATGGAAAAATACATCTACTAACTTTTTCGCCCTTAAATGATCTCTGCCCTTTCTGGAAGGTCTCTTCTTTATCCCTGCTTATGGCTAAGGATTGCATGTGGGCAATTTAAAAATATCTTTTTTTAAAATGTGCCTTTTATTTCATACAGACACTGTAAAATTTATTTATTATATTTTATTTACCTAGAATCCACCTGATAAAACAAGGATCTCAGGGTAATATGCACTGCTCTCTCTCCTGCTCTCTCATGACAAATTTGAACCTGGATTTCTCTGGTCCCAGACTGACTCTCTACACCACACTATTACGAAAGTAATACCCCCAAATCTCTAGCAATAAAGATGAGGATGCAAACATTGCATAATCATCTCTATAGCACTTTTTGCATTAAAAAGTCTTACAATCTTGGTATCATTCAGTCTCCCTGCCTGCTAACTCAGGGACTAATTTACCCAGGTCCAATCAGTTGTCTGACCCAAGATCTGAACTACTTTCCTGAAGTTTATTTTGTTTTGGCTTCTTTCTTTTTCTGTTTGTCCTGAGCTATAAAAAGACATAACTTTGTATCCAGAGTTGTATGGCACTGATCTCTATAAACAGAATTATCTTATGGTCTGAAGCAGGGGGACTAGATGCTTACTAATAGGTTCTCCACCTGTGTTCCCTGAAAAGTTGTTTTGGAGGGCAGACGACCTTTAAAATGGCATGTATGGGTGTGCTGTGGGACGCATAGAGGAATCCCTAAAAACACTTCCTTACTCCAGTCCTCCAGTGTGGAGCTTCTGCTACATTCCAGTTGCTGCCACCAGAGGAAGAAGCCTTTCCAGTCACGGAAGATTCAGATTGCAGCTCTGAATCCCAGCTGCAATCCCAAACACATTTAGCTGGGCTGTAAAACACATCTGATGCAACCATCAAGCAAGGAGATTTTTCTTGCAAAAATGATGACACATTAATTGCTGCTTCCTCACTTAACAATCCAATTGTGGCAGCATAAAGGCATCTTTTATCACCAAGTTTATATTTGATTGTGCATTGTCGAAAGCTTGTAATAAATGTTCACTTTTGGAAAAAATAAAAGAAAAAACATCAATTTT
Organism: Varanus komodoensis; assembly: GCF_004798865.1. Classification (NCBI taxonomy): domain Eukaryota; kingdom Metazoa; phylum Chordata; class Lepidosauria; order Squamata; family Varanidae; genus Varanus; species Varanus komodoensis. The sequence continues at coordinate 22,050,764 of NW_025335438.1, forward strand.
CTTTTTGAATGAAAATATTTTCATCTATTTCCCAAACATCTATGATGCAGAATTAATGAAGAGCAATGATGATCCAGATATAATTATCTAACATTTCTTGTTATAGCTAATATTTTTTGTGGAATATGAAGAGCATTTTACTGTCAAAAGAGATTTCCCAGCATCCTGAGATGTCAGTGTCAGCTGATGGATAGTTTGATGCTGCAGAATACATATTCCACATATTTCTGTGTATTCAACCCTCCCACATGCACTTGCCATGTCCTTACCATTATCTTAGGTGGCCTCTGTATTGGTGCCCCCACCAACTGTGGTGCAGTGGGTTCCCACCGAGGAAAGACCATTTTTGGTGGTGGCATCCCACCCAGGAATGCTCTCCTGGGAGAAATTTATCTGATGTGTCTTTCTCCTTTTCCAAAAGATTGGTGCCACGTGATAAGGCACCCAAGCATTTTAACTTTTTAGTCTCTCCAATTTTTAGTCTCTCCAAATTTAAGAGTTAAAACCTGTTTAAAATATTTTTTTCTGCTGCTTGAGGGTTTTCATTGTACTGCTTTATTGAATGTTACTGCAGTTATTATGTCAATTACAACCATTTTTATAATTGCTTGATAATAATCTTGCTTTTTTCCTCTTGTGAGGAACCCGAGGCAGCTTACATGGCTCCATTTTTTCCTTACAACAACCCTGTGAGGTAGGTTAGGCTGAAAGTGAGTGGCCAGTTCAACATCACCCAGTGAGCTTCATGGTGGAGTGGGGACTAGAACCTGGATCTCCCAGGTCCCCTGTCTAACAGCTGAATCATCATACCACACCTTCTCTCTCAATGCTTTTCCTGCTACCGAATGCAATGTGGTTATTGCTACTGGACAGTATTTAAACATAGTTAATAAATGCAAGCATATTCCATTAGAAAGGTCTGATGCTTCATTTATTTAGTATACTTGTCATCTAAGTCATGCTATTTCTTTCATCACTGCCATAAACTGTTTCCTTCTTCATTTGTGAGGACCACCTTCCCCAGCCTGGTGCCCTCCAGGTGTGCTGGATTACAATGCCCATTCTTTACTGGCTAGGGATGGTGGGAGCTGAAGGCCAATTTAACTGCTGGGTACCAATTTGAGGAAAGCATTGATTAATTACATATATAAAGTAATGATGTATGGTAATAATGGTGAAAATATTATAATATTTATTTATATATTTTTCCTTTTTTTTCCTGCAAGGTAGCTTACATAGTCCATCTCTTCCTTCCCCATTTTAGCCTCATAACAGCACTGTGGGGTAAGCTAGTGACTTTTATGGCTGAGTGGGAGCTAGAACCTGAATCTTCCAAATTCCAGTCCTAAACTCTAAGCACTGTGTCCCACTGGCTGTCTTATATCTCTTACAATATTATGCTTTTGCAGTCAATCTAAATCACCTTCCAGGGGTCTCTTACAACTCAGTGCTTATGATTACAAGGAGAGTCAGAATCCACATCCTCCATGCAGCTCTGGAACTCTTGAGCTGTAACCTTTAGTTCCATGAGGCCAAAGAGTTGGAGCAAGTGAGGTCTGTCTTTACAGAGGGAAGCAGAGCTGTGCTGGGAATGGATCTAAGATGGAGGAGAAAGCTGATACTGGCTATCTGCAGAAAACCCCTAGACATCTCCAGCAAATTAAGAATCTGTTGGAGAGGCAGTCCTGTGGACCTTCATCTTCTGGTCATTGTGAATAGACCTTGTATGGTAGAAATATCACAGTTCATAGGAAAGACTAAGTGTTGCAGCATCTCATTGCTCAGAAGTGGGTAGCATGGACACAAGAATTTAATTTGCAAATATGTCTCTGAAGACCATGGGAGGACTGTGCTTCACTGGTAGGAAGTATGCCAAAGGTCCCCACTTATATTCCCAGCATCTCTAGGTAGGGTTTGAAAATGCTTTGCCTGAACCCTGGAAAGTCTTTGCTAGTGAGTGGCAATAATAATAGGCTAGAAAGACCCAGTGATCAGATTCAACATAAAGCAGCTTCCCTGTTCCCATGAACCGCTGGCACCTTGCCTTGTAGCTGCTGAAAACAGAAACAGTTTGCATCACCAAAAATGTGCATTTATCTGAAGGTCCAGGTAGCGGCAGTGTCATAGACAAAGTGCCGCAGGTGGTGTGTGTGCTAAAGGAAAGTGGTGCCATTCTGTGGTCAGGTGTGAATGAGAACTGGGTTAAGTCCTCACTTCCTGCTCTTACTTGAACTTTTCTATTGCACTTGCTGCACCCTGGTGAGCAAGGGTGTCACTGAGTAAATATGGGAACTTGCTGTCAGCTGTGATGGAACATTCTGCTTGGTCATTTAGATGGGTGGGGAATCATTATGATGTGGCCCACAGGTATCAGGGACAAGCCCTTGATGACTACTTAGACTGGGCTGGGCTTCTACTGCAAGTCCAACAACCAGGTGGCAATTACTGGCATTACATTCGTGACCACAGAAAATGTGTTTATGTATCAGGTGCGTTTGGTACCCATGAAGCATTTGTTCCCTGAAATCCAAAATTCTGACATAAATGTTCAGTATGTCATATATAGCCACCATAAGCCACTATAACTCTGTATCTGAACTGTACATAAGTAAGCTCAGGTACAGTTATGGTGGCTTATGTAGCTTAAAGGGCACAACTCGGATCTAGGGAGGAAAGCATATAATTCAGAGTCCTCAGTCTTGCACCAAGGTTAGTATGGGGTGGAAAAGCCACCTTTTTGCTTCCAACCCACTTAGGATTACATTGCAATTTTTAAAAATAGCTGCTATATTCCTTCAAGCCCTCTTTCTATTAAGATTACTTCAAGAAAAATGCAATAGAATTGATCCTGGCAAACCACTATAGCAAATATATTTAACAAAAGCTTCTCCTGAACTTACATTTTGCATAAAAATGTAAAATAACTTGCCTGTTTGAGATGAGAAATTTCTTATCCTTAAAAACCAAAACAATCTATTCGTTTAACATTTTCTTTGCTAACCACAAAGCATATACAATTTCTAACAAAATAACAATAATGCCTGACATTAGTATTGGAACAACGTTTGAATGAAAAGCTATCCCTATAATTTAGGGCCATTTATTTTTAGGTTTAATGAGGTTTGATATGACTTTAGTGGGATATGCTTTTGTTAGCTGTTGGCTTTCTATAAAATTAAGTCTAGTGAGATAAGTAAAGGTTCATAAAGATAGCTGGGTGTGATAAGCATCACCATGGGGATGACTGCCAAGCAATTGCCTCAGGAAATACTGGGATCACCTGCAGGATGGTGACTGGGTCACTTTTGCCTGGAGGACCCATTTTTATGATCTGATGTCTCCAAGCTGTTAAGCAGGAGCACAAGATTTGCTCATGGGTAGAAGCCTGAAAATTCTCTCCTCATGACAGAAATTTCCATGGCTGCCAATTTCTCGCTTATGTGGAGTGTGATATGAGCTTGAACTGTCATGGCATCCCTTTTTGTTTTTTGACCCTTCTCTTATCTGCTCTTTGGGAAGGGTGCATGTTTTACAGTGGGGGCACGCTTTGGATAAAATGAAGAGTTAGAGACACCAGGGTGCCAGGTGTTCTAATTTACAGAGTACAATCCTCTATTTGAGGGTGTTGTCTATTTGATAGGCTGCCTCATTCAAGTGTGAACAAATCATAAGGAAGGACAGCATCTTCAATTAGTACCTTAACAGCAGCCTGCATGGGCTCACTGGTCACCTTGTCAGACTTTCTGACTATAGTGAGATTCCTTGAATTTCTCTTTAAATTATAGCAATTTCCCCCTAAATTTGTGTCTATACATAACCCTTCATATATGCAAATATTACACACTTTGTCCACTTTTCTGGCAATGAAATTCACCTTTCCACTCCAGGCTACAGATTTCACTAGGCACCTCTTCTCACAGATTTAGAATAGAATGAGAGTCATCTCTTGGATCATTATACCATACTGAATATGCAGTTACAAGAAGCCAAAGAGAACCTTAAGAAATTGCCAGTTGGTAGCTTGCTACTAGAAAATCACATTTTTGTCTTATGTGTCATGGATTTATTTTTAACCTTGAATAAGAAATGGTAGGACTTCAGCTTGACTCACTAAGTACCTACTTCATTGCAGGTGTGGAGGAGGGCTCTGATCTGTGAATACAGGTGAGACCCATGCTTCCCCCATCCCAGAGTGCCAAGCCTATTTTAGTGTGCTCACCATACCAGTCATCAAGAGGAGTAAAAGGGCACTATTGAGTTCTGTGAGTATCACCCACTCCTGCTCTTCCACCCATATGTATGCCACTTTTCTGTGATTAACTGTACTTAAAGCAGCTTGCAACAAGGCCAGTATTAAAATACATTTGCACTAGAATTTCCAAAATATATCAGCTGAATTTAAATAAATACAGAAATAGCAGTTCAATAGAAAAATCAAAACATCTCATTTTGATAAATGTGCACTAAGGGTCAACACTTCACTAATACATCATAGGGTATACAAAACCAATATCCAAGAAAACCTTGCACAGTACTCTCAAAAATTCTATTAGTCTTCTTCCTTTTTTAAGTTTCAGTTTCCTCACTTCCAATTTTTGGGAGCACTCAAAATATTATAGATTCAACATTTATGATCCAGGAATCCTCCTGAAAGTCATGTGCCATTCATAATCCTCGACAACCACTCCCAGATCCTAACTGCCACTTGGAAGTAGTAGATTGCACACCATCTCGAGTCTTCCCATGTAATGGTTTAGACAATGGGAGTCATTTTGGGGAGTCTCCCATCTTGTAAAAAAGCTTACAAAGTAAGCAGTCTGAAGGTGTCCTGTGAGTCACCTTGTGATGGGGCTTCTTGAGACTTAAAGCTAGGTGTGGCCCCTTGAGTCAAAAGTATTTGGAAAGGCCCCCAATGATGCAGCTAGAATCACCTGCACACCTATGTTAACTATGCATAGTCATTTTCTGTAGGGAGAATTTACTGAACTCCAATATTTTCTTATGCATGCGTTAAGTATAGATACACGTAGACAGTCTATCAATACAACATCTCTAGGTATCCTGGCATGTCATTCATTTGGAGTGCCATTTAACTCCTTCCTCCCTGGTGATTGACGTTCAGCCACATGCACACTATATGCTGAGCACACTTAAATATGCCTGGCACATTGGAATGGAAGGCCCATCTGTCTCACCCATGCTGACATCTGGCAGCCCTTGTCCATCCCTGCAGTGAAGGAAACACCCGCTGGCTGGCTGGCTTTCTTTGACTAGCTTTGTGGCCAGAAAGGTATAAGAGCAATTAGCCCATTGGGGCAATTTGCCCTTAACAAATGGTGTTTTATTTAGTTCATTCAATATTTATGCTCAGTTTTTAAACAAAAGAATAATTAAAGTGGCTTATAATAATAGAAAATACAATATAACAAGAGAAAGTAATGAAATAAAATTCAATTTGTATATTCCATGAAAACAAAAATAACAAGAGGGAGCAGTGCTAAGCTCAGCCTCTGAAGACTTGCTGATCAAAGGAACCATGTAAACCAGCACTGGAGGGTACCCTGTGTTTAGCTCTTGTAGGGGTGAGTAACTTTCATTCTTCCAGATGATCTGAGGTTCATGTCTCCTACACTTACTATTGGCTATGCTAGCCAGAACTGATGGGAGCTATAGGCCAAAACACCCAGAGGGTTACAAGTTGCCTACCCTTGTGTATCAAGAACTGCAAATATATTCTTGTAAAAGTCTCTGTTTCTCATTTTTCCATTCGCAAAATCCCGTACATAGGAACTGTGAAAGATATAGCAAGTTTCATTAAACTAAAGTCAAAATAGAGGACTTCATGTCCCTTTGCCAATCATTGTCTTTCACTAAAAGTGTGTTTACATGACATGCAACCAATATATGGCTCTCTGAGATACCATACCAGTGTGTAGGGGGTGGTGAGGGGAGGCTGGGTCTATTGCAAAGGTCAGAATGGACCTCAAGTCCACATCAGCATTTGAGCCAAGTGGGAGGTAGAGCCCCTCTGAATGGCACTGTGCAATTAGGGATAAAAGCTAGGGCAGAACAATATTAATCCTGAGTTTTAGGTGTCCCCCTGCCCTGGACACCAATAGGATTTGCAGGAAAATTACTCTTCTGCCAGGCTAATTTTGCTGACTGAGCATGTGCCAGATGCTTTTACCTTACCATTAAGTCATTGTATTCTGTCTGCAAGCAGCAGAATGTGGTAAGAAGGTGAGCTTTGTACTCTGCAAACCTCATAAAGAACTGACAGGAAGAGGAGGATTGTGAAGTACCGATGGATGCCACTAGTGGTGGAAGTCCTCATTCCCATGCCTGATTGTATGACTGAATATCACACAAGGGACTCTAGGGTATTCAGTTTACACAAAATTTACTATCAGCTTCACTGGGCCAATGGAATTAAGATGCCCTAACACCTTTAGCAAGAACCCTGGGTCACGTTCTTACTCTGCATGGGCACAGTCAGATCAGAGCCTGCAAGCTGCGGTGCTGCCTGCCACAAGGATATCAGGATGGCCCTTTTCTCATGTAATACTTCACCATAACTTACAACTATGGGAATGAGTCTTGAAGATGACCAGGTTTACTTGCTCCCCACTCCTTTGGTGCAGTCAGTAAGGGGAAACCTGATGCATGTGCTTCCATCGCTAAACTAGCCGCAGTTCCCATTACAGCCAAACTTGGGATAATTGTGGTGGTATAAACTATAGTTTGTTCGAACCAGCTATAAACCAACTGTGATTTATTATCCTGAAATACCAGCAAACTGTAGTTTAAAGTAACCAGTTTGAGTATAACACGTAGGGCTTAAAAGAGAGCATGGGTGCCGTCTGTTCATTGTGTTGAAATGAACTGACCAAGCTTCTCCAATCTTGTGCCCTCTATAAGTTTTGCACTACAACTTCCAGACCATTAGCCATGCTGGCTGGAAATTATGGAAGCTGCAGTCCAATGTATCTAGAGAGAACCGAGTTGGGGAGGTCAATACAGAATACACATTCTGCTATCTTGTCAGAACTTTCCAGGGTGCAGTGAAACTGATTTGCTTTTATAATCATTCAGTCTTCCTTGCTCTCAAGCATTTCTAGCCACACCTTTTACTTAATGCACAAACTGTTCCCCAGACAAGTTACAGCAATGGCAAATTCCTCCTCTTTCTTCACAATTCTGAGAACTTCTCAGCTCTTACTGGTTATTCTAGCATGCGTTGTGTGTGTGAGAGTGTGCATGTTTTAAAATTAGCCAGCCAATAGAAATCCTTTTTCTCAAAGGTGGATGAGCTACTTATTTCATATAGGAAAAAAAAAGCAAAACTGCTTTGGTTTTTCAAACACAAGCATAAAATAAAGATTCACATGGCGATGCTGAACATAAGCATTTTCCCCAGAGAAAAGTTCTCTGCGCTTTAGCATACTAATGAAAAAATAAGCACATAAAAATATTCCTTAGGGAAACATGAAAATGATTCCTTCTAACCCCCAAATTCTAAGAAGTACATGCTTAAAAGCACAAATCTAAGTGGATTTTGTTTTTGAAAAATCAGATTCCTGTTGGCTGTCTTTTGAAAAAGATTGTGCTCTCTGTAGAGAGTAAAAACTGCTAACACAAATAATGTTCATGAAACATCTGCAGACAGCACCCAACGGGGTGTGGACTGTAATTTGCGCCCTTGGTTCCTTTAGCTTGGGCAGCAGCCAAAGTGAACACCCATTTCATTTGATCCAAAGTGCTTATTTCCTAATGAATGAGCTACTATCCATTAAATACATTGAAACTTAGAAGTGGCTACAGATTAATTAAAAGATCAAAAATAGCTGATCATGATGAGTTCAATTAGAAAATGAATGGTTAGGGCAGGTGGTCATTTTTGGTGGCAAATTCTGAATGGTATGGAGTGGGTTGCAGTGACAACCTGCCAGCGTTCCTTCTTAGTTTGTGGACGCAGCTATGTGTTCCAGACAACCTGCCCTGCATGGCCCAAGTTGGATTGCTGTCCTCACGTGAGGTGGGGGATATCAGCCTATCTCCAGTGTTGAAGTATGATTCAGCTGCTGGTTGAGTTTATTTATTTATTTATACTCATATTTATAGGCAGCCTATAACTGCTGAGGCCTTCCTAGGTGGCTTACGAAGGCTGAGTTGGCTTCAGTAGGTGGCATAATGAGCACTACATTCTCCTTCACTTAAGGCTGCAAAATATTTTAGGCTGGCCCTGAAATACTTTCCATCAGTGAAGTGGAGCCATTTTCAGCCTGAGGGCTGAAGAGGCCCTAGGCTGGCACAAATATGCTGCACGCCAACAGCGGATGGGTCTATTGCCCAATGTGGATGGAACCACTGCTGGCCTGTACCCTCCCACATTTTCGCACATGCATTTACGCACAGAGATGCGCTCTCACATCCTATTGACAGGACCCAATCCCAAGGGTCCACAGCACTTACAAACATTCTCATTTTGGACTGTAATGGAGAGCTACAACCCATAATCTACCAAAGGAAATGGTGGTGGTGGAGGGAGGGATTTATGACTACAGTGAGGGCAGATATTGTCATGATTATTTTTTTAAAGAACATTGTATGTTGGAAGCTCAGGCACAGCCATGTTTGGAAATTCAGCATTCTACTTTTACAATGGCTTCTATGTCTAGTACATTTTCTGGGGGAAAATATTACAAAGTATAGGAATAAAAGGATTTGTACCTCACAGGCTTATTTTAAAATCATTTAAAAACCTGTCTACCTCATCTTTCCAGTATAAAAGTCCTTCAGGCTACTTACAAAAAATTTAAAAGCAAACAATAACTGCCACCAAAACAAAGTGATGTTAATTAAACACTTGCTTGAATAAGTCTTGGCCTGGTAAGGAAATTATAACAGGAAAGAGAGGTGGAAAACCTCTGAAAGGAATAAATATCATAAATTAAGTGCTACCACATAAACATTTTGTGCCCTGAAGAAGGCAATGGAATCCAGGGAAGGCATCACAAGGTTGTCTTAATTGCCATGCAGCTGCACTGAGGAAAGATGGTCCTTGTATTTGGGGCATGGAATCACTCTTAAGACATTTTTGCTGCATCTCTGGCAGCTCAAATCCTTTCAGCAATCATACATCGGTAAATATTCTACTTATGGCTGCTGGTCCATTATTTTTTTAAGTAAGCAACATATGTGGATGTCTCTATTGCACCGAAACCTTGGCCAATTGCCAAAAGGATCCAAATTAAGGATGCAATCCTATGCATGTTTAGACAAATGTCTTACAATTTGGAGCATGCTGATAGGTTTGTCTCTCTCCTCCTAGTTAAGAGAGATGTTGCTACCCTACAAACTAGTTTGGCTGCTTTTCTGAATAACAGTAATTTAATATGGGGATTGCAACCATCTAATATAAAGATCCCAGCATTCTACAATGGGTTTATTTGGCCAAGGAATATTTACTATCAGAAATGGGATATGCTAAGGATATACCAAAACAGGGAAATATAGCTTGCTTGTGCTCAGTGGATGTCCTGCTCACTTCCAATCTGATGAGTAGAAGTCGACCAAGGGTTTGTTTCTTTGTTTGCAGTCATCTGTCTCTAAGATGGACCATTATTTGAAAACTAAAAAAGCACTAATGAAAATTAAGCACATAAACACTGAAACATCACATGCTTGATTTGTGCAGAAGCAATTGTTTGGTATAAACTAGTATTTTGAGCAAATAATGATTTGTGCAAATTGGAATTTGTGCAAATTGGCTGATCCCACATTCTAGTCCCTGCTTGACCATGAAACGCATGGGGTTACTTTAGGCCAGTCATGCACTCTCAGCCTGATCTGTCTCAAAGGATTGTTGTTGTGAAGATAAAATTGAACTATGTAAGCTGCCTTGGGTTCCTCACCAGAGGAAGAGAGGTGGAATATACACCATGGGGTTCTGCAGGGTTCCACACGATCCCCCATGCTGTTCAACATCTGCATGAAACCACTGGGAGAGGTCATCAGGAGGTTTGGGAGATATTGTGAGGCTCATATTCAGCTCTGCCTCCTGTTTATATCTGATTCTGGTGAGGCAGTCCCTATACTGAACTGATTCCTGAGCTTGACAATGGACTGGATAAGGGGGAATAAGTGCAGACAAGATGAAAGTGCTGTGGCTGGGTGGCTGTTCTGACAGGTTGGCAGGCCATTACCCTGTTCTGGATGGGATTGCATTCCCCCTAATGGACAGTTCTCACATTTCAGGGATGCTCCTGGACCCACGGACTATCACTTGAGGCCCAGGTGGTCTCAGTGGCCAGAGGTGCCTTCCTTCAGCTGTGGCAAATATACCAACTTCATTCCTGCCTGGATAGAGCGAGACTAGCCACAGTCACCCATGCACTGGAAACATCCAGATTAGATTACTGCAGTGCTCTTTACATGAGCCAGTCCTTGAAGAAGGTCTGGCGAATTCAACTGGTCCAAAATTGGGCTGTGTGGTTTGTAGCAGGTGTTAACATGAGGGCCCATATAACACCAGTTTTGTATAAACCGCATTGCTTGCAAGCTGTAGCTCAAGCCCAGTTTAAAATTCTTGTTTTGACATATAAAACTCCAAATGCCCCAGGACCTGGCTACCGAAAGAACACTCTGCTCCCATCTATACCTACCTGGCCATTAAGATCTGGGCAGGAAGTCCTTCAAAAAGAGCTGTCCCTTAAGGAGGTAAAGGGGATGGTAAATAGAAGACGGACCTTCCCAGTGGCTGCCCCTCAATTATGAAAGAGGTTCCCCGAAGTAATTTGCCTGGCACAAAACTTGTTTTGTTTAGTACCAGATGAAAGCAGTTATTTGAATACTTTCAAGAACTGATTTGGAATTGCTATTTATTCTGACATCTGTTGTTCTGCCTACTTAGTGTAATTATGATATTTTATTTTTAACTTTTCATTGTAATTTTAACTGGTTTTATGGTTGTGTTTTTAATATTTTACTGTAAGCTGCCTAGAGAATCTGTTAGGATTAGTGGTGGTTTACAGATTTAAAAATGTAAAAAAAAATCATCATGAATGCCATCATCTTAAGGATAGGAGTCCATGAGAGGGTTCAGCATGAGCCACAAGTTAACTTCATGTCAGGGGTCAGACAGGTTCCGTTGCCTGGAAATGGCTTCTAAAGTGGGGTGCGGGGGTGAAGAGGGAGAGGTCCACAAGAACACCATGAATACTGCCTCTGTGCGTATTGTTAGAATGTTTAGCGATTATACCTGTTAGGGTTTGGGTTAAGCTTCAGTGTCAAGTTCAGGTTAGGTTTAGGAAAATCTGGGTCCTATGCATGTCCAGAGAGCAGGATGCAATCCAGAATGGGCAACACCTGGTGATCTCCCTGGGTGGCTAAGGAAGTCTTTAAAAGAAAGGGGGCCATCTTAAAAAGGGGGGCCATCTTAACCTGGGACTGAAAAGATGTCAGATTGCACTCCAGCCAGGCACCACCACTTGTTGCCACTTTCTATACTTCCCTCAGAGGTTGCGTGTGGATTACAGTAGGGAAGGGTGCTTCAACAACTGCACTGTGGCCCTAAACTATGTTTAGGATAGCTTAAAATTAGTGCTTGAATTGGGGCCAGAAGCATACAAACAGCCAAAGTAAGTGGATAAGAGCTGATCTTATGTATTTGGACCTACAGGTTCCAGTTATTAAACTGTACCAGCTGTAGCTTCTGAACCATCTTCGAGGGCAGTCCCATGAAGAGTGCATAGTAGTGATCTAATTTAGAGATTACCAGAGTGTATATTACTGAAGACAGGCTGTCCCTGTCTAGATAGGGGCATAGCTGGGCCACCAGCCAAAGCTGGCAGAAATTGAGTCACTGGGGCCATCTGAACCTCAAGTGTCAAAGATGGATCAACAAGAACCCCCAAGCTATGAACTTGCTACTTCAGGGAGAGTGTAACCCCATCTAAAACTTGCCTACCCCCACCCCCACAATCCACTCAAAGGAACCACCCATCAACAGCATCTCAGTCTTGTCTGGATTTGGTTTCAGTTCGTTAACCCTCATCCAGTCCATTGTCACAGCCAGAAACCAGTTTAATACAGCCACAGTTTTACCTGCTGATAATGAAAAGAAGAAATAGAGAGGCATGTCATCAGCATACTGATCCCAAAACTACAGATGACTCCACTCAGCTGTTTCATGTGGATGTTGAATAACTGGGGGACAGAACAGAACCTCAGGAACTCCATGCTGGACAATCCATGGGGCTGACCAATATTCTGCAATATCTCCCATTGCCTCTATCTTACAGTAATTGGGACATCACTTTTAGACTGAATTTCCCCCTCCCTTGCAGTCACTATCTTCCTTTGAATCTGCTCCAAAAGGCTGGAATAGCTTTATTTTGGTGGGTGTGAAGGGATACAGAGAGTAATTGAGGAAGCAGAAATCTTATTTTATGAGCAGAAACCTTCTTGTGCATTATTGGACAGAACCCAAGTGCCCAGAACACCCACAAGAGTTTTTCTTTTAAAGCTGTTTTTTTCTTTCTTTGTTGCATACAGACATTTTGCGCCCTCTTAGATTTAGGTTGATACCAAACCTAGTTTCATTGCCAGTTGCTGCTGGGTGGTGATTTAAAATGAAGTGATTGATAAACTCAGTGTGAATAAAGGAGATAATATTTCTTTTAGGGCTTGGTACATTGGCATGCATCCTTTGCAATAAACATCATTTCACTTCTTAACATGTTGTTTCTTGTTACAGACTGTCATGAGCATTGCACCTGGTGTCTGTGAGACAGATTTTCAGGGATAGCCGTAGTTTTCTTTTTGCATTAGATTTGGTAGATCTGCAAATAAATACAAATGTCAGAAAATGGGTTATAGTTTTTGTCAAATTTTCTTTACAATTTAATATAGCAGGGATCTCAAAGTGTCTGAGTTAGTGAAATATTGAGAGAGTGCCATGGTTACTCTTACAAAGAGTCATGCCATAGTGGGGATGGCTGGTCAGAAAAAGATGGTTTTCCTGGAAGACAAACTAAGGGAAGAGTAACTGAAGGAACAAGTAAGAGATGTGTGGGGGTTCTGAGCATTAAAGTGTAAAATCACTCTTTTGAACCTTTTGAATGTTCCTGTTCTAACACTCGTTTTACCAAAAGCAAACTAAGAAGTGGATCCAGAAGCATTCTTGTGAACAAATGTGGTGCTGGAGGCTATTATATTTTGCAGACCTCCAGTATCCTAAAAAAAAAATAAAAAGTTGAATAAAAAACCTATTAGCAATCAAACAAAAGTTTCAGGAAGGGAGCCTGGTAAGCAACAATAGGGGTGCTCACTGGATATTGGTACTGCAGTGAGCTATACAACCAGCCAGCCAGCTAGCCAGGCTGCCCACCTGCCCATTCCTCTTTCTAAAACATTCCATTCCAATCCCTTGCTTTTCTATTCCCCTCAAAAATAAAAAGTTCTGTGGCTATTGAACATGTTGGCCCACTAGAGTCTCTTTCTCTACAATATTTGTACTTCCACAACCTTGGAACTTTTCCCAAGTTTTATACAGGATTAAGCAGCCTGCCTATACATAGGATTAACCACCCAGAGCAAATTAAAGAGCCCCAAGCCACCTACAAACATACCTGAGCTATACTTCTCTTATTCTGCCTTGTCTGTGAGTGATGTATCAAGTATAGCTACTATTAGCCTTGAAAGGAGAGCCAAACCACTGTCTCCGTGTTCTTTCTTCCCCAGACAAAGCAGAAGACCAGGGGTGGCTATTTCTATTTCTTCTGGCTTGGATCCCATAGTACGATTGCAATATTAGGCAGCAACTTGTGAACCTCCAAAATAAGACAGAAGAGGACACCAGTGTGCACAGGTGTGTGTATGCTCATACGCAGATGCAATTTAGACATAATTTGAAATATAGCACATCTCACTATAGTGTGGAAAACTGTGAGAGGTGATTAGTATATTATCCCCATCCTGCTGTCCACATACTGTTGAAGAGCAACTTCAGAGCTCGGTTCTTTCTTCCAATGGTCCTTTATCTTTAAACTGCACCTGGACTTCAGATAGAGGACACCTTCAAATTAGAGGACAGTCCTCCAGCAACTCTTTGTGTAGTGGGTTGTCCTTTGCAAAAGAGGATACATGGAGATGCTTGGTTGGAGGATGCAAGGAGGATGTTTGGTTAGATTTAGATTTGTCTTCCATTGATGAATGATCTCATGGAAAAAACTTCTGCCCAAGTTGGAGGGAAGGATCCCCCTTTCAACCCAAACTCCACAGATCATCCCATGCATCCAAACACCCTCCCTGTAGTATTTTCAGTGGGTGACGGGCCTAATGTTGGAGGAATGGGCATGGAAGTCTGCCTTCACCAGCCCAGGTGTAAGTGCTTAAATCTATATCCAACCTCAAAGCAGTTTAGGGAATGTGCATGTGATCCTGGTCTGGATGTCTGACATACTACTTGTTCATCTTCCCACCCACCCCCATTTTGCACTAATAACATGGATCCATAAATATGTCAGTCTACAGTCCAAAGTCAATTTTTAAAAGATGTAGAACAAATAAAATATCTATGTTTACTGTTATATTTTGAATTCTTCAAATTACCTGCTTTTTCTAAGTTTACTAAACCACCCAACCAACCATGACTTATTTGCAACTAATTAGGATGTTGACAGTAGGAACATGATGCTTTTAATGCAAAATATGTGGCTAAAGTTTAAGACTGACAGTACAATCCTTGTTGATTCAGAAGTCAGTCACTGATTTCAAAGAGGAATACTTCCAGGGATGTGGATATTGGATTGCAGTCTTAATGATATTGCTGTCATATTCTACTTATAAACATGTTCCTCTTAATTTCAAATATATTGTCTCTTGGACCATTGCAAATACATTCAATGCCCTTTAAAATCTAATAAAACTTGTACAGCGGTTTCAGAGAAAGATCTTGATTTTTTGAGCAGAACACATATATGCACCACAATACAATTCAGAATAATTTGGGTATGTCTAAATCCCATCAACATCAATTAAGTTTGTAATTGTGGTCTGAAACTATGCTGATTTCCATAAGATATAGGTATTTTATTATTACCTTATCTTTATATCCTACTTATCTTGCTCTTGCAACAAATCCAAGGCAGCTTAAAAGATTTTCTTCCCCATTCTATTCTTCCAAAAAACAAAGAACAAAACAAAACAAAAACAAAACAAAACAAAAAAAATCTTGTGGAGCAGGTTAGGGTGAGAATTGACTGACTGGCCCAAAGTCCCCCAGTGAGCTTCATGGATGAGTGGGGAATAGAATCCAGAGGAGAGAGCTGGGTGGTAAATGCATTCCTCTGTCCCTCAAATGCTTCTTTCAGGATCTTATCTTATGCACAAACCATCCTAGTATCCACAGGTAAAAAAGGAGAAACTTCTAAGATGACAGGTGTGGGATTATGCTGCTAACTGAAAAAGAACAACAAAGATAGCCATAAGGTGATGATCATAAAGAATGTATGGATTGCAAATCTGATGCCACTGAAATACTAACTTTTTAAAAATTGGATGACAGCTCTGAATGGAATTTGCATAAGCAAATAATTAGGCAGCATTTTCAGATATAATCACCACTGCATCTCTCACATGCTACTTATGTTATTGTGTGACATTGTTGCTAATGCACAAGAAAGCATGAATGAAGAATTTGCAATGTGCATCAGCATTCTGGTCAGTGATGCTTTCATGACACATCAGACACCTGGAGGCAATCTGCACTAGGCGTTTTGGTTGGTATTGCAATGCCTGACTCACTGGCATGTCAGATGATACTCACCCCATCCTGCCCCCCTTGTGTTATTTCTACAGGTACAGCCTGCATTTGTTTATTTATTTGGGAAACTTGTATGCCGCCCCATTCGCATAAGCCTCAGGGCGGCTTCCAACAAATAAATAACAGTACAAAAATATAAAAATTGGACACATCCAGGCAATAAATAAAACCAATAAATAAACAATTAATTAAAATAACATTTAAATAAAAAGGTCTTGACCTGGCACCGAAAAACAAATAACAACAGCACCAGGTGGACCTCTCTGGGGAGTGCATTCCATAGGTGGGGCACCACCGCAGAGAAGGCCGTCCTCCGAGTAACCACCCTCCTAATATCCTTCATGGAGGGTTCCTGGAGAAGGGTCTCTACTGCCAATCTTAGAGGGCGGGAGGGCAAGTATGGACGCAGGCGCTCCTTTAGATACCCAGGTCCCAAGCCGTTTAGGACTTTATAAGTAATCACCAGCACCTTGAATTGAGCCTGGACTTCAATGGGAAGACAGTGAAGCTGACGAAGGACTGGGATTATATGAGAACAACGCCCAGTCCCCGTCAGTAACCTGGCTGCTCTATTTTGCACCATCTGAAGTACCCAGACTGTCTTCAAGGGCAGTTCCACATACAGCGCGTTACAGAAGTCTAATCGGGAAGTAACCAATGCATGCATCACTGTCGCTAGGCAATCGTCCTCCAGGTGAGGACGCAGCTGATGGATTAGCCGAAGCTGATGGAAAGCACTCCTCACTACTGCCGACACTTGAACTTCCAAAGTCAGCTCCGGGCCGAGGAGCACTCCCAAGCTGCGGACCCTATCCTTTAGAGGGAGTGCTACCTCATTCAGGACAAGGTGAAGGTCCCCCACCCTGGAGTCCAAACCACCTACCAACGGGAACTCTGTCTTGTCTGGATTGAGCTTCAGTTTGTTGGCCCTCATCAAGCCCATTACCTCGGCCAGGCACCGGTTCAGTACAGCCACTGCCTCAACTGGATTGGTTGAAAAAGAAAGGTAGAGCTGGGTATCATCAGCGTACTGATGATTCTGCAGCCCACACCTCCTAATGACCTCTCCCAGCAGTTTCATGTAGATGTTAAACAGCAAGGGGGACAAACTGGAGCTCTGCAGAACTCCATGGCATAGTTGCCATGGCACAGAGCCATAGTCCCCCAGCACCACCTTTTGGAATTGGCCATTGAGATAGGAGCGGAACCACTGCAAAGCAGTGCCTCCTACTCCCAATCCCACTAACCTATCCAGAAGGATACCATGGTCGATGGTATCGAAAGCCACTGAGAGATGCAGGAGAACCAACAGGGACGCACTCCCCCTGTCTCTCTCCCTGCACAGGTCATCATACAGGGTGACCAAGGCAGATTCAGTACCATAACCGGGTCTGAAGCCGGACTGAAACGGGTCCAGATAATCAGTTTCATCCAAGAGTACTTGGAGTTGTCCCACCAACACCTGCTCTAACACCTTGCCCAGGAACGGGATATTGGCCACTGGTCTATAACAGGTGGCCATCTCTGGATCCAGGGAAGCCTTCTCCAGGACTGGCCGGACTACCGCTTCCTTTAAAGGAGCAGGTACCCAGCCGTTCCTCAGAGAGGTGTTGATAACCTCCAGGATCCAGGCCCCTATCCCGTGCTTGGCTTTGTTAAGTAGGCAAGATGGGCAAGGGTCCAATAAGCCGGTGGTGGGACGTACTTGTCCAAGCACCTTGTCCACATCATCAGGCCGCAATAACTGAAACTCATCCAACAGTTTAGGACCAGACGGCAACATTGGTTCCTCCCCTGAAGGCTCTGAGTTACTAGTGGAGTCCAGCTCGTGACCTGTTATACTGCAGCTTTTTCATATGTTGCAGTTTTCTCCCTAAACAGAGTTATATGTCAGTGTAAGCTGAACTTCCGCAGCTGTCCTGGGACCAGGAGGAATGATATCAATCATTCTGGCAGGGAGGAGTGGTATATTGAGTCAGACTGTAGGTCCATCCAGGTCAGTAATGCTCATGCTAACTGGCTACAGCTCTTCAGGTTTAGAGGCAGGGATTTTTCCTAGCACTACCTGGAGATGTTGGGGATTGAGGTGGGAACTTTCTGCATGCCAAGATTGTGTTCCACCACTGAGCTTCAGCCCTGCCCACAGTTTGCTCATTGTTTGTCAGTTCATGATCAGACAAAATGTTGAACTGTGCACACATGCACGCACACACACACACACACAACTGGAACCTCTGCAGATCTTCACTTTGACTCCTAGTCCAGACTAAATTACTCTCATTCTCACACACACACATACTTTCTCCAGTCTTTTCAGGGGTACTTTTCATATTTCATGGAGCTGTATGTGTGTATCTCCTAAGTTTATTTCTTCTTTTTCCACCAAAAATCAATTCTGAAAGCTAAAGACTTTGTTGTTTCATTGCACCCCCGGTCTCTTTTGGCTTAGCTGGGGAAAAGGTTCATGGGCCCATGTTCTGCCCCCAGCAGTGTGCAAAGCAGCTTAGGGGACACATTTGATTGAACAAATGGCCAGCAGAGAAAAGATCTAGCTGTTTGCCCTCCTGTGTTCTTCTACACTGATTGTTCCCTACCTATCACTTTCCAGATGTATTGGATTAAAACTCCATTCATCCCCATTGGTGGGGGATAATAGCAGTTGTAGTTCAACTTTCTGGAGAGTACCAAGTTGGGGTGAGTACCAGGTTGACTGCTGTGCTGTAACTATTAGTTTTGAAGATTTCTATCAGTAAAAAAGAAGGAGAGAGTTTGTCAGAAAACAAGATACACAAGGCTGGGGTTTGGTCCTGAACAATAAACAAAAGTACTTAGGGTTTCAGTGGGCAGTGAAAGCAATCAGTGGCTGAAAAGCATCACTTGAAGCTTAAGGAACTAAGCTCTAAGGGAATAAATGGGAATGTCTCAACATCTGTCTGAGGGTAACGGAAGCAATCAGATCAGATAACCACTGGGAGTCATTTGATCATTTCTACTTTGCCGTATTTTCTATGGTCACAAAAACGGTACAAAGCCTTTACATGGGGCCAATCTGCAGCAGTTTAGGATTCAGAATTTACTCATCATAAATTATTCTAGCTGAAATGCCGAAGGACACAAGCAATAGTTAATGAAAGAGATTGTAAACAACTGTTTTTTCAAGTCCACGACTATATTCTGCTGCCCTTCAATTTTGGTTTTTTGTTTGTTAATTTATTTCTTTTACGATTATGGATTATGAACTCTTCTTACCTGGAAGTACATCCTACTGAATTCAGTGAGATTTGCTTTAAAGCAAACATGAATCAGACTAAATTGCATTTCACAGGTGTATAGTACTTAAAATGGCATGTGGGTGTGTAGATTTATGAAATCAAGGAGACTTATCATTCCACCTATATGATTACAGATAAAATTCAGCTTAAAAATATCCATGGCACAATCTTTGATGTAGGCATTTTGATGCTACAGGCAATATATTAAATTGTTCCTTCCATCTCCTCAGCTTACAACATCTCCCCAGTCCCAGGAATCTGTCCTGACTCATCCAGTGAGAGACCCTACAGTTTGTGCCAACTTTCAAATGGCATTTCCTTCTTCCCAACCTTGCAGCTTAATATTTCCTGATCACATGTCTTTTCAAGGACAGGTGTGGTTGGATAGTTACAGCTGGATTCAGTTTCCACTGGGAAATAATCACAATTTTCAGGTTGTGTTTGTACTTCTGATACTTTATTAGATAAACAGCATTCCAAAATTCAATACACCCAACATAAGGATCCTAAGCATGGAAGCAGCCTAATAATCAATTTAAATCAATCAGTCATGCAGAGATGAAGGAAAGATAAGCCTCTCCATTGGATTATTTATTTATTGTATTTCTATACTGCTTTTCTAAGAGAGGTTTACAAACAATTCAAAACATGTAAGATATTTTCACATAAAAGCATAGGGAAAGTATATTTAAAAAGCAGTGTGAAAAGGCAAGTTAAAAAGATGAACCTTGACCCATTTCTTCAACACAGGATGCATGGAGACAAGTTGCAACTCCAAAGGGACTATGATTCAGAGTGTTGTTGGTCCTGTTTCTGACATTGCTGAGTGTGAAAGCACACAGTGCTGTTAGTGGCATGAAGCTGGATCAGCTGAGGGTCCTTGAGATGATTTGCTAGAGTTGGCAAGCATCCAACCTATAACACAAAGTGCATGATTCACAAGGGGAGAAGGTGTCTGCAGTACCTGTACAGGACTGGACCTGGCCCATCTGAAGTTCCATGCTGCCTGCCACTTGCAGGAGCCTATATGGAGCACCTAATTGCCTTGT
Organism: Varanus komodoensis; assembly: GCF_004798865.1. NCBI lineage: Eukaryota > Metazoa > Chordata > Lepidosauria > Squamata > Varanidae > Varanus > Varanus komodoensis. The sequence goes on from NW_025335438.1 coordinate 22,070,911, forward strand.
GGCCCTGCAGAGGTCTGTACATCCAGAGGTCACATTCTCAGGGAAGTGGAGGCCTTATCCTCCAGTCACAAAAAAGCTTTGTGGCCAGTCCAAACTGCAGATGACCCATTTATCATTCTAAGGCCCTTGAGACAGGAGAAGACATTACAGAAATAAATAAAATAAGTTAATATCACCTTTCCACATCTCATGATATAGAAGGGCCCCTGTGAAGCTGAAGCTGAGTCAGAAAAGAAGTCCTGCAACTCTCACCATTCCCCAGCCAGAATGTGCCTAGGACTATGTCCTTAATCATTTGCCCAAAAGCATGCTAAGAAGGCAGAGGAAAAGTCTGAAATCAGATGCTACATGAAGTTGTGTGGAACTTGTGCCTGATTTTCTTTTTTAGCAGAAGCAAAGGGAGAGGGAAAAGCTGGGAAAAGATGCAGCTTAACTGCTACTTCTCAGCCCTACTCAGAATCTCACCATGTTGCTTTTTCCCCCAGAGCAGCTTGGAGGGAAATGCTGAGCAGAAAAACAGCTGCAAAGAAAAAGTTAAGAAACTTCCTCCCAGTCTTTATCTTTCAGTTCAATTTCACATCCTGCTAATTCTTATTTGTTGCTCTTTTAGAAACAGACGCCTGGAGAACTTTCTTGATTGGTATCCACCTCTGCATTCTTGTATCACCGTGCATATAAAAGCATGGATTTTGGATTATGCGTTTACTGTTTTTCCTTGTGTTAACTGGAAAACATACATCTTCTTGTCATGTGCATGGGGGGGGGGTGTGTGGAGAGAAGATTACACACAACATATGTAACATTCAGTTCAGTCAAAGATAATACTATATTTGCACTTCTTTCTTCCCAGTGACCATGTATTTATAATCCTTTAAGAAATACAAATAAAAACAGTTCCCAGTTTAAAGCAGATTAATGCCACTGGAGACATTAATCTGGAGACAACAACATTTCCCTTCATATTGTCTCACTGTTTGATTGCTTTTTCTTTCCTAACTTTTTAAAAGAAGGCCGTTTCTATATAAACAGATTTTGTGTTGTTTGCTGTTGGCATTCTGTGTTATTACAGAAGTATGTGTCATAGATTTCTATGGTCTTGAGGTGGGGTTGAAAAACTAAAGGAGTTCTCACAGTGGAGGTAACCATCAAGGCCGTACAAAGATTAATCCATGCCAAAATGAAGTGCTTCCAGCACAGTCAAGCTGGCAACCTGATTATCCTCACTTGCACTTGAAATAAATATATTTTCTTCAAACAGTGGCAATGCTTTTATCATGAGAATGATCAAAACGGGACCATCCCTGTCTTCATGTGGTTCCAGCTATAAGAAGAGAAATCAGAGAGACAAGTCAGGTGTGGTTCTGGAGTTTCACTGCTCAAGGCTAATTATTCACAAAATTCCCCACCCAAGAAAAAGTTGTTCAGCAGGTTTAGCTTTGCAGACATCCATCAAAGGCTACCAGCCAAGCCAGACTATTTTTGAGAGCACAGTGCACTCAACAGCAAAAATGTATACCGACAGATGTTTGCTTCTCAAATATTATAAACCATACCTAAAATTAGATGCATTTTTGTCACAAAAAAGGAAGTCCTGCTCATTAGAAGCCACTTTCAGAATACCTCCAATTTTGCCATAGTATGTTGGATAAATTTTCCCTGCACAGTCTGGTGGGGGATTTCTAGATTGGTGAAGGGCCTTTCCCAACCCCCCAGCTTGAAAGCTATCCTTTCCTTTTTGGGGGATAGGGGTATCCCTGGTACTTGCCAGCTTTCATGGCAAAATGTAACCGCATTTGCTTGTTTATTTAATTTCTGTACTGCCCGATAGCCAAAGCTGAGCAGGAAGTGGGCAGCTATTCTTGAAATACAGTAAAATACAGTATTTAATAGAAACTAACAGTACAAAGACAGGAAAATTTGACTGCAGATATTTAAAAACCGAATTTTGAATGACTTAAACAACTAAGACAAGTAAATGGAACTAGGCCTGTTAAATCAGAGGCTTACAAGCCCAAACTTTTATTTAAAACACCTAATTTTGTGGGAGAAACATTAACAGAGAGGCAGTGAGGGCATTTGTGAACAACCCAGTGATGGGGTTGCGTTGCTCAAATCTGCTTCAAAAGAATGATTGGTTTGGTAAGATGCCAAGTATGAAACCTGCTCATACTCCTCCTGCACAGAATCTCTGCACAGAAGGGAGAACTCCTTGAGATCCTGACTCTTGCTAACAGAAGTGAGGTGAGTGAAGTATTTGATTCCTCTGGTCCCCTGACAGCACATCATGCAGGGCCTATGATGGTGTCTATTTTGGTATCCCCCAGCAGAATGACAAAAGAGGCCACAGATTTGCATAAAATCCACATTGATCTCTATTGATGCAAATGTAGGCACTGTTACCATAATTTAAATAGTAATGCAGTACATATAGATGGCAATGCAGTGGGGAAGATGGAGCTAGCTGTTGATGGAGGGCTTCAAGGCCCCTGCTCTCCCTCCTTATGCTTTTTATTTTTAGTATTTAAATGCCACCTGGACTGGAGAGCCCTTTACAAATAGAGGACTGTCCTCTGCCAGCCTTTCAGACTGAAGTATAGCACAATTGTAGGACAGGTGGCCACTCAGAAATATAGTACTGCATGCTAACAGAAGATCTCAGCAAGTTAATACTACTTGGAAGCATGGGAATGTCCTATTAGTACCTCTTAAATTTTGGATTAAAGCATTACTTTGCTTACAATGTTTGTGAAAACACAGCCATGAAGGAAACATTTTAAAAGGTGTTTCTCTCATAAGGTTCAAAGGTATGTAAACAGCTCCTGCTTGATGATGATATCTAAATGAAACACCATGTAAAGTAAGGATGCGGGAATTGGGGCAGGACATGATTTTGTAACATCTGCTTCACAGGTTATTGCTTCTGATGCCTTGCATTCCCCACTCCCCATTCTCCTGAGGGAATATATAAATAATGGTGGTGCTATGTGTGTGCTTTAAAAGTTGGGGTAGGCGATGTGCTGCAAAGAAAAATACTGCCCAGTGTTAGTTATATGCATATACATACATATATTCATACATTTGGGAGCAACTGTGCTGGAGGAATTTAACCCATCAAAAAGTTTCAAGTAGAGAATACAAAATGAAAGCCAAGCACTTCAGTGTTTTCATGAGCTTCTGCAGCAGGTACACCCTATTTTAACCAATCATTATAGAAATCATCAACTGCAGAAATAACTACTTCCTTGGCTGAATGTCAAAGGCATCCTTTTTTTCTCAGCATACAAACTGTTGAATCCCTAAGGCACAGAACATGTCAAGACAAATGCTGTATGCCTTAGACAGCTGCCTTCAAATATAGTTTTCAGATCTACTTTGGATATGCTATGATAAATTAGGGTGTGTCCTTAGTACAAAAACTCAGTGTTGAGAGCTCCTGGATTCATTTTTCATATTATAGGCCCAGAAAAAAAATATGTAAAACACTTGCAAAATATAGTCATTTGAAGATGGACATACATTAGAACCAGAAGACTTGAAGGTTCCAGATATTTTACACTGTCTGTGTGTGATAATGGTACTTATTAATACACCAACTGAGCTGATCAGAGTGTAATCTTAGCTCTCAGTGCAAGTTCAGTAGTGCAGTTGAAGAGTGGTTGAACTACCTTTGCTTTACTGCTTGTGAGGAACTCTGCCATTGGTGTGTTCCTGTCAGCAGACGTTGCAGGAAGACCTCATTTTAGGGAAGAGATGAGGCACCCAGATCCACCTGAATTCACCCTATCTGTTTTTGATTGTATTTTAGTCACATTTCATTTTATTCTTTTGTTTTTATGGAATATTGGAAACTGCCCAGAGAGTTTCAGCTCTCAGAAATGAAGAATACAGAAAAGAAAATCACCACCACCACAACCATCACCACCAACATATTGGCCCCTTCAGCTGGATACACACTCTCCCTTGTGTCTCAGCTGGCACAAGCTGAATAGAATTGGATTCACTGCTCTGCTTCATCCCAGCCCCACCTTTGATTGCACTGTACAGCTGCAATCCGATATTTGATTAAATGGGAGTAAGCCCCACAGAGTACAGCATGATTTACTCCCAGATAGATATGCATAAGCTTGTGCTCCAAGAGTCTTGTAAGCCAATGAAATAGCTTAAATGACCTCCCTCCCTCATATTACACTCTTTATTTGTTTGTTTGTTGAAATGAGGAGGAGTAGGCATCTCCAACCTGATGCTGCTCATGGACACATTTAGCATTCTGAAAATGACTGCTAACCTAAGTTGGGTGCTTTAGGAGGTGGCAAACCAATTGCAAAAATAATGGGAATGTTTCCCTTCTCTCTCTCTCTCTCTCTCTCTCTCTCTCTCTCTCTCTCTCTCTCTCTCTCTCTCTCTCGTGATTGTGTATCCTGTGATCATGCTACTTTCTTGCTATCTCTATTCCTCTCCCAGGATCCTCTTTCTTATTCTTTGCCTCTCTTTGGCTCTCCCTCCATCCCTCCTTTCTTTGATTGTTCCTGGCTCCTCTCTCTTTCTTTGGCTCCTCTCTCTTTCTCTGACTTCTCTTCCTTCCTTTCACTTCCTCAGACTCCTCTTTCTTCTATCCATTCTTTCTTGATCCTGTTTGCCTGCTTTCTCTCTCTTGCTTCTTTCTCTATGTCTGGGAAGGTTCACACAATGTAAAAAGCCATGGTGGTTTGTTCCATTGTTGGTAGCTTATCCTATCTCCCATTCCATGCAAGTGAATGGACCAATTCATTCATTCGTTTTCATTAGGTGGTAAAAATTAACAATTAATTAATTAACTAACTAACTAACAATGTTTCCCATTTGTCATGAGCGGTAGGTGGATCTGTTGGAAAACAGAAGTATGACATCCTCTTTGGACCTATGAAACTAGTCATACAGTTATTTTGATTCTGGTTTTTGTTTTTATATACTGAATAGAAGCTTAAATGGGTGTAGTAGCATCTGTTTAATCTTTCAATCTGGTCATAATATTAGGTTAGGAATCATTAAATAATCATCCTCTCCTGCTTTTATTAGGTTTATCTTCTGCATGAAGTTTCAGGAGCAAGTAAAGGGAGGCCACAACAACCCCGGGCTTCCTTTCAGTTCACCAAGGAAAAATCTAATAAATGAAAAGTCAAAAATCTATCAACATTATTCATCTGATTGGTAACTAAGAATAATGATGTACTATTAAAACAAGTGACTGCTCTTTCCATTAAGTATGACCTTTAATCTTGGCTGAAAACTACACCCAGATAAAAACCAATGTAGCAGAACCATCTAGGCAAAAGTGAATTGCTTCTCCTCCACCACATGCCTTTGTTCTTTTCATATTTCCATGTTTACAAGTTTACAAGTATTCCTAGCATGACTTGCAATTTGTAGTGAATTGTTTGTGCATCCATAATACCTTCTTCCCTTTCAGAAGAAGACTGTTAAAGTGCATTTGTGGTAGGTTCTCTTGTTTCATGTATGCATTGGCAAAGGGAATCTGTTTGTTTTGGCTAACTGTGGATTTACTTTGCAGAGGAAAATGCAGAAAAGCTGCTTAAAAAGATCTAAATCAGTGAAATCTCAGCTGAGAATAGTTCCACTGTTTGCCCCTTAGAGTTTCATTGTTTCCTTCAGTAAGCACATTCAGCAAACACATGCATTCAAATAAAACTTTAAGCACCCATGTACCTGTGTCTGGAGACCCTGGCCCCCTAAGGTCCTTGGACCATTTACATGAAGTGCATGCACAGTACATGCTGTACACATGTAATGTGTTCCCTGCAGAAAATGGCGATCTAACAGTCTACACATAGCAATAACCTTTGCCATTTAAGCTGTGGAGATGCCCTCAAAGGTCTCTGGAAAGCACGGGGACCTAGAGAGGACTTTTCCAAGCTCTCTTTATGACATTTCTTCCAAACAAATGGTGATACTGGACTTTGCCCAATTTGTGAAGGCCAAAGGGTAATAGTAGAATCTAGAAAACTGGATACAGTATTTGAAAGCAGTGTGTTCAGTAGCTGTTGGGTTGTTTTATTTGTTCTGCTTTGCTTTTTCTTAGAAACTTTTTCCTTCTTTTTTCCCCTCTTTTGGCATCCCCCTTCCCCACACAACCACCTCTATAGAGACTGTGAGGTTTTTAGCTCACCTTCCTTTTGCTTATAGTTTAGGTAAGGTTTTGGTCTGCAAAGATCACTGTGCATTGATGCTAGTATCAGCTCACACATTTTTTTTTCCTCTGTACACCATAAAGAATGTACCAAATTATGGAAGTGGTTATCCCATCCCATTGTATAAGCCCTTTGGGAGTGGACATGTCATAGAGACTCCCAGAATGCCACACCTATTCTCAGAGGAATCACTTGCTTCTAGTATTACATAATTAAGTTCTATAAACTTCAAATCCAATATACCTAAAGGACTCAACAATATTCCCTATGAGCTTTATTACACATGTAGTACACCACTTAATGTATTTGGTTGAAAGGCAGATGTTATTACTGTCTCTGACTAACAGGCAGAGAAAATACAATACATAAATATTAAGGGACATCACAATAGCTCTTTCATGGCTATGTTTTAACTGTCCAGTCTGTAAGTTACACATCTGTGCTCAAGAGTGGCACACAGCAAATTAATAAAGAATTGCCTTTTAAATTAAAACAAAAGAAGTAGTTCTGAAAATGTCAAGAGGAATAATCTACCAGGAAGGCTGCCCTGCATCCTCCAGTGATTTCAGGTCATAGTTGCTTCAGGGCCTACCCAGCCAATATGGGAAAAGTGAGATTGCTTTTCACCTACTTGGGTATTGTTTTGTTGCATTTTATCAGCTATGGGGAATGTAGTCCAGCAAAATTACCCACTCCTCCAGAGTTGCTCTTCATCCTGGGTGTCAAAGGCAGCATCCCTCCGGGGCAAATGACTTCCTTGGAGGTAGGGAAATCCAGATGGGTGAAGTGCAGTCATTACTTCAGCTGCCAAACTACTTTGGCCAGTCACTGAAGGACTGCAGTTGCAGTAGGAAGGGAAGGATGAGTTATTTTGTGTTATCCCAATGAATTTCTCAATTGGGCCTGGGCTGGGGACAGGAGAACCACCAGCTGTTCCTAAGAAGACTCTGCAAGGGCAGTAGCACTGCTGATATTGGGCCATTTAATCTGAAACATGTGTGGGTAGACAGAAAAATTTAGAGCTGCCAAGAACCCTTCTGCAGTAGCCAGACTAATAGGAAAGCCAGAGAGATTATTATTATTATTGTCTTTGTACTGAGTGGACTTTCTGACTGCTGTCTCAGTGAAGAGTTGATGAAGATCAGTCACACATATTGATGTGTTTTACAGTATTGGAAACTGCCTTATGAGACTGGCATGTTTGAAATAGGAGTTTAGATAAATAAAATTGTCTAGTTTCTCCCTCAGTAGAAGATACATGGCTGCTAAGCAATTCCATGCTTGGCAGATCACACTTTTCCATGTACAGTAGACTCTCTGTTAACCAGAACTCAAGCAACCAGCAAAAATTTCAAAGAATTTTATTTCATTAAATAAAAATTTAAGTAAAATCAATTTCCAGCAGAAATGTCAGTTTAAACTTGGTGTACCACACACTGTTTGCTTCACCATGAGTAAGCCCACATGTTTATCTCTCACTTCTGCCAATTCACCATGTGTAAACATACCAGTCAGTTAGTATCTATTGTTATTCAAATTGTGTGTTCTCACCCAACCCCAAGTATGCTGAAACAGGTCCCTGGTAAGTGAAATGCATACTGCTTACCCTCAAGCAGAAGATGGATATATGCAAGAGGCTTGAGAAAGGTGAGAGCACAGTGCTCATGGAGGAATTTAATGTCAGCTCATCAATGATCTGTGACATTAAGGTTCACCCTCAGAAGATAGAAGTTTGTCTTTGTCTTAATTTGCTTTTATTTACTGTATTTCATTATTATTATCAAGTCAAAACAGAGTTTATGGTATGATAGTAACTCTCAAGTAACCAGAAACTACATTTATCTGGCATCTGCTAATCTCCATGGGTGTGGGATGAGAGTCTATTGTACCTAAATGAGGAATCTTTTATGTTTCTTCCTATTGTGGGTCATCCACTTTTACCATGTCTTATCTTAGACACTTCAGATTAATAATTAATATTGAAGTATGTCCCATATACAATAATTTCTGATAATAACTCATTAATGCTACTTATGTCACTTATACATCTGGAGGCAAAAATAAAAAAATGAACAACATAATTTCCAACTTAATAAGAACACTAACACAGTAAACCTTAAATTCCTTTGCACTAACTAGATGTATAAACAAATGATTATAAGTGAAATGTATTTTACAACAGGGTCCATTCTGACTGACTTGGAAGCTGTTATACCTGACTCCCCAGGATCCTGACATAATAGAAATACCTATCAGCTTTCTCAGGGCATTCAGGATAGACATGACTCCTCTAGGCTCCAGATAGGCATGACCAAACACTAGAATAATCAGCTGTCTCAGGGTATGCATGATAGGCTTAGCTCTCCTAAGCTCTAGCCCATTCAAATGTCTAGTAACTGCCTCAGAGAATTCCCTCAGAAAATGGAAAAAGCTTACCAAAGACGTAATGGGCAAAGATTGCTTAGAAGGTGTAAATTAAAAGATAAAACTTACTGCTAAAATCTGCTTCTGTATATCTGCTTCTGTTTCTTGCTTAATTGCTGCTATGTGATTCTGTAACTCCCCATTGTCGCCATTGTTCTGATTTCTGCCAAAAACTGATAGTATTGTTTCCCATTTACCGAAAACTCACTGTGAAGCTATAAAAACCTCATTCAAACTCCACCTGGGACCGCATTCTAACCATGAATGTTGGTCCCTGCAAGAAATCTTGCAGGTAATAAACTCCTCTTTATTTTTACCATCCGGTCTCTGGTCTCATCTGTAACACCGTGGGTTACAACAGAAGCTATATACAATAAATATGTATAGTTCATTTCCATGTGGGAATTAAGTCAGTTGTACAACCGTTTCAGGAGAAATGCAACAGGATAGCATCCTTGGCCTCTTCACAAAATGGCAGCTGAAAATTCAGTTTGGAGGAGCTCTTGGAGGTGCTTTTGGAGGCTGCTTTTCAGTGGGGATTCTGCTCAAAGGGAATGGGGGACAAGGGCAAAATAGACAGGGTCATAAAACTAATATACCACCATCCTGTCACTTACAGCAGTTCCTGCCAGTAACTAAGCCTTAGGAAAAGCACTTCAGCCTTTTAAAATTGGGAAAAACTACTGACAAGCCAGGAAGCCACCAAAAGACCGATGATTTGGGAAAAGGGGATGTACAGGGAAAGGGGAAGTGGCTATGTGTGGTAGCCTGGAGATACCAGGAGGGGCAGATATGGCCCACCGCCTGGGGTTCAAGATTCCTCTAGCATATGCGCATTGACGCATACAGATACTATTACCATTCATCCCACGATAGGAACTGTAGAAATACAATACATCTCACCATAGTAGGAAAACTTGCATTTTGCAAATGGCAAAACCTGGTGTTTTCAACTAGGCTGTCTCTGTTCAAAGTCCAGCACATCATCATCATCACATTTTTCTATTGCTCCATAGCCCATTGGGACTATATGATATTTTTATGTTCAGGAATTATTTTACATTTGATGTCTACCACCCACATAGTCTGAAGTCTAGCAAGAGAAAAGTCATGTGAGCTTGCTGAACATACATAGTAACAATTGTTCATCTGAATGTGTGCAAGGAAATGGCAAGACCTTTGGCCAGGACTTGTACACATGCATTTTGTGTTCTGTGCAGCCTCAAATACGAATTAAATGGTAGTAGTAGGTTCTGCATGGATTGGACTAGATGACTTCAAAAGCCCCTTCAAATTCTACAGTCCTATGTTTCTCTAAATATAGATCTAAGTCTTAACAATGCACACTATCTGCTGGCCAACACTTCACAGTTCGCTACACTTCAGGCCTGTTCTCAATGTCATAGTCCTCTTCAAAATCTGCATGTTGCCAAGGACATATAGCTAAAGCATTTTACGCATTGCACAGAGACATACATGCAGCAGAGCAATGTGGCCAATCATGACTAACTAATTAGTATATTTGTGTCACCTTTGTTGTCAGATACATTTCTCGCCTAAACCTGACAGGTACATATGTCATCTCTTAAGACTAATAAAGAAAGAGGCTTCTGTTGATATGGGAGAAAGATTGTATGTCTAAAAGTCACAGAAAAGGAATGCTGACATCTATGAAATCCAAGTGGAATACACAGGCGGTGTCCTCAGAAGAAGGCACTTCCCTATAATGCTGGAGAATGAATGGTTGAAGAGTGTGTGTGTGTGTGTGTGTGTGTGCGCGCGTGCATGTGTGCGTGCGTGCATGTGTGTATGTATATATCAGCATGGCCTCCATTGTTCTGGATGTGCTCTTTCAGGATTCCTATTTTGCATGGTAGCTCTTCACAGTATGGATGCAAAAGAATGGAGGAATGGAGGTCTGTGGAAATAACACAGGCAGACATATTCAGTGACACTTTCAAAGCACAAGGGAAATAAAAGAGCTGGCTCTGCATTATTCAGAAAGGACAACACCTTTAGCTGAATCATAGTGTGATGGTTTACTACTTCTCATACATGGATCTGTGGCCATATCAGCTTGGGAGCAGTGAGTCATGGTGATGAGAAACAGGCTCTGCAGGGATCAGATGTCTTGTGCAAGACAGAAACAAGTCAATAAAAAGGGAAGATGGTATGAGAGAAACCAGTGAGATTACCCCCATTTTAGGTATTCATTCATTGCTCTTGTAGCTTGGAGATGTTTACATTGGTAGGCAATGTTCATGAGAAATAAGAGCTTGAAAAGGGCTATTATCTAAGTTATGTAGGCACTTTCTGAGGATAAGATAAATAGAATGAACTGCCTTCATTTCTAGGTCTGGATAGTTTGCAGTTGCAGGAAATATGTATGTATGTATGCATATGGACCATACTGAATTGACAAGATCCATTTTTCAGTCATTGCATCCATCTCAAAATCATCCATTTTGGCTGTACTTGAAAGATAAGGCAAAATTACGTTACAGAGGAGAACCAGAGCGGCCACTATTAAAGCACTATGCTAAGGTGTTTCTTGAAGTTTGAGAAATTTTAACCAGTTTTATTCTGACTGAGGCACAAACATTTTGCAAGTGTCACTGAAATTATATTCTCAGGACAGCCAGCGCTACAGATGCAATTGGAAATACAATTTTATTTATTATTATTTATTTATTTAGGAAACTTCTAGGCCGCCCCATTCGCCGAAGCCTCGGGGGCGGCTCACAACAATAAATAAATAATCACAATATAAAAATAATATAATTTGAGTTGACCTGGCCAAAAAATAAAATAAATAAATAATATTAACAATGAAAATAGTGCTTAAAATGTCTTCCCCTGGCGCCGAAAAACAAATAATGACGGTGCCAGGCAGACCTCTCTGGGGAGCACATTCCATAGATTGGGTGCCACCTCAGAGAAAGCCCTCCTCTGAGTACTTACCCTCCTAATATCCTTCATGGAGGGTTCTCGGAGAAGGGCCTCTCCTGCTGATCTCAAGGGGCAGGTGGGCATATATGGACGTAAGCGCTCCTTCAGGTAACCAGGACCCAAGCTGTTAAGTGCTTTATAGGTCATAACCAACATCTTGAATTGGGCCCGGACTTCAATGGAAAGCCAGTGAAGCTGACGGAGGACTGGAGTCATGTGAACATAACGCCCAGTCCTCGTCAGCAGCCTGGCAGCTCTATTTTGAACCAATTGAAGTATCCGGACAGTCTTCAAGGGCAGCCCCAGGTAGAGCGCATTACAGAAGTCAAGTTGGGAAGTCACCAACACGTGTGTCACTGTCGCCAGGCAGTCATTCTCCAGGTAGGAACGCAGCTGATGGATCAGCCGAAGCTGAAAGAAAGCTTCCAGTGAAAGCTCTGGGTCGAGGAGCACTCCCAAGCTGCGGACATTGTCCCTAAGAATTTTGCTAGAAGCATCCTCATTTCAAGTACTAATTAGCCCAGCCTGAGTTTTACAGTCCAATGCAGCAAACATCCAAACACAGTGATGGGTAGGTATTGACAACAAAATGCATTATTATGAGAGATAAATGAGACATCAGAGGAACAGCTGTTTTCTTTAAAGTCAAGGAAGGTAGTGTAGATGCATTTTAGGGGAGCTGAACTATGTTCCCCTCACCCACAGCTTTCCTTGTCAAGGAGAAATGATATTTTTCTTAGTTCAGGATTGCATCTTGTATGAGAAATGGGAGAAAAGTGCCTGCAGCAGTGGAAGGTGAAGAAGTAAGGCAGGGCAAAGACAGTGGCTGTGTTCACACATATGGCACACAACCTGGCATAGTTTCTATGGTGAGCAGATTTTTGCCCAAACTTTCCAGTCAGATGATCAGGTGGTTCCCAATACAACATAGTTTCTGCACACTCTGGCCCATGCGCTGACTCACTGCACATTCTAGCAGTTCCCGTGAGCACAGTCTCCTTCCTTATGCTATTCCTCCCCATGGACTTCAGCAGTCCATTCCTGATTGGTCTGCTGCTGTTTTTAGGCAGGTTTTCCCTCTTCCCTCTCCCAGGTATACCTGCTTCTCTGCAACACTTTCTAGCACCTCCAGCCCCCAAAGGAATTTTTAATACATCATAATAGACAGTTTTACTGCAATTCCTTCCTCCACCCTCCATGCATTTATCCACTTTCTCCCAGTTTCTGGAAGTAAATGGGAAAATAGGCACATTGCCCAGTCAATAGTATTAATGTGGGTGATGGTCCATATATTGCTAGAGAGCTGAGGAGAGAATGGATGGCTTAGCAGCCACTTCTACGGCCCTCTTTCTGCAGGGATCTATGATGTTTCCATACCAAAATTGGTAAAGTTGAGATAACCAGAGAAGCCACTATGAAGTGTGCAGACCATAGAACAGGGCATCAACTCCCTTTATGGCTTTGGGAAACTAAAGTTACCACACAGAAATGCCATGATTGGGTCTTCATGGTGTGACAAACCAACAAGGGTGAGAAATAACCATGCCTTAAAAATATTGGGCTAAAATACATAAATGGCTTGAGGAAATGTTACAAAAATATTTAATATTTAAACCTGAAGTTTTTTTTATTAGGCATTGTGTCTGATGATGTTGACAAACAAGCAATGTACTTGATTCTACACATAATTACTGCGGCAAGGATTGTGTTTGCTCAACACTGGAGGAGTGAAGAACCACCTACTGATGAACTGATTTTTAAAAACATCTTGGACTGCACTGAAATAGATAGGCTGACTTTGTCTCTAAAGGAGAAAGAGGATACATATTTCTATCAAACTTGGAACTCTTTTTATTTTTGGCTAGAGAAATGGGACTATGTGTAGATTTGAATATGATTATGGATTGTTATTTAAAAAAATGGGGGGCTGACCCAGTATGTCCAATGTCTTTAATGATGGATCCTTTTAGTTTTTTAGTTTGTAGAAAATAATAATAAAACTTATTTTTTTAAAAAAGAAATAACCATGTCTTCTTGTGATGTGTGAATCGAGCCAGTCCCAGGTCTGCCTTTCTGATACTTTCTGGCAAGTCAACATGGATAATTCATTATGATGGGAACCTTTATTACAGTAGATCAGATTACACTGCTTGAACTTTACAGAGTTTGTGATGGTGCTTAAACAGGCACAGCCCCAATAAAGCAGATAACACAGGCAAGAGGCTACAGTATATTGCTTTGCTCAAGAGGAAGTTCTTAGGCTAACACTCATATAGAGTCAGAGATCAACATTAGATCCCTAGTCAGGCTCTCTACAGTCCAGATTTCAAGCAGACTGAAGTCCAAAAGTCATGATAAGTATGGGGAAGAAACCAGTCCAGACAAAAGTACGAGATTCAAGGGAAACAAGTGTTTGTGAATGTGTGAGGCAATTTGGGGGCAAACATAAGTTCATAAAAAGTCCAGCCAAGTAAGCATTTTGGGAAAATTCACAGCCAAAGCTCTTCAGCCTGCATATTGGCTTAAATACAGGGAAGGGGCTGCAAAAGCTGATCAGTCTTTATAGGGGAATCTGGCCCATAAACAGGCCCTCTGTCAATAAGGAAATCTCTGCTCTTCCACTCGGAATACTCTCAAAACTCGCTCCACTGCAGAGTCCTTCTCCTGCTTGATTTCCACAGAAGATTTCTCAGTCTGTAAATCAGAGGTCTGATTCAGGGCTGTGCTTTGAAGTTGTGGCTGAGAGAGCATATCACCCTCTGTCAACCTGTAATCAGATGGGAAACAAGATATGGTCAGTCTCTCAGGCCTTGATCTTCCCATGACTGAACTGGGTGCTAATTCATTCTGCTCTAAGTATGAATCAGATTCTGATTACAAAACTTCAGGGCACACAGAAACACTGAAGCTATGGGCAGAAACCTAACTCATGTAAACATTAGTTTTATGCTCTGTGGTTATGCATAAATGCAATGGATATTTGGTTCCCTGTGCCATATTTAGCCCTGAGATTCATTGACTTCAGTATGTGTTTGCAGCTGGAATATTATCCTTGCATTCCAAAATGTATAGAATCATAGTCCCCAAAGGTGATTTAACACAAGACATAAGCATCCACTTCCCAGCTTAACTAGGCTGATCTAGGCAGGTAACATGCAGCAGGGTACATGTCCACTTCAGCATATAGATTTGAACTGCCATTAAAGGGCAGCAAATTGTCAAATTAATACATTTATATATTATATACGTAACTTGAACTGGTCACTTGCTCGGCAGGACAGGGCAGGGCAGGGCAGGGTTAACCAACAAAGGGGCAAAAGACTGAAAAAGCCAGGTGGGATGCTGAAACCCAAGGTCATGGGAAGATCAGCTAAGCTCTTGGTATGCAGGAAGGAGAGATATTGTAAGGTCTACATCATCAGTGGTGTGGGGTTCCTCTTTCAGGAGAGGTTTTGCTTTTGTTTCCATACTCTGTGCCGAAGAATGGTGAGCTATCCTCTGCTTCCTGTGCCTATGGCTGGTATAATATTTGTGAGTACAGCCAAGGCTAGACTGAGCTTTGTTATGTTATGTCCAAGGAGGCCAACAAGGGAGTTATTTTATGTCCAAGGGAGTTGGGGTGGTCTTGGGTTGTCTGTAATTTATATTGCTCCTGCTCTCTAAATCCCCTTCCCTTCCCCTTCCCCCACTTTTTTGTGTAACCCCTTTTAGCTGTTTTAGTTACCTCCACCCCTATCTTTTACCCTTTTAATAAATGCATTTTTTGCAGAGGGGAGAGTGGGAGGAAGAAATTTGATTAAAGTTACCTCTTCCATGATTTTGTTGACAGTTCTTTTGCATAACTGGCATACTTCATAGGCAGAAAACCTGCGATGAATGGCAATTTATTTTTTAAAAAAATTATAATGTACTTAGTGCTCATTTGGTGCTGAAATCACAGAAAAAATAGATAGCATACAGTGGCAGAGGCAGAAAGACTTGAGCATCCTGCATTTTTCAAGCAAATGTCCAATGCTACGGTTTCCTGGGTTGCCACCAACTTTAAAAAAAAAAAAAAAGCTGCCTAGTAGTTATGCAAAAGAGCACTGAACACAGAAACAGTGCTGCAATATATGCAACTTCAGTATATTTACTCCAAAGCACTGGGATTGGAGAGTCCAGATAAAGGCATTAGACCCATCATTCTAAAATCACAACTCCTCCCCCACTCCTCCTACCTAGCATATTCTTTATATAGAGAATCTGAAAAGTATCTCATTTTTGCAGATGTACTGTCTGGGATTCTGTGTCCTTCTGAATGTGAATCCCTAACAATAATTTAGGAATGTTTGGAATCACATTTGTTTTGCTTTGGATGAGCTTTGATTATTTATTTATTTCATTTCATTTCTATTTCACTCCATAGCTGAATCACTCTTCATGGTTTCTGATGTTTTCCAGATCTCTCTCAACCACTCTTTTGGTCTGGAATTTAGTTAAATGTGATGGAAATTCCTGATGGAAATCTTTGCTTTTCCTGTAGCAGGAAAAACAAAGCAAAATAAAGTTGCTAGATTTTACTAACAATTTTATTTATTTATTTATTTATTTAAAGTTTTTTTGTATGCCATCCCCTTGCTACATAGCCTCGGGACGGCTCACAGAAATAAATAAATATAATACAAATACAGTTGAAACCCGGAAACACCCTGGCTGCACAATTAAAACCTATAAATATTAAACATTGTTAAAATATTGTTTCAATAAAACGGTCTTAGCCAGGCACTGAAAAACAAATAACGACGGCGCCAGGTGGACCTCTCTGGGGAGCGCATTCCATATGTGGGGCACCTCCGCAGAGAAGGCCCTCCTCCGGGTACTCACCCTCCTAATAGCCTTCATGGAGGACTCCTGGAGGAGAGCCTCTGCTGCCGATCTCAAGGGGTGGGAGGGCAAATATGGACGCAGGCATTCCTTTAGGTATCCAGGTCCCAAGCCGTTAAGGGCTTTATAGGTGATTACCAACACCTTGAATTGAGCCCAGACTTCGATGGGAAGCCAGTGAAGTTGGTAGAGGACTGGGGTTATGTGAGAATAACGCCCAGTCCACATCAGCAACCTGGCTGCTCTATTTTGCACCATCTGAAGTATCCGGACTGTCTTCAAGGGCAGCCCCACATAGAGCGCGTTACAGAAATCCAACTGGGAAGTAACCAGTGCATGTGTCACTGCTGCTAGGCAGTCGTCCTCCAGCTAGGGATGCAGTTGATGGATTAGCCGAAGCTGATGGAAAGCGCTCCTCACCGCCGCCGTCAAATGAGCTTCCAAAGACAGCTCTGGGTCGAGGAGCACTCCCAAGCTGCAGACCCTGTCCTTTAGAGGGAGTGCAACCCTATTCAGGACAAGATCCAAGTCACCTACCCAGGAGTTCGAACCACCCACCAACAGGACCTTTGTCTTGTCAGGATTGAGTGTCAGTTTATTGGCCCTCATCCAGCCCATTACCTCAGCCAGGCACCAGTTCAGTACAGCCACTGCCTCACCTGGATTGGCTGAAAAAGAGAGGTAGAGCTGGGTATCATCAGCGTACTGATGATTCCGCAGTCCACACCTCTGGATGACCTCTTCCAGTGGTTTCATGTAAATGTTAAATAGCAAGGGGGACAGAATGGACCCCTGTGGTACTCCATGGCATAGCTGCCATGGCACAGAGGTAAAGTCCCCCAGCACCACCTTCTGGAATCGGCCATCGAGGTAGAGCAGAACCACTGCCAAGCAGTGCCTCCTACTCCCAGCCCCCTTAGCCTATCCAGAAGGATACCATGGTCGATGGTATTGAAAGCCGCTGAGAGATCCAGGAGAACCAATACGGATGCACTCCCCCTGCCTCTCTCCCTGCACAGGTCATCATACAGGGAGACCAAGGCAGATTCAGTACCATAACTGAATGAGGCTTCGGCGAATGGGGCGGCATAAAAATGTTTTAATAAATAAAATAAAATAAATAACCGGGTCTGAAGCCGGACTGAAATGGGTCCAGATAATCAGTCTCATCCAAGAGAGCTTGGAGTTGTCCCGCCACCACCCGTTCCAACACCTTGCCCAAAAACGTGATGTTGGCCACCGGTCTATAATTGGCGGCCATCTCTGAATCCAGGGACACCTTCTTTAGGACCGGCCTGACCACCACCTCCTTTAGAGGGGCAGGCACCCAGCCGTCCCTCAGAGAGGCATTGATGACCTCCAGGATCCAGGAACCAATCCCATGTTTGGCTTTGGACAGTAGCCACGATGGGCAAGGGTCCAGTAAACAGTTCTCCTAGATGATTTAAAATTTTACATTATTTGAAATTTACTGCATTGTTTAGCAAGGAAGGACTGCGCTAATGTCCCATTTTGTTCTCATGCAAAGAATTTTCTAAAGAAAGTGGGAGGTGTTGACATACAATGACAGTGTCAGTATCATTTGTTGAAGTTGTAATCTTGTGTCATTTGAGCAATGGGTGGAACACATAACATCCCAAATGCAATGAGATTATTATTACTAACAAGTAAAAGTAATTAGTATAATTATTTGAATTAAAAACCTGCTACTTTCTGACTGCCATAAAGGTATTCTCTCTATTATCACAGAAGAAAGGGAGGCAATATCAGATATCAAAAAGTTTTCATATGTAAATTAACCATTTTAAATACATACAGCATATTATCAGAACAGTTACAAGTACCAATGCGAACACCCAATTTGTGTTCATTCTTCTTGCAAATATATGAACAAACCAGGTTGGGGTAACATGTTAAGAAGCTTACAGCTGTATTTGCATTCACCATTTCCATGTTATTCTCTGCATGAAAAAATAACTGCTCAAAAATCAGGAATACATTTTGCACAGCTAAATTGCCAGGTTGCATATCTGCCACATCTACAGTAAGTGTGGACTAATGAATAATACAGTGGGCATCAACTGGGGATAGCTAGATTAAAACCCATGCAGCAGCATAATGCTCACTGAAGGGGCAGTTGGCTTTCTGAGACTACCTCATGCCATAAGATGGATGTGAGAATAAAATGAGATAAACCCAATGAATGACACTGTAATTTTCTTGGAAGGTTACAAACACGTGGCCAAAATAAGTGCTAGTGGAATGCACCAGTGAATCCTTCCTATTGCATGTTTAAAAGTAATGTTAACTGATGTGTACTTTTAACAAGTCTGTGGACCAAACTAGACATTACTTTAATTGTGTGTCTAGTAGCCATACCTGGGTTTTAAAAAATGTAATACTAGGCTCACCAATGGCAGCTCTCCCAGCCCACAGGGTAGTTGGGCTACTAGGGCCAATCTTCTTTGGGATTATGACTAGTGAGGTTCCACCACACAACTATGGTAAATTCTCTTTGCACTTCATATAGCTTTGAAAATATAATTCATATGGTCGCTAGTCATGTATTTACACTAATATCTAGGTTGTCCTTCACTTAGCACATTTTGTGTTTGGCTGTTATACTCAGTAACCCCTCAAGGTATTAAAGCAGCCTCTAGGACATCCAGCCTGCAGGGATATCCCGCAAAATAGAGCTGCCAGGTTGCTGACGGGGCGTTATGCTCACATGACTCCAGTCCTCCGTCAGCTTCACTGGCTGCCCATTGAAGCCCGGGCCCAATTCAAGGTGTTGATTATGACCTATAAAGCCCTAAACGGCTTGGGTCCTGGCTACCTGAACGAGCGCTTACGTCCGTATATGCCCGACCGCCCTTTGAGATCTGCGGGAGAGTCCCTTCTCCGGGAACCCTCCATGAAAGAAATTAGGAGAGTAAGTACTCGGAGGAGGGCTTTCTCTGCGGTGGCGCCCAACCTATGGAATTCACTCCCCAAAGAGGTCCGCCTGGCACCGTCATTACTGGTTTTTCGGCGCCAGGTAAAGACCTTTTTATTTAAACATCATTTTAATTGTTAAAATATATGATCTGGCCAGGGCAACTTCTTCCTTCTCTTCTCTCCTCCTATATTATTTATTTACTTATTTTATACTGATAATTTTAATTTTATATTATTAGGTTTGTAACTCAATGTATTTTTTGTATTTTTGTATTTAATGGTAATTTATTATGTTCCATTGTATTTCAATGTATTTTATTGTGTTGTAAGCCACCCCGAGGCTTTGGCAAGGGGCGGCATAGAAATATAATAATAATAATAATAATAATAATAATAATAATAATAATAATAATAATAAAAAGTAAATTCACAATCCAGCTCCTTGGCTGGGTTCACATGTCACATCAAGCAACCCTGTGTGGTTACCACAGTTCATAGGTTTTTACCTCCAAGCACCAGATAAGTTCACTGTGGTAACTCTCCTCCCTCCTGCTGTCTCCTTCTCTGTCACTCTTCCAGGCAGTGTCCCAGGAGAGCCTGTGAGGAGGAATGAAGCTCCTTTCTTTACCAGCCATGATTGCAAGCTGAGTTTGGCTCACCATGGC
Source organism: Varanus komodoensis (assembly GCF_004798865.1). Classification (NCBI taxonomy): domain Eukaryota; kingdom Metazoa; phylum Chordata; class Lepidosauria; order Squamata; family Varanidae; genus Varanus; species Varanus komodoensis. Next base: position 22,090,934 of record NW_025335438.1, read on the forward strand.
TGTCAAGCAGTCTTTATTGTGCAAGCAGGGCTCATGCCCTGAAATAGAACAGAGAAGCTGAGGGAGCTAATCAGGCACCCTTGCCTCCTGCATCAAGAAGGCAAAAGGGGGAAGGAAAATCAGCTGGATAACACTGCAAAAAGGTCAGCACCACTGATGCCCCAGCTGTTCCCTCACACACCTGAGAGAGCTCTTCTCACAAGTGAAAAGGAGGAAGTGAGCACTTCCAGCTGATTGAGGCAGGCAAAGTGGGGACACCTCTGATAGCCATGCAGAATGTGGCATTCTCTGGCTAGCTGCTTGGCAAGAGTGGCAATGGCCTTTTTGCCACATGTTTTCTGGATCTGGGTGACACAACAAACCATCCTGATCCAGAGGAACCATGGAACAGACTGTTGTTTCTGTTAATGGCTTCTTCAGAGCAGATGTACTGTGCTGAAATACCATGATGGCATTCATATGACACAACAGACCAACAGTGGTAAGAAAATCACCATGGCTTGCTAGATTATATGACTTCTTACTTGATAGGAAAATGGAAGATGAACAGGTTAAGGAAACTATGATAATGTGGGCACAAAATTTTGGATATAATATTGAATTAGAAAAGTGGCAAAAGCTGTGGGAGAGAAATATTGAGGTAACATTAGCAACTTTGTATAAAGAAAACTTGTATAAAATGTTTTATAGATGGTATCTGTCGCCAAATAGATTAGCTAAGATGTTTCCAAATATGTCAAGTGGATGTTGGAAATGTAAACATAAATTGGGTACTTTTTATCATATGTGGTGGACTTGCGATAATGTGAAAAAGTATTGGATTAAAATACATAAATGGTTCGAGGAAATGTTACAAAAATCCTTAGCTTTTAAACCTGAAGTTTTTTTTATTAGGCATTATACCAGAGGACATTAGTAAACAAGAAATGTATTTGATTTGACATGTAATCACTGCAGCGAGGATTGCATTCGCTCAACACTGGAAAAGTGAAGAACTACCCACCGATGAACTGATTCTAAAAAAGATCCTGGACTGTGCAGAAATGGATAGATTGACTTTATCATTGAAGGAGAAGGAAGATACTAACTTCTATCAAACTTGGGACTCTTTTTATTGGCTAGAGAAATGGGACTTTGCCTAAATTTAAATATGTTTTTAAGTTATCATAAATGGAAAGAGAAGGGTGTGGGGGCTGACCCAGAGGGCTCGATGTTTTTGTTGATGGATGTTGCTTGTAGTTTTCTTTTTTGTTTTTTAGGATTATAATTTCAAATAAAACTTATTTAAAAAAAAATCACCATGGCTTGCTGTGTTGTGCAAACCTGCCTTCTGTGTTGGTGAGTAGTTCAGTGCTTTGGGAGCTTAGATGTACAGTTCCAATCAGTACCCGGCCCTCAAACCACATAACAAATGTGTTTAGAAAACTAGAGGATCACCCTTTTTCTGGCGGTTTCTTCATGCTTTCAAATTAGCAGTGGCTCACCAGACCAGCATTATGGGAAGTTTCTGATTATTGGATTGCCAATAATTAGTCTGGTCCCTTGTGTCAGCTACATGCTGCCTTTCTTTCAGTCCTGTGTACAGTTTGTCTCTACCAGTCTTTATGTACTTAGATCAGAGAGACCTGGGGCAATTAGGACATTTCAGGATCAGACTGCCTATTAAAAAAATGAATGAAAGGTAAACAAGAAACAACAGGCAATGTTTAGACTCACATTTTGGCAGGCATATCCTTTTCACTCAACTTAAGTCTGGTTTCTTTATGGTTTAATCACAAGCCTGTGACAGAAACAGAGGGAAACCAATCTGTGTTCTCAGTGCCAACTCATGTGTGAGTCATGGCGTCTCAGACAAGCAGGTGTGACATCTGATACGAAATACTTACACCGCCCTCCCTGGAAGCATTTCTTTACCCAGAGGAGGAGTATGTGAATTAACTTATAAACTCAATACCAAGCCCTCTTTTAATTGGCAAGGTGACTGTGTGAAAATGCTGACTGAGTGCTATTCATAAGTACTGCCTCGTTAGAAGGACATACTTGTGGGTGGGTCATATGAGAGAGAAGAAGAAGAACCACTCCCATGAATATAATTTTCCTAAGCTTTAGGATTGGCTGAAAATGATGCTTTGATATTTATATGGCCCTTTGATTTCTGCCCATCATAATGAATGTGATAGATGTTGGAACATATTTTGTGACTACAAATGAATGAAACTCTTCTGGCATCCAGGTTGGACTCAGATGAGTCAGCATTACATGGCTGGTGCATGCATTTTTGCTGTGTGGAGGACTCCAAGGGATTGGTCATGTATGTGAGTCTCAGAATAGCAACAACAAGAACAGGCCCCCTGGCATGAAGAACAAGATGGCACCTTGTCCATTGTCTGTGCAGAGAAAGCAGATGGATGGGCACTTGGATCTTACTTTCACACTGACAGTGTGGATACTGTTACTCACCTGAGTCAGCTATTGGGGCCCCAGTATAGCATGTGTGCCATATACAGAGATCTACAGTGTGAGCATCCTTTGAATACTGAATGCAGTTTTGGTTGTTGTACCTAAAAATGGAGTTGGGGAAAGGCAGAAAGGGTCAACAAAAACAATCAAGGGGTTAGAGCAACTCCCCTATGAGGAAAGGTTACAACAGCTGAGATCGTTTAACCTAGAAAGTAGGTGTGTAAGGGGAGACGTGATAGAGGTGTACAGAATTACGCATGCTGTGCAGAAAGTTGAGAGGGAGTCACCTTTTTCCCTTTCCCATCATACTAGAACCAGGTCATCCCTTGATTATTGGTAGAAGATTCAGGACAAATAAAAGGAAACACTTCTTCACACGTAACTTTGTTAAACTATGGAATTAACTTCAACAGGTTGTAGAGATGGTCACCAATATGGACAGCTTTAAAATGAGATTCAACAAATTCATGGAAGAGGTTATCAATGGCAACTAGCCCTGATGCTACCTCCAGGATCAGAGGCAGTGTGCCTACATACACCAGTTGTTGGGGAACTTGGTCAGGAAGGAGCTGTTGCACTCATATCTTGCTTGTGCTATCCTGTGGACCGCTGGTTGGCCACAGTGTGAACAGAATGCTGGACTAGATGGAACCCTGGTATGATCCTGCATGGATTCTCATGTTCAGAAGGTATTTCTTGTTCAGAAAAAAGAGGAATTTGCTGCACTATGCCTCCTGGTCACTAGAGTGTGACCTGGAAGCAACTTACCTGGGATAAAGTTATTTGAAAAACCATGTCCTCACAAATAAGCCTGGCCAAGTCTTAAGATTCTTGGGAAACGCCTCCTCTCTGTCCTACCCCCACTGGAGGCATGTAGGCAGGAATGAGAGGGAGGACCTTCTTGGGGGCTGCTCTTAGGGTCTTAAACTACTTACCAGTGGTGGCTACAGAGTAGTTTGCTCTGTGCATGCTCATAGATTTCTTGCTTGCCACAGTTGCTGGATGCACATTGGAAATAAAGAGCTTTTGCCAAAGAGCAGTCTGTTGTTTGAAAAAGAGAAGGGGGGGGGGGGCTTAGCTCCTGACAGCAGCACAGAACCAATGAACTCTGTTACATTTCCAAACATGCATAAGATTTAAGTCTGCATCCTGTGCAAACCAGTCCCTCCCAAACTCTTTCTTCAGCGAGAATACCAATTAGCTGGTCTGCCAATTCCTTCAAAAGGCACATTTCTGCATTAAAGCCAATCACTAAAATTTTTTTACAAAGTAAAGGAGTAGCACTGCATTACAGAGGTACATCATTTGGCAGACTGCATTTATTCTAAGTTATTTATCTTTAATATTTTTGTCTAGACTCTTTGCCTCAGTTAAAAAAAAGTAACTGCTGATGCTCTCCTGCAAGGCTGGATAATCAAGGTGAAGATCTGCCCAGTAAGCAAAATACATTTAGGAGATGTCAGTTGCTTTGATTCAGGTAAGAGCTTTATTGGAATGGTGAGCAGGTAGGTAAATCCTTAGAAGTATATCCCTGTCTTGAAATATGCAGAAGCAAATCTAGAGAGAGAGAGTAGTTGCAATGAACCAATATTGGCGCTTTGGTTTCTACATACACCTTTCTATGTTAACTTGACTTACTTACACTAACAACCCTAGGAGAAAGGATGTGTTTGCATTGTAGGGCTACTATTTGTCCTCCTTCTTTGGACAAAAAAGGTCAGCTTCAGAATCTATATTTTTTACACATTCAAATTTTTTTGATACTTGTTCCATTGGGAGTTTCTCTCCGGCATCCCTTTACTGACTGTAGTTCTATACCTTTGTTAATATGGCATCATCACCAGAGTAAGCAGGAGCTATTGCACAATTCTGTCAGTTTCAGTGTCTTGCTCTCCAATGGGATCCCCATTTTTCTAATTTTAAATTCAGTTTGTCCTCAACTTTGCGAATATATGTATATGCATTTGTGTGCACATTCTCCCAATAAATGCATTTGCCTAAGCATTTGTCAAATATGTTTTAAAACAATTTTCTTAATATAATGCATTATGACATTTTTACAAATACATTTTTGCACACTTTATTGAATTATAGAACTTCATTTCAAAATTCAGAAAAGTGTAAATTTCAAAGGTTAATTGATTTTTAACTCACAAATTGGTTCAAAAGTGCAAAATTAGGTGAGTTTTTATTAAAATACAAGCTGCATGAATCCCCCACCCATCCCTACAAGTAGTACAGTTGGTGCTATAAGGTATTGCCATCCAGCAAAGTTAGCTGCTGCTGAAAAGCATGGATGTATGGCAAGACTAAGACAAGGGCCCAATGAGTCCTGGAAGGAAGATCTCTAGCCACCACTAATATTGGCCTGCTCATGCTTTTCCTTTTCCTTTTTTTTTTTTTTGAAAGGAGTACAGGTGAAAGAGGGGCTCAAGTATCTATCTGCCTTTATTAAGAGATGCATGGGTTAATTCAAGCAGCTTGGCAGGTAAACACCATGGGCAATGCACATCACAGAGACTTCATTTCAGACGTCTGCATTTTTATGGATCTTGTGTTATGCCTCATCTAATCTGTTGTGAACAATGGTCAAGCAAATCTTAAACTATGCATTTAAATACACTTTTTAAAGGGTGAAACAAATATTTGATAAGTATTCAGATCAGATATTTTCCTTAAGAGGGACATGTGCCTAAAAATGTGGCTGGGTTTTATATTTAGTACAGGATATATTTAAATTGTACAAAATAGATTGGGTTCAGACACTCAAAAGTAGACTATAGATTAAGTGTGAGTAGTTGAATTGATATGTGGACTATCATGCTGTCTGAATCCAGCTGCACTAGCAAGACATGGCTTGCAAACCAGGAAACACATGAAGTGAATCCATGGTATGTTGTTGGGTTGTGAACTGTGGGTTGTCCATTATGGTTCGCTATCTTTTCTGGGTTGAGGCAACATGATCACCCATGTTTCAGTAACTTATAGTTCAACAACCCATGCTCACCCTTGAGTGAGAATTACTGCACAGTACGAACCCCACTGTAGAATCACTGTCTTCCACCTCCAGTCTGCCCAACTTCTTCTAGCAATGATGTCCTGTTGTTCTCTCAGAGATGAGCAATTTAGAGACTGGACACACCCTTCTTAGGAAACACTGCTATGATCTCTTATGAGCAGAGGTTCTAGCTCAGCATTAGAATGCCACTTCAGTAAGTCAGTTGATTGGTTATACTTGCAAACAATGTCAAGACAGCCCACCACATTGTTACCCTAATGGGAAATCAGATAATATGCCAAAGGTTTTTACTATGGGGGCATTAATGTCCAGTTCTCAGAATCTTTAGTACTGCAGCCAAATGAAAGAATGAGAGAGGATAGGATTGTTACTTAAAAGAATAGGATATTTTCAGTTTCCACGAAAAATAGCAGTAATGATTGAAAGGCAAACATAATCATATTCATCATTATATTTTCAGAGCTTTTCTCCAGGCCCTGTATAATCTTTGTTGCCATTCTCTGAACCTTCTGTAGATTATCAGCATCCTGTGTAAACCTGGGTGCCCAAAATTGAATGCTGTATTCCAGGTGAGGTCTGACTAATGCAGAATAGAGAAAAATGAGTATTTCTCTATGTCTGGAGGTGTTACATCTATGTATGCATCTCAAAATAGATGACTATGGGAAGGCCCCAAGCAGGACATGAGTGCAACCTTGTCTCCGCCTGTTTCTCCTTTGCCTGTGAGGTTCAGTTGCTTAGTTCAGGTTAGGCACGTTCATCCTGTGCTTTCTCTTTCTTCCTCCTAATTTCCTTTGGAAACATTTGACTATACAACAATACAACTGCATCTACCAGCAGAATTTTTCCTCCTGTCCTGCAGTTCTCCAGAGGGTTAGGAGGCCTTCTAGAGAGTGATTAGTAGGTGTAGAGATGTGAACATTTAGGAAGATGAAACAGGAAAAAGGGGAAGAATTCTGTTCTCTTCTCCATGCCGCATTTTCCAAAAATTTCTGGGGAAAAATGGCTTTTGAGTAACATGGGGGAGAAAAGTGCTGCTACATAAATAAAATCCTGCTCACGCCACATTGGATGTAACCAAGGCCTGTTTTACTAATTATATGAAGAATACTATGCAATATACAACCTCTGATAAATTTGCTATATCCTATTACTTTGCATTTTAGAGTCTTTAATGATATAAACCTTATTCCCAGGTGGCCAGGAATGCCTGATGAAAGAAAATCTGGTTGCTGAACCACACCTGCAGAAGGAATGCTGGATGCAGTGCTACTGGTTTTAGTCTCCCCTGCCCACGTTTTAATTAATTTATTTATTTTGTGTGATGCAGGTATAAATCTTCATTGAAGATGATACCTCTTTTTGAACCTCATGTTTTCTTCATACAGCTCATTGTCAGGTCATTATTTTCTGATTGCACAGATAAATCAAATGGTGGTTTAGAGGTAACTGTTAAGTACATTTGCTGGCAGCTTTTGAAGTTCCTCAGGAAAACCACAACTATGACGAGATCCAACATTCAGAGTTAGTTGTCATGACCCAATCTGCTGTGTGGAACTAATCCCAGTTAGGAGTGTGTGTGCAATATGTCCCAGCAATTAATGGAGAATGCAATACTATTGGATATTATGGGACAATATCTATTAGTCAGTAATAGCTAATATTTTTAAGTTCCTAGAGTTTCTTTGGGTAAAATTGCTGAAAGTTTGGGGATTGCCCTGACTCACAGCCTGCATATATCTACCTGAAGCTCTTCAATGGGAGTTGGGAATGGCTTCTCCAAAAGCTACAAGGTTTCATTGGCTATTCTGATAGACAAATAGAATCAATCCATGATGATGTTCCATTTCTTTTCATCTGATTTTACAGTTCTCACAATCAAATAAATAATTTATCCGGTGAATTTCTATCTGGCTAAACGCAGCATTCACACAGACCTAAATCAACTACCTCTTGATTCCTGTGAACAGAGGGTGTGTTAGAAACAATGCATGCCTGTACCAGAGTCTTTCTTTTCCCTTGCAGGTGTGCAGATATTGCCCTCTTTTATTCTTTTCTGACTCATGAGGTTGACCTCCTCTGTCATTGTCACTATGAAGCTGAAAATGCTGTTTATGATTCTTGTCATTCAAAACATGTAGCATTAAAAGGCATCTTTTCTGATCTTAATAATACCACTTCTTAACACATTAGAAATGTTTCTACTAGGTGAAATGAGGCACGCCCAACCTCTTTAAGGGTTGAGCACTCAGTTATCCAAACACACCCAGTATAAGAAACAACTTACAATTAGGAAGAGAAGCAGTAATTCTGGGCAGGCCCAACCTGCTCTTCTGCTTTTTACTGAACTTTTAATCTGTTCCCCTTTTTGGATGAGTTTCTTATTATATTTCAAACATGTTTTCATTTTTCTGTATTTTCCTACATGGATGTTTTGCTCTTCACACCTGTCCCTTACTTTTAGGAAGGGTTTAGTATATGAATACAAATTGGAACAAAGTCAAGCAAAGTTTCAGTCTTGCATTCTATTCCTGCACAGTGGGAGGTAAATTAGTTACACTAAAAGTAGTTTCACTTTTAAAGAATTCTGATTTGGAATGTCATGTGAGTGAGAGATCATGGTTCAAAACAGGCTCTGTTTCGTTAGATACAACAGCTTCAGAAACTATGGCTTGAAGTTGTCTCATTTAGAAACTGACGAGAACCATAATCTCCAATTAATGTAACAGGGCAAGCCAGTTATACAGATCCTTCAGTTCTCTACAGTGGCTGATCAGGGCTACAAAAGGCTTCATCAAGGAGGAGGAGCTGGGAAAATATTTATGTGCAGGGCCCTGCTTCTAGTTCTTAAGATCCAAGCCTCTGTGTATTCATTTCTGTGGAATGTTAAGACATTATATATGATTCCTCCTTGCATTCACTTTGTACACAAAAAAAATCACAAAATAGATTTTAAGTAATCTCAGGTTCTCCTGGTCAGAAGCACCTCTTCTAAGGTGCAGTATTTTATACCATGACTCCAAAACACCCTAATTTTGTTTACATTCTAAAATCAACAACCTGGCTTTATATTCAACCCAACATATTTGTATACTAAACACATCTTACTGGTATTTGTGTACTAATGAATGTGCTTAGGATTGGAGCACCAGTACACTGTCTGTGCATTGTGAAGATTCATTGAACAACAGAAAAGGAAAGGAGGTTACAAGACTCCACCTGTACTCCTCCTCCTCCTCCTTTTTGTGGCTAATCTCTAATAAATAGCAAGCAACATTATACACTGCTTATGGATTATTAGATATCCATGGCAAGACAGATCTGTGATCAGAAAGTATCTTACCAAATAAATGCTAAATATGTGCTGAAACCAAGACAGTACATGCATAGGCAAGTTTAATCTCAAACTTAGATTAATCTTAGCTGCAGATCACCTGCAAAGAACATGCCCAAGTACGAGTGAAATAATGCTTAACAGGAACACACCCAGTTTGGGTGAAATTTCCTACTATGGAAATCATAGACATGCTGTTTCCTGTGATTACATTAATAAATACTGGACTAGTAGCTCAATGCTGTCTTCCCTTAAAGAAAAAAACACTCAAAAGAATCATGTTGTCTACCAGGTGCCATGCAACCTGGGAATGCTAGTTTAATCAGGCCGAAATAAGCAAGATGTTGACGGGGGTGTGCATCCACATGGATCTCTCCAAAGCTTACAGTTTAGCAGCAACTATAGAAACAGCACTCATCATGGAGTAATATTCTGCACCTCCCAAAAAAATTCATATAGTCAGACATTGAACTTTATTTGTGAACCTCTCTAGGCGTACTCTGAAGTCTCAAACTTCATGAAACTGCTTCTCAGTGACTTGCATGCAGACTGAATCAGCTTCAGAGACTTGTGTCTTTGCATATAAACCTACAGCTAGAGAGCCACTTCAGACTTGCAATGACAGCAAGATCTTACAAACTGTTTTGAAGACTAGCTGGGACATGTAACTCCTGCAAAATAAGAAACGTCTGCATTTTTTTTCTTCTTGAAAAAAAAAAAAAAATCTGTACTGATGATCAAGCTCCATAGCCAATTAAATGGTTCTAAAGAAATCTGGTGCCAGTGCAGCGATGCAAAGACTGTTGATGTGTTAGTACTGGTGCTGGACTTAGTCTTCCATCCTTGAACCTGCCCTATGACTTTAGAGCAGGATAGTGTCTAGTTGATTGGACCTTTAATTATTATTTCCTTTTTTCTTCCTAAGGTGGGGTTACTCCCCAGGTATGAGTAACCATGCTTGAGTAACCTAATATAGTTGCTCGTCCTTCTTCTTGCTTAAGTAGATAATGTTTAAAGACCACATAACATGGTATAAATTCATGCATCTATTTTCCATTATACTGAAGTCTATTGTCAAGTTTCTTGTGAACACAGCTAAACACATGCATTCCACTTTTGCTCTAAGCTGCTCAAGGGGATGACATATATGGTGCTGACCCCTTCACACTCATTCCTGTGTGTATTAGACAGAACAGCAAACTTAAACTGCAGCACACCAGATTCAGACTAGACACCAGGAAAAACTACCTGTCACAGCAATACAACAGTGGAAACAGTTGCCAAGAGAGGTGTGGGCTACCCCGCACTAGAGACATTTATCAAGGCAAAACTGGACAGTCATCTGAGTGGTATGGTGTGACCTGGCATTCTTCAAGAGCAGGGGGTTGCACCCAATGACCTTCTTGGCCCCTTCCAACCCTGCTATTCTATGAATCTATAAACTACCCAATACAATGAAGCAGCGTGATAGTGATTGGCCTAAAATGAGCCAGTGAACTCCACAGGTCCATTATCCAAGACCAACAGTCTGGCCATTCTGCCATTTTATTTGCAAACATTTTACTTAGTTGCTTGTACTTATGTTATGTTAGTTACATGCCCGACCCATCACGACCCCATGAACAACATTCCTCCAGGCCTTCCTGTCCTCCGCCATCTCCCAGAGTCCACCTAAGCTCACACCGACTGCTTCAGTGACTCCATCTAGCCACCTCATCCTCTGCCATCCCCTTCTACTGAATTTCTTTAGACTACATTCTTCACTTATGTTCACTGACTTGCTCCAGTACAGAAAAATCTGTTCTAGTAGCCAGTTGCCTGGTGAAATGATAGTGGGGGAAAGACATGCTGACCTCTACCACCAGCTAGACCAGTCATGACCAACACCCAGCCCATGAGCTGCATCTGGGCCTCTGGCCAGTTTCATGGTCCCTGCCACTGATACCACCCAAATGTGTGCTGGCAAAGCTGCTGTGCAAAGAGAAAGTGATGAATGCTGGAAAATATACAGTGATTTTGTGGGGAGAGAAGGCATTTGGGAACTGTATGTTTTCAGGACCACAATTCAGCTTAGACATAAAACTTGTGGTCCCATGCTCAACGCTTCATCACACAATAACTTTTTTTCCCTTTTGGACACCAATGCCACTTTCCCTTCATGTTGCAACTTAGCCATTCTGCTTTTAGCGGTGGCAGCAAATTTGGCAGTACTGGGGTGTGTCTGGAAGGGCTGTGGAGGGAAAGGAAATATGGTCTCCTGATCCTAGGATATTATAAAATCATAGAATAATAGAGTTGAAAGGGACTAAGAGGGCCATGGGTCCAACCCCCTGCTCAGTGAAGAACTCCAGGTTAAACCATCCCTTTCAGATGGCTGTCCAGTTACCTCTTGAATGCCTCCAGTGTGGGAGGGCCCACAGCCTCCCTAGGTCACACGTTCCATTGCTGTATTGCTCTAACAATCAGGAAGTTCTTCCTGATGTTTAGCCAGAACCTGGCTTCCTGTAACTTGAGGCTGCTATCCTGTGCCCTGCAGTCTGGGATGATCGAGAAGAGAAGAGATCTTGTCCTTCCTCTGTGTGAGAACCTTCAAGCTCTTGAAACTTGTTATCATATTCCCCATCAGGCTTCTCTTCTTAAGGCTAAACATGCCCAATTTATTTAATCTCTCCCCACAGGAATGGTTTCCAATCCCTGGGTCACCCTTGTTGCCCTCTTTTGAACCTTTCCAGCTTGTCTGCATCTTTCTTAAACTGTGCTGCGCAGAACTGGACACAGTACTTCAGATAAGGCTTAACCAGTGCTGAGTAAAGGGGAACTACTACTTCACATAAGTACTCACTCCTGAGCTGACAGAACAAGTCACATGGGGAGTGACTGGGGAGGGGAGCATCAATGCTGAGCAGAGAAGACTTAAACCTCTTTATATCACATACTGTGACCCCACTTTCCTTCTAGACAACAATTCAGCTTAGCAAATCCCATTGTCATTGCCCTCTTGCTGTGCAAGGGCATAGTGTATGAAAGGTGCAGACAACATGATGCCATTCAAGGCCATGGTGGCTTGAGGCTAGTACCCAGTTTTTGAATCTGGATCTAAAGCTGAGAAACCCAAGTCTGTCCATCCCACAGGAATTTTCTAACCTTGTGTAACAAGTCAGGAAATTAATTTCTTTTGGGTTCCCCTTTCTTAGACATCAGATAATTATATGTGCTCATTCTCCATTTCTTCTCCCTGTCAACTTCTTCCGTCCAGTCCACAATTAACACTGGGAATTAACATCATTGATTACATAACCTTTTAATCTTCTCTCTCATTCCCACATTGTTCTCCTAATCAAGCAATTATTAATAAAAAATCTACTGTTTGTCACATATTTATTACATTCTGTCAAATCATCCTGTCAAAATTATGAATAGTGTCATTCAGAATGGACCATTCTTGACAGACCTGCTGAGCCTCTGCAAACTCAAGGCTGTGGCTTCTTTATGGAATTATCAATATCTTATTTGTTCTCTCTTCTCCTGTATTCAGCTTCTCTTAGCATTACTGTCTTCTCCAGTGAGTCTTTTATTCTCATGATATACCTAAAGTACAAAAGCCTCAGTTTCATCATTTTTGCTTCCAGGGAAAGTTCTGGCTTGATTTAATATAGGACCCACTTGTTCATCTTTCGTTTGGTCCAAGATATTTGCAAAGCTCTCCTCCAGCACAATATTTCAAACCCATCAATTTTTCCCTTGCTGTTTTCACTGTCCCATAAAGTGATGGGGTACACAATCATGTGGCTGATCTTGGCCTTGCTGTCTAATGAAACACCTTTACTTTTAATGATCTTTTTCTAGTTCCTCCATGAAGCCCTTCCAAGTTCAGCCTTCTTATTTCTTGACCACTGTCTCCATTTCAGTTATTGAACCAAGATATGCAAAATCTTCCACCATTTCATTTTTTTCATTGTTGGCAGTATAGTTCTGTACTTTTTCTGCAGTCATAGCTTTTGTTTTCTTACTGTTCAGCTGCAGTCCTGCTTTTGTACTTTCTTCTTTCCCTTTCATCAGGAGTCATTCAATTCAGTACTGTTCCACCAATTGATGTTCCCTCCAATTTTCACTCTGCCTTTCTTTGATCCTAATCCACCTTTCCTTATGATGTGGGCTGAGGCATGCCCAATTCTTTCAGACCCATCTCAAGTTTCTCATGATCCACACCAGCCTTCCCCAACCAGGTGGTCTGCAGAGGCATTTGATCACAACTCCCAGAATTCCCATCCAGCAAGGCCTTTCACTGGGAATTCTGAATATTGCAATCCACACATGTCTGGAAGGCACAAAGTTAGGGAAGGCACAAGATTGATCCACCCAAAGGCTTTGTTGCAGTCTATAAGGCATAGACTGATTTTCTTCTGAAATTCTTTGCTGTGCTTCAGTAGGCATCATATATTTGCAATATGACCTCAAGAGTTTCTTCCCTTTTAGATTCCAGTTTGAACAGCAGGCATTTCTCACTCCTTGTAAGTTAATATTCTTTCTTGCAACACCTTGAACATCACTTTGCCTGTGTGGGAGATGAGCGTAATGGCCCTATGGTTGCTGCCTTCCTTAGCAGCTTTCTTTGGCACTGGAATGCATATGCAAGGTTTCCAGTCTGTGTGTCATTGTTCTGTTTGTTTGTTTTCCATATTTGTTGGCATATTCTTTTTAGGATTTGAATCAATTCAGTCTCTGTAGCTTGGAACATTTTGATTGGAACCCTAACTATTCCAGGTGCTTTCTTCCTTCCAAATGCTTTCATTTCACTTTCTAATAGTACAGGTTCTTCTTCATGGGATTCCTCTTTGAAGGAATCTGTCATCTTATTATCTCTTCTGCATGTTGTTTCAACCTTCTCTTTATTTTATCCTTGTCAGATATAATGTTCTCCTTTTGGTCTTTTAGCAATCCCAAAATAGATTCGAATTTCACTTTGATTTCATGGATCTTCTAGAAAGGCTTCTTATTTTTCCTTCTTTGCTGTTTTCTATTTCTTTGCACATATTAAATAGTTCTAAATTACAGTTCGTAGTCCTTCATTCAATACGGTGCATGAAATACTTATCTATGACTTTAAATCCACTGAACACATGCTATGATATTGTTGAAGTAAGAGGAAGTTGAAAGCTGAACATGAGTAACATTGGATCATGTGTTAAAGGTGGGAAATTATTTTCTAGTAAAAAAAAATTATTACTGCAGTGATCTTTCCCAATATGATTCCGCTCAGATGTTTTGAATTATAATCTCCACCTTTCCTTACCATTGGTTGGTGCTGCTTCAGAGGTTATGTGCAATAAAAGGAGAGGAAAACATTATCCAAATATAGTTAAACTTTAAAAATGGTTTCTGTCAAAGGATGATTGTTTGCTTCTATTAAACTGTAGGGTTTTTTTATTGGCTCTCATGGCACCTTCTGGTAGGTCTATCAGAAAATCTGAAACCACTTTGAACTCAGTACACTTACTATTGAGTGAGCATGTTTAGGTTTACAGAGAAAGTCTGAGAAAATCCAGAATATGTTTCTCCATCCACGGATCTCTATACCCCTATCTTTTCCCAGCTGCTGAGTCTTTATGACCATGTCCAGGGATGACGCAAAGATATCTTGTTGTCTGAGGCAGAGCAGTAAATGGTGTCTTCCCCTAACCCTGCAGAGAATACTCAAAACTAGTCAAGTTGCTTTGGCCTCTGCCCCTCCCAGGCAGGCAAAGTCCAAGAATAATTAAGAAATTAAATAATGAATCATTTGCTGCTTTTCAGGATGCTTCAAATCAGCTTTGAGGGAGCTGCCAGTGTCTCTGTGTGTCTGTATCTGTCTGTCTTTAAGGAAACCTGCCAAAGTCACTCACAACTGTAGGGTATTTGAACAGGGCATTTAATCTAAGGAAAAAGAAAACCCTCAGGCAAAAAGAGCCAGAAGGGGCAGCTGTGGGGGAAGTGCATGTGGGCAGCCCCCACCTCCAGCTAATTCAGGGAGATTGGATGTATCATGGACTTTATTGCAGGATATGTCACGTTTCTCTAGTTACATGAAAAACAACTTATTTCAAAATAATTTGCTATATAAATGGTTATGGACTCCTGTTCACAAAAGCTTATTTGTCAGAGGACATTTGTGAATCCTTATTATGCCACATGGAATTTTAGCTTTTCAATGCAAAAGAGCAAGAAACCCTGATCCGCCTCCCATACCTACTCAGCTTTCTCTAGCCTAGGGAAAACTCCTACTTACAAGGAAGATGATGTGCTGCCAGAACTGGGCCAATAGATCATCCAAAAGTGGAAAATTAAGGCAGAGCCAAGCTGCTTCAGTCACCCAGGCCACGGCAAGTCATACACACGTACAATACCTTGTCCCAATTCCAGGTATTGCTGCTGATTCACCAGCCACCCTTAGCATTCCTGTTTTCCCACAAGGTAAGGGGCCTGGGCCAAGTTGGAGAAAGCAGCAGGTGTGGATGGCAATTGGAATGCCATTTGATATGTGAGCAGCCAATGCTCTTGCTGTTTCTCTTGTCAGGGCCTCACTGCCTGCAGTGCCCCAGAGGGCAAGTGTAATTGCCCAGGAGCAACTGGTTGGGCAGGTCTCTGCAGAGTCAGGCATGTTCAAAGAAAGCCAGGTGACAGTCATACTCTTAGGCAATTATGGACTCTGAACTTGATGAAACTAATGACCAGACTAGGGAAGAAATGTATTGTGGTTTAGTGGTTAAGAGCACAGGACTCTTAACCACTCTGAGTCTGGGACTCAGATGCTCTGGGTTCTAGTACCCACTCAGTCATGGAGCTAACTGGGTGACTTTGGGCCAGTCATAGACTCTCAGCTCAGTTTATCCCACAGGGTTTCTGTTGTGAGGATAATATTTAGAGGAGGAGGAAAATTATGTAAACTGCCTTGACTTCCTGGGAAAGAAAAATGGTGGGCTATAAATATAATAAATGCATGAATACATACATGGTGGCAGCCTTACTTCAAGGTTAAAATGCTGGAGCTTCTTTGCTATACTCCTTATTAATCTGCTAATGCATGAGTCCCAAGGTCACCTAGGAAGTGCAAGGCTACTGAGTTCAGAGGAAAGAACCAGGTTGGTATTAAGAAAGATTATAGCAATTGGAGCAGCTCTAAACACCCAGAGCACTGCTCAAAATCTCTGGGGTTACCAAGGTAGGTGTTCTAACACCACCTCAGTGACTTGCAGCTTTCATCAGCCCAAGCTAGCATAACCTTTGGTGAGGGGTACTGTACTCCAGCGCCTGGAGGGCCATATATTCTCCATGCCTGAGTTATAGCAAGGGTGGGCACTCTTCTTTATTCTCTCTTCTGTCTTTTACAACATGCAAACTTGGATTGCTGACTGAAAATGGCAAAAATTTTGCCCAGGGAAAGGCAAGCCCTTGGGTCCAATCCATCCAATTTCTTCCTCCTCTAGAATTTCACCAGGGGAGGGGAACTCTGAAATGAGAAAGAGCATGTTCTGCAAGTCTCTTTTGGGACAAGCCCTATCAAATTAAGCAAGCCAGCTGATCTGGTCCTTTATCTCAGACAGTCAAAGCTGGAGTTAGGGGAAGAGAGAGAGAGAGGAAGGGAAGAAAGTTAAATTCACTTTCTTCAACCTTCACTTGATGCTGCTGCCTTGCTGCCCTGGGCATATATCTTTTCCTTTCACCATCACTGGGTCCAGTGACTTCAGTAAACCAATAAACTCTTGAATGCAAGAGTTCCAGAAATGATGCTACCAGCTGTGGTAAAGTGTAGAGGAAGCATCTTGCATAGAACTATCTTGGTACTGCTTTTCTTCAACTTACTGGTGAGTAGAAAATAATGTGGAATTGGTTGTACAGCAACAGTAAGTGGCCACAAATCAAATAATGGTGAATTTAAGGGCCCAAATAACACTGATGTGATTAAGTTCAAAGACATTATAGAGGCATTATAGGGTTTTGCTGATGTGCATTGGAAGTAGCATCTAAAAATATACAGCAGCTGCTGTACTTTATGAAGCTGGTGCAAAATATATTGTCTTTTTCTAGAACAGGAAACATCCTATTCATCTGACATGTGGCAGTGATGAATGTGAAACTAAGAATTTTTACCAGCATTGAAAGTGGCTGTACTTTTTTAGTAATTAGGAAAGTATAACTTTCCTATTTATCAAATGTAGCTAAGAACATTTTAATTGTATACAAATGTAGTTAAATAAGTCCATATATAATAAAACAAAGTAACATTGAAAATCTTAATACTGGTATAGAATCTTTCATTTGTAATCAGGCTCTGGTAGATTGTTTACATTTAATCTGCATAATGCATAGATCAAAATTTCAAACATAGGGAACAGTATGGAACTGTTTGATGCTCCAAAATCAAGTGTTTTAATGTTATGGAACTATGAAAATTTTTCAAGGGACTGTAGAGAAATTTGGGAACTTGAGTCCATACACAAAGTTTAGGGCTGAAGTCCAAAACCCACTTAAGTGAGGAAAAGTTCCATTGAGTTCAGTGGAAATTCCTTCTACTTAGACATGTATAGGGTTGCATTGTGTTATGTTTATTTCTTTGTTCTCTATAGTGTAACATAGCCATTTTAGAATGGATGAAAAAGGAACTATTAGTGTATCGATAATATACAATATCAGGATAATTGTTTCTGCATTTGCACTAAAATGTTACAAGTAGCATTATGTTTCAATAAATTAACTGATATTTGATTATTTTGGACAAAATTTAAATTCAGTAGAGGATATAATCTGTTTTTGTTCAGTTTCATTGCATCTCTTTGAACTTGTGTGGAAATATATTTTTAGTAAATGTATGCAGAAATTTGGTTTTGACTATTGGAACTGGTTCATAATGTTTAAAAAGTCCTAAATGTTAGGACTGTACCAGAAACATTTTCTGTTGTAGCTTTATACCAATCAGGTCTTCATTGTCATTCTACATATGAAGGCCCATATTTGTACAGCAAGAGGAAAAGAGTTGTTGGGGCCGTAAGTTAGTTGCTGTAATGTGCAGACCTGAAACTCTGGGTGTTTGGGGCACAAACAACCCAGAGTTTGAACTCATAGTCTATTGCTGGATTAAAACTCTGGGTTACTTGTTGTTCACAAAGCAGAGTCCCTCCCAGATTAAAGGCATTACAGCAAATAAGCCAGGAATGAGGTGTTCCCAAGTTGTTTGCTAAACTGGATGGAAAACTGAAGTGATCAGTACTGAGAAGACAGAGTACTTGCTTCTACATGGCCCTGATCAATCAGGGGTTGTGAGCAGTTACTTCCACTGATTAATTCATTATGTGCAATTGAGTTCAAGTATTTTGTCATACAATACTGCAGTGGTGAATTGAACTAATCAATATCAGTTTTAATAGTCATCAGATAACAAAAACTGTAGAAATAGAGGGATAAGAACAGGTAAAGGATGATCTATTGTAACTAGGAAATGAGATGAGGAACAGGCTATGAAACAGCAATGTTTGACTATTATGATTGTGATTTAAACTGCTATGCTACCCATAACTGAAGCTCTTTGGGCAGTTCATAACAATGAATGAAATGCCATGAGAATTTCATGGTAAATTTTCATTCACAATAAAAATACAGTGCAGTAAAACACCATACAACCACAATATATAAATATTGTTGTAAGCTGTCCAGAGACGACAGTAATGGACAGTCTACAAATTTTCTAAATAAATAAATAAAAATGTAAACACCAAATTTAAATAAAGCTACAATAGCTTATTCAGAATAAGCCATGAGACCTGTTACGTAGTTGACAATGCCCCAACTAATTATATGTCCCATCATAGAGGACAGTCTTAAACAGGCACTGAAAATCGATGGATTGATGCCAGGTAGGCCTCAGTGGGAAGTATTTTCCATAACTGTAGGGCCACTTCTGAAAAGACCCTTCTCCATGTTGCTAGCAACCAAGCCCCCCTTGAAGGTGGCATTTGAAGGGAAGCTCCAGTTTGTGATTGTAGTATATGGGTAGCTTGTGGTTGAGAGAGGTTTTCTGTTGGGTATTATGGGCCCAAGCCATGTAGGTCTTTATAGGTTAAAGCCAACACCTTGAACTGGGCTTGGAAGCATATAGGCAACCAATGCAAGTGGGCTAGAACTGGTGTTCTGGTCCCTGCTACTAATCTGACCACCACATTGTGCACCAACCTCAGCTTCCAGTCTTCAAGGTCCCATGTAAAGTGCATTGCACTAATCTAATTTAGGGATTATCAAATTATAGATTAGTGAAACTAGGCTATGCTGGTCCAGATAGAGGCATAGCTGGGCCACCAGCTAAAGCTGGTATAAGGCATTCTGTGCCACTGAGGCCACCTGGGTCTCTAGTGACAAAGATGATTCAGGGAACACCCCAAACTATGAATCTGTTCCTTCAAAGGGAGTGTTCAACCATCCAGAACTGGAAGAATTCTCTCCATCTGCTCAGAAGAACAGGTATTAATAAGCAATGTTAATGATTGCTTATTAATACCTAAGGGATAAACATAACAAATGACACACACCAAATAAACCCACAAACAAACAAAAACTAGAGAAATAGAAAACCTGATGCCAGAGAAATTGGGAATGCCAACAGCAGTCAGGAATGCCTTGGAAAGCATGTAAATAATGAGCAAGAAGGGCTATACTATTCACATAAGATGAAACTATTTCAGAAAGCATGTGTGTTTGTGTATGTTGTGAGTTTATAGCAGTGGTGGGGTGTTGCTTGTTGAATGTAAAATAAAATTGCATAAAATATTTCTGTAGAAGTTGCATATAATAATAAAAGCATGTTGGAAAAAGAAGGTTAGGTTTTTAGTTTTGGTTGAGGTCTGCTCCATTGGGTTGATCCAGGCCACCCTCCAGGTAAGCCTTAAGGCAAAGCTAATTGTGACATTCTTTGAGTCTATTGCAAAGATCAAATTATTCGAGAGCCTCCAGGGGCATCCTACCCCCACCCTCAATGTGGCAATAATAGGAATACATTTCAGTGGTTCATTCAATCAAATGTAGGTAAATGCTCATTTAAAAGTACATTAACTCTTAAGGAATTTCAAATAAAGCTGGGACTTTTGTAGCCAAGTTTTTAAAATGTAAATATAGTAGTAGGAAAATATTCCTTTTATATTACTTAAATATATGTTTGACAGCATTCCATGTAACTGTTTTTTTCAGTTCATCAGGCTTTTTTGTTTGCAAAATGCTTAACAATATGAAGCAATCCAAAGTGAGGTAAGTAAGGAGGGAGCGATAGACGCTTCTCCTCATCACAGCTGTCCAGGATGTTCTGGTGTAACTGAATTCCTCCCCAACCCCCAACCCATTTGGGGGATGTTTACCACCTACCTCTAGCAGGGGCACCAAGAGCAGTGGCCTTTCGGTGACAGAGTTATAAAGTAGATGGAGCCTGCTGCCAATGGAGCTCCTTCCCACCACTGGGGACCCCTCTATCCAATGCCAAACCTTTCCTAGCAAATATATCTGTCTGTGTGTTGTTACTGAATTTCATGTTTCTTGGTTCAGAAATGCAATCCTTTATGAACCAAGCCCTGCTAAAATCACAAGATCATCAATACAAAGTTTGCATAAGAAAAAATGTTCTTTTATATTAAGTACAATTTGATGTCTTTGAGCTTTTGAAACTTCTCTCTCTCAGGTTTTGTGCTTGTTTTGTGATACTTGCAAGAAAGTGACATTTAATGTCCCTCATAAACTGGAGGCGGGGATGTTTGTTGGAAGAGGTGAGAAAGTCCAAGACTACTTTGCTTTTACATTTATCTAAAGCAATTTAATATATGCAATATCAGATGATACCTGTTTGTTTCCAACAAAATAATTTAAATAGTATCCAGTTAGTATTTGTGTTAACTTAAACTAGAGTTGCCTCTAGACATTGGAATTTTAATTCTGAAGTCACCATATTTCTCCAGCACACTCAGCTGCAGGCCACCTTTGATATCAACAGCTAAGTTAATGGTACCTAGAGGGGCAGGGACTCCTCTTCCTGTCTACTGTAACTCTGATTTAAAGAGTAATTTTAAGTGGTATGGGAGGGATGTGAAGTAAAGTGGTAGAATGCCCACCACATCTTAGTTCCATCTAGCAAAGGCTGACCAGGACAGGAGTTGATGGAAGGGGGGCTGTAGTGATCTTTTTAGTCCAGCAGATCTTCTGTTTTCAAACCTTAACTCCATCAAAATGGGGGAGGAAAATTAAGTATGGCAGATCCAGGTTGGTGAAGACAAGGTGGAGCAGGGAGGCAATTCTGGGACCTGACAGAAGAATGGAGAGGGTTTGGATTCAGTGAATCCACCACAGAACATCCCCAGCCTTGAAACACACCTCTGGAACATACCAAATATATACACTAAGAATGTTGTGGGAGCTATCATCAGGAGGGATTGCATCAGATTTATGTTCACAGAGTTTTCCTTGAACATATCAGGATATGTTGAACTGACTGTACCTGCCCTGCTACAGACTGTTCTTCATTCAGCAGAGAGATACCATTGCCCTGCTCTCCTCTCTCCCTCCCCTCAGTTAGATAACCTGAGTTGCTTAGGATAGTACTGTTAACACTATTTTTAAATTGTTACTTCTTACTTCAGAATTTTACCTTTGTAAATGTTCTTTCTTCTACCTCAACTAGCTTTGGAAATGTAACTTTTCTTACAGTAAACATGAAACCGTGTTTTACACATTCTGGAATTATTCACTCAAGCAACCCCAACTTTACAATTCTAGAAGATGGTTCATTATATACAACAGCTGATATTTTCTTGTCTTTTCAAGAAAACACCATCATCGTATTATTTAAAGACATTCATGCACAAAAGAAGATATACATTAGTTTGATAACTTATCCAAACCAGGTAGATATATTTGTATCATTACATTCGACATGACTTTTTTGCTATTCAAGTTTGTTTCTCATCTTTTAGCTTTTTCTGTGTCATTTTATACAATAGCCTACATGACCTATTTAGAAGACCAAAAGTAACATATGTAGCGATCCTTCCAAAAAAGTGCTACTTATTCCACTCAAAAAGTGTTCTACAAAGTATAACACTGACCAAGACCATTGAAGGTTCCAACCATCTCAATCCAATTTGGAGGCAAAATTTAAAATTTAATGAGCATAGTGCAAGAAGGACAGTTAGTAGGGGGTTTTTTAATGACAAAACTACTGTACAATTCCACAGAGTACAATTATGCAGGAAGCCAGAAAGTAATATTTTAAGGCAGGCTAGGCCCTGTCATTAGGCTGGGTGGAACAAGTGCATCAGGTGGCAAAATGCTGGCTGGCAGTAACAAAGTGGTAGAAGAGAGAACTTGTGTGTTGCAGCCTAGCTTGTACCTCCTAAGCTGGCCTGCTGTCTTCAGCCCCAATACTGAAGCGAGTTCCAACTGTTGTTTCAGTTGGCTTTCATTCATGGAATTGATGGAGATGCCATCTTGTCCTCTGGCAGCAAGATGTCTTGGCTAGCCCTGTTTAAGGACTGCTGGAGAGCAGCTACTTGAATAATACAAGGATGGAAAAATAGTGGCATGTAACCAACAGAAAATATACACAAAGATACATGATTTTGATTGCTTTTTAATCATTTTGTTGTTGCTTTAAAACAGATTTACAAAACTATGCAGAAGGAAAATTATTGCTATATAAATTTAAATATCTCATTTTGAATACATACAGATAAATGTGTGCATACATGAAAATACAGTTTTCTAAAACTTATACATAAACT
This sequence comes from Varanus komodoensis, assembly GCF_004798865.1. Classification (NCBI taxonomy): domain Eukaryota; kingdom Metazoa; phylum Chordata; class Lepidosauria; order Squamata; family Varanidae; genus Varanus; species Varanus komodoensis. The sequence continues at coordinate 22,113,531 of NW_025335438.1, forward strand.
TCAGTACAGTCATTGGTACATGTATCCATTCACAAATGATGCCTATATGCCACCTATTCAAATGTTGAACAGATGGTCAGGTCTTCAATTCATTTCCTTATAGGAGCTGAGCATTTATCATTCCAATGTATAAAATTAGTGTTGTAGTTGTTGAAGGAGTGTGGATCATGCATCTTCCAGGAAGAATGTACATGTACATCAGTAATTATTAAAGAATGTTTGAATATAAGTTTATTCATCTAATAACGTCTTCACTAAAAGAGGCAATTATTGGGCATTGTCAAAACTTACGTTAAAAGAAGCATTAGCTGTATTACAGTGCCAGCAATTAACTGGCTTAGACAAACACTTAATAAATACTGTGACAGCCTATAGACTTAAAACAAGATTTCTTGCAGAATGACGCATAGCCTAAGATCTATATAGGGTTCAGATATAAAGGCTAAAGCAGTGAGCCATTAATTAGGCTAAATAGAACAATCCTGTTTCCTATTGTGTTCCTTCTTAAGATTCCACATATACTAACATATATTTACTATGTGAAATATATTCATTATGTATTGCATTTATTAACCAATAATAAGTATTTATAAGTATTAATTAAAGGTCAATATATCATCAACTTCAATAAGTGCTTCCCATGGTGAATGAGGCTCTGAAGCTTAAATGGTGGCAGAGCCAAACCTAGATTCTAAAAAATGTTGGATCTTCAAGTATTGCCATTCAACCAGTCATATTTAACATGCAAAGTAACAAAGGCAAAAGCTCATAATCACTACTCTAGTTGGTTCAGTGTAAAAATCAGGTTACTTATTCAAGTCCAACACAACAGCTTCTTTTTAACCAATTATTAAATCTGGATTTTCCCACAGTATCAATTCAACATGAGAAAATAGATGATAAATAGATAAATAAATAGATATATAGATAAATATAGAATATAAATATAATACATGTGATTTGTATGACACATGTCTCTACCACCCAGGACTATAGTCAGGAACCCTATCAATTTAAATGTGCTAAGAACCCAATTCTGTACATTTACAAATAGGATTCAGACAGGAAGATTTCTAAATTGACCAAGATAGAAAATCCAGTCTAAGTGGAACAAGATTTGGAAAGCCACACCCACCTTCTTGAATCAAAATTGCATTTCCAAGGATCTTCTTAGCATAACACCAATCAACAAACAAACCAACCAAAGCACTGCGTTTTTCAAAATATTTGTGAGGTATAAATGGAGGAATCCCACCTATGGCATAAACAATCTGAGGTATAATACTCATCTTGAGTATATGTACTTTAATTGTTTACACTAGCTCTCTCTCTTCTAGAACCAAAGAGCAAAGGCAAGACATGCACGAGACACTGTTCTTAGACGAACTAAAAGAAGATGGGATCCTGTTCCAACCAGTATAATGGAAAACTCATTAGGACCTTTTCCAATGCAAATTCAACAGGTTTTAAATATTTTACATTTTACATTTCTATTAATATCTACCTTGCACCAGATAATATATATTATTATGCATAGAGATGTTATTGAGAAAACCCAACCAAGGCATTATTAAAAACATGATTTGTAAATGAAATGCTTATGAAATTAATGGAACTTTTGAGAAAGCAAATGTTTTAGGATGAATTGTTAGGAGAGCAGTCATGAAGATTTGGGTAGTTTTAGATTGATTTTCTTTTTAATAAGGCAGGAAATCCATCAGTGAAAACTGCAATATTAAAAGAAGCCTTCAGAGCACCACTATAAAAACTCTCCAAAACCAAGTGCATCTCCTTTATTCTTGCAAGGGGTCTTGCAAGCTAAGAGCAAGGGTCTACAAATCATCATTTTCGTGAACAAACCACTAATTTGTCTTTTAAATTACTTTTGTACTGTTGAGATTGTCTGTGTTACACCAGAATTGCCTAGATGGATGATAGAAGAAATATTCACAATCACTAAGGACCAATGAGAATAAAAGAAAAAGTGAAATAGGTTCAGAATTCTATATGCAGCTTTTCAGCAACTACCATGCAGAGGCAGATAAAATAAATAAAATAAAATAAATTACACTGGCCTCAGGAAGGAAGTAGAAGACCCTTTCCAAAAGATCCAAGAAATCAAAGTGGAATTCAATCTTAGTTTAGGAATGCTGAGAGTCAAACAAGTGAACATTTCTGACAAGGAGAAAATAGATAAAGAGATGGCAGACGTTTTCAGTGAAGGATCTATGAGGAACAACCTGAAATATTAGAAAGTGAAAGATGCTATGAAAGTGCTTGAAAGGAAGAAAGCACCTTGAGTAGATAGGATAGCAATCGAACTGTGCAAGCTACAGGGACTGAATTGGTCCAAATCCTAACAAGAATATGCCAATAATTATGGAAAAGAAAACAATGACCCACAGATTGGACATGTTCAATACACATTCCAGTCCCCAAGAAAGAAGATGCTAAGGAATACAGCAACAATAGGACAATTGCACTCATTTCACAGGCAGGCAAGGTGTTGCAACAAAGGATATTACCCTAAATGGTGCCCAACACTGGAAAAGTGAAGAACCACCCACCAATGAACTGATCCTAAAAAAGATCTTGGACTGTGCAGAAATGGACAGATTGACTTTGTCACTGAAGGAGAAAGAAGACATTGACTTCTATCAAACCTGGGACTCTTTTTATTATTGGCTAGAGAAAGGGGGGTTTGCATAGATTCAAATATGTTTATAAGTTAACATAAAAAGAAAAAAGTGGAGGCTGACCCAGTAGGTCCAATGTTTCTGATGACTGATGTTGTTTTTTAGTTTTTCTTTGTATTAGGTTTATTTAGAATAAAACTTATTCCAAAAAAAAAAGGATATTACCCTAAATGGAATGGGAAATGCCTGATGTCCACACCACATTTCAAAGAAGAAGAGACACTCGAGATCTTATTGCAAATATGCATTGGCGGCTGGTGCACACCAAAACATGTCAGAAGACAGACTTCAACAAAGCCTTAGTTAGTGTGGATCTTGAGAAACTAAGGCTGTTTCTGGAAGAAATGGGTGGTTCTCAGCACTTGATTGTCCCTATGCATAACCTGCATTGTGGATAAGAAGCTACTGTCAGAACAGAATATGGAGAAATAGATTGATTTCATATAGGCAAATGCATTAGACAAGGATGCATTTTATCTGTTCTGTCTGTATGCAGCACATGTCATAAGGAAAGCTAGATAAGGGACAGAGGAAGGGGGAATGAAAATTGGTAGAAATATGCATCAGTAGTTAAGATATGTAGATGAAGCTATATGACTAGCAGAAAGTAGCAATGAAATGAAATGACTGCTGATGAAATTGAAAGAACAATGTTCAAAAGTGGGACCAGCTGAACAGTAAGAAAACAAAAATCATAACTACAAAATGGTAGACCTTTTGCCATCAATGAAGAAATTGAAATTGTGAAAGACTTTGGTTCAGTAATTAATTCAGATGGAAACTGCAGCCAGGAAATTAGAAGAAAACTGAGACTTGGAAGGGCAGCAGTGAAGGAACTAATAAAAATAAGCAGGTGTAAGGACAGTTTACTAGAGAACAAAACCATGATCATTCACATAATTGTATTCCCTTATTTATGGATATGAAAGCTGCACAGAGAAGGAAGATGACTGGAAGAAAATTGATGGGTTTGAAACAAGTTTATGAATATTCTGAACTGTCAGAAAGGCAAATAACTGGGTCAAATCAAGTCAGAACTTTCTCTGAAAGTAAAAATGATGAAATTGAGGCTGTTGTACTTTGGACACATCACAAGAAGGCAAAACTCACTGGAGAAGACAATAATGCTTGGGAAAGTCAAAGGCAATAGAAGTTGTGCAAGACAAGATGTGAAGTGGATCAATTTCATAAAGCAAATTTTGGAGACCATTCATTCATAGGGTTGCCTTAAGTCAGAAATGTCTTGATGGCACATCACAACAAAAATATTTGGTTCTATCCATATTGGACTAACTTAAGTCCCTTTCATTTAAATGGGTCTACTTTAAGCAAGATTAACACTGGATGCATACCACTGTTGTGACAGTCTAGGACAAGGTATTTTACCTATGCTCATATCCTATGAACATATTTGGCATCACAACAGAAGATATTAAATAAACTAAGTCTGTGCTACATGTTTAAATGCAGAAATGGAAGCCTACTGCATGTTAATGCTTCCACCTGGAAGCTGCTTATACATTTGTGCTTACTGCTTCACACAAGTCCATAATATTGGTAAACTATTCACTAAGCTTGTTAATGGCAACACCAGTTTGACAATGGAACAGACTGTCTTGGGAGGTGATGGACTCTCCTTTGCTGGAGATATTTAAGCAGAGACTGTATAACCAACCCTCAGGGATGGTGTAGTTGCACACTGCATTGTATTTCTTGCCTTGAGCAAGGAGTTGGACTTGCTAACTCCAAAGTTCCATTCAGCTCAATGATTTTATGAACCTATTATGTGTATTCACCTAATCACACAAATTTTCTACTACAGTGCCTGAGGCAACCAAGATGTGACGCCCTGGCAGGAATATGCACTTTTCAGGCAGGATTATCCACAGCCAGCTACAATTGTTACAGACCTTGTATGGGGCCACTAGTATATGGAAATATTTTATCGCCATGTAATACAAAGGCTTGCAATGTATGGCTGTGAAGGCTGTGAAAGCTGGACCATAAGGAAGGCTGAGCGGCAAAGGATTGAGGCCTTTGAATTGTGGTACTGGTGGAGACTCCTGCGAGTCACTTGGACAGCAAGGAGATCAAACCAATCAGTCCTAGAGGAGATCAACCCTGACTGCTCTTTAGAAGGCCAGATACTGAAGATGAAACTCAAATACTTTGGCCACCTAATGAGAAGGAAGGACTCCCTGGAGAAGAGCCTAATGCTGGGAACAATAGATGGCAAAAGAAGAAGGGGATGGCAAAGGATGAGGTGAATAGATGGAGTCACTGAAGCAGTTGGTGTGAGCTTAAGTGGACTCCAGGGGATGGTGGAGGACAGGAAGGCCTGGAGGAATGTTGTCCATGGGGTCGCGATGGGTCGGACATGACTTCGCGACTAACAACAAGAATTACAAAGGGATCCTTTATAAATCATGCAATTCCTGGCGGATTCTTAATAAGTAGGCAACAAGAAAGGCAATGTTCATTAACATTGGTTTTTGTTTCAAGTTTTTTTGCATTTTCACAGTTCTCTTCTGACATGGACCTAAAATACAATATTAGATATTCCATAAGTGGCCACGGTGTTGACAAACCACCACTAAATTACTTTTACATTGAGCAAGAAACTGGAAACCTCTTTGTTACCAGACCTATAGATCGGGAGATGTACCCAGAATTTAAGGTATGAGTTCCAAACTTCTCTTTATTGACTGGTAATCAATGGTTAAATTTATTAATGGAATTTCTTTTACTATTCTGTATATATTCAAAAGGAATGTGGTGGTGCAGCGGGTTAAACCACTGAACCAGTGGGCTGGTTGATCGAAAGGTTGACAGTTTGAATCTGCAGATGGGATGAGCTCCTGTACTCTGTCCCAGTTCCTACCAACCTTGCAGTGTGAAAGCATGCAAATGCAAGTAGATAAAAAGGTACCATTTCGGTGGGATGGTAACAGCATTCCGTGCACTTCGGTGTTTAGTCATGCCAGCCACATGACCACGGAGACTGTCTGCGGACAAATGTTGGCTCCCTCAGCTAGGAAATGAGGATGAGCAGCACCCCCTAGAGTCAGACATGACTGGACTTTAATGTCATGGGGAAACCTTTACCTTTTACCTATATATTCAAAAAACAGACATATGGTCATGCTATCAATCATGTCTATTATTTCTTCATCTTCAGTATGAGGAACAGAATGGTTAAAAACAACATACACTGAAAAGAAAAAGAAGGAAAAAAACCAAATATTTGGCTTGCTAAAAGTAGCCAGTGAGTTCTCTTGGGAAAGAAATGTAAAGTGAATGCACATATGTAACAAATGAATAGCTATTTGTCTGACATTTATTTTGTAGATAATTGTATGTCCAAGGTTGGCATGTTATACTTGCCACTTAAAAGCCCTTTTTGGGAGCTTTCTTTTGAAGGTTTCCCTCTGTTCTTTAGTGTCTAACAGCTTTCCCTGATCTATATACTAGAGATCTTTGGACAAGAGATTCCACTCTCCCCTCCCAGCTTGGCCATTGGTAGTTCCAGCAGGGTATGATAGGAGCTGTAGTTCAGCATATCTGGAAGTTCCAAGTTGGGAAAGACTGCCATCCAGTCATTTGCCATTTGGTTGCTAGGCAACATATTGAACCCAGGCTATAGTAGCATAGCACCCTCTTGCCTGGACAGCCAGAGGCTCCTGTTGGGGTGATCTGATGGGGAAGAAGACTGATGTGAGTGCTGAGGGAAGCTGCGCCGGCATCAGTCAAACAGCCTGAGGAGTCATTTAGGGGGCTTTTTCCCAGATGAGAGATTGCAGACAGGATTTCCTTCGGAATGCTAATACCTTCCTTAATTTATCACTTTTCTGATAACACTTCTTTCATGCAGTGGAAAAGTTCAGGACAAGGTGGCCAGTCAGGCAGACATGAAGAACATGTCATTGGGTGCACATTCAAGCAGAAAATTTACTTCTGCAAAACATTGTATGGAAATATGAAATGGAACAATTGTCACCTGATTTGTCAAAAAGAATCTATGCTGGAGCAATTGGGAATTAAAAGTATTTCTTTTACTCTGTCTTATGCAGCTCATTTGCTATGCAGTGGCGCTAGATGGTTATACCCCAGAAATTCCACTTGAACATATGATCAGAATAGAGGATGATAATGATAATGCTCCAGTTTTTGACCGTGATATTTATATTTTTCATATTCTTGAAAACAGTAGAATTGGTAATGTTAATTTTAAATATCTCTTTGGATAAACATTTGTATGATGCTAATTAAAACTGAATACATCTTTGCAATTTCTCTACCAGTGTTATTGGATCAGTTTCAATAGTTAGTTTGATCATACTTCAAACAGATGTGTGCATGCACATTTGGAAATGTTATTCTGAACATGTATCTGGAAAATTCAAATAACATCTCTTAATGCACAAAGGTGTATTCACACAGCTGTGTATACATACACATTCGTTCTTTTTAAAAATATTTTCATTCAGTGTCAAATCTGCAGTGAGAAAATACCAGCTCCGAATTATTCACAGATCCATGAATGTGTGTGTCTTTTAATGTTACTCCCTAAGTACAACTTCTTCTCTCCTACTCCATTAAATGAGGTTTAAAAAGTTGCTTGCAAAATATATAGGATAATATGTATAGGAACATGCATACATACAACTGTGTGTGTGTGTGTGTGTGTGTGTGTGTGTAGAATATATAATGTACAGAGGAAAGATGCAGTTTATGCTGCATAGTAAAATGTTCTATCATGCATGCAATACTCAAAGGATCCATATATGGTATGGTTGGTATTGGTTTAACACATCCTTGTGTGTTTTGATATTTGATTAATTTAAAACTGGTTTCTTTGTCTTAAAAAATGGAATTAAACATTGCCCAGCTTTCAAGTTCTCCAGTATTTTATGGGAATGCAATGGGAATCCCATACACACTATGGGAATCACACACACACTTCCCCAAGCAACTTGTTGTAAGGACACAGCATATCTACTTTCTCTAAGAAAAAAATAAAATAGAAGAAATCTGTTTTCAGTGAGAACACACACACACATGGAAAGAGGATGGCATGTGTTGGACTGGGACTCAGGTGATCTAGGTTCTAGTCTCACTCAGTCACAAAGCTTGCTGAGTGAGTTTGGGCTGGTCATACTTCACAGAAATGTTGTTGTGAAGATAAAATGGATAGGAGAAGCGCCTTGTAAGCTGCCTCGGGTTCTTACAAGAAAGAAAACTGGGTATAATACAATAGTACTTACAATAGTAGTAGAAGTGGTGATTCCATTGATTAAATGTTCACTAATGCTATATCCCCATAAATTGATAAGAAATCTCTATAGATTTCTCAGAAATAAGTATACCTTTTTGTGGTAAATTTTGAAGTGTATGGTTGGATTTATGAAAAATGATCTAAATTATACTTGGAAATCTGTCCTATGAAAGAAAACTGGAAATTTAAAATTGATTCCTTGTACATGCAGGGACAACAGTTGGGCAAGTGACTGCAACAGATAATGATGAGCCATACACCTTACATACTAAAGTGAAATACAAACTCGTGCCCCAGAATCTTCAAAATTACCAGAATCCGTGGGCATTTGTTATACACCCTGATTCAGGCTTTATTACTGTAGCATCACCAGATCTGGACAGAGAGGTAATTTTTCTGTGCGTCTATCATGCATTGACATACTGTAAGTCTGTGAGCTGATATGATAAGAAAACATGCTGGATATTAAACAGAGAGGAGATATAAATAGACTGATCTCAAATATCTACAAGTGCTTAAATCCAGACCCTCTCTAGTCATCAGAGAGATTACATAGATAGATGTTGTAGAGATCAAGTTCAACTCTCCTTTCAGCCACTGGATGACTTGGATCAGTCATGCACTTGATTCACATGTAATGACAATCCAAAGTATAGTTCATTGTTGACTCATTGGTTGTCATTATGTACAAACCCTCTACTATGGTTCAATAATGGGTTGTTAACAATACAATAAATACATTATTTATTGTTGGATTGGAATCTCTGGTTCCTTGTGATACACAGGGTATAGTTAAACCACAGTGCAGGGATAACACATACAAGTAACCCAGGATTCAACGATAACCCAAACTTGCATCCATACCCTGGGTTAACAGAACATGTGAACCACTGTAATGATAAAATATGTGTGTGTGCATGTGTGTGCATACACTTTCATGTGTGCAAATGTGTGTGTAGAAGCCACAATTTTGCTTTGAGCTCCATAGAGAAGAGGTTCTTATGAATGTAATAAAAATAATAGCTAAAAAAGCTAGATGTCATGGGGACACTGAAGAAAGAAGAGAGGCTGGTGCTTTGGGTCAAGATGTCATGCCAGTTGTTCCTTTTCAAACAAGATATGCCTGTTGTTGCAAATAAGCAGTTCAAGGCATGTGTCCTGTTCCAATTCTGTGTTGAAAGTGCAAACAACCCCAACCAAATTGCAGTCTTTTAAATCAATATAAAGAGAAAAATCTCCATATTTCTTTTCAATGTTCTGCAGACAATATCAGAGTATAAAGTTCACATAGAAGCAAGAGATATGGGAGGCCAGGAATTCGGTTTGTGCACCACAGCAGAAGTGTTCATTGGGATTGAAGATGTAAATGACAATGCTCCAGAATTAATGCAAACTATGGTATGCTTGTCTTTATCAGAACGTTTAAAACCTTGGTTACCTCCTGGATGATCTCAGTTTTCTATAGTGCTATTATAGCAAATTGAATCCAAGATTCAGTCCAGAATACAGGATCCAATCCTTACAGTAGACCAAAGGGACTTAAGGTAGTCATCACTAACCCTTTCCACTGTTTTAAATGCGACTTTCCTAAACATGACTCAGTTTCAATCTCAAGCCACTCTTCTACATGTATTCGAGAGATTGTCATAGGGGAATGATGCTACAAAGAATGGCTAGAAGGCCAAAGAAAAACAAGAAATAAGTGTGCAAACTGAGATCCACGTACAAAGAAAGCACAGATACATACAAGATGTATCAAAGTGTCTAAAGTGTTGATAAACTAATATTTTAAAACTTGTTTACTTTAGTATGAAGTGCAATTATATGAAAATACAGTAAATGGAGAAATATTATGCATCCCTGTGATTGATGATGATGAACCTGAAACAGCCTCGTGGTTGGCTACATTCACTATTATAAAAGGAAATGAAGATAATAGTTTTTCTATTACTATTGATCAAAAGAGGAATGTTGGCTGCTTAGCTGTGTTAAAGGTAATTGTACATAGGAAAGACTGGGGCACGGGGGTGTGGGGGGGTGTTAGGGTAGGGAAAGAGTGCATAATGTAGAAATGTTATAATAATCATAATCATAATCATAATGTGAGGGAAAGAGTGCATTTGGGTCAGGAGCTAAGGAACAACTTGAAAATCTGCAGATACTTGCCCAACTGATCTTCTGTTTTGCAATTTTCCTGAATTTTGTCTCTAACTAGCTTGAAGTCATCTTAGATATCATTAACCTATTATAATAATTTTAAAAATTGAAAGGTAGCTTGCATTCCCTTGCTTATAAAGTCCATTTTTCATCCAGTTCATCATTTTGCTTTTCCTTGCCTATAATTATTTGTAAATAAGAAATCAAGTTAAAAAAAATACACTCTGAACCCCCTTAACTGAGATAAAGGATGAATAACAGTTACATGGAAGATACATAACAGATGTCAGACAGCAGATGTTACATATATTTTACCAACAAAATACTACTTGGGAAGAAGAATCCCTGATTCTTGCATTTCTTTCCAGGGACTGGACTATGAAGATACCAAGGAGAGAATATTAGAAATTATTGTAAATAATGAAGCACCTTATGCTCCTTATTCAAAAGCCTTTCCAACAAGGACAGCTGTTGTTGTGATCAGAATTAAGGATCAGGATGAAGCACCAGTATTTGAGCCATCTGAATATGTTCTAAACATAAAGGAATGTTTGCCAGGTGGAACAGTGGTTGGTAGTTACCAAGCAAGGGACCCATTAACTGAGACAAGCGGAGGCCTAAGGTACATGGGGTTTTTTGTTTTGTTTTTTGGTTTTGGGAATTTGGTTAATAGTGTAATTTAGTCATAGATTGTGCATAACATCAGGAAGCATGTTTGGCACATATCCGTCTACTGAAATTGAGAGCTGTTGTCAGACTGTTACTGGCTACTGTAAACTGAGTCAGACTCCATATGAGGCAGCTTGTTTTCTTGATACCTTCCTGTGTTCTTAACAGTTACAGAATAATAAACAACCCATGTGATTGGATCACCATTGATCACAAAGGACAGCTGAGAACCACTAAAATTTTAGACAGAGATGCAGCAAACCTTGAATATACTCAGTGTAAGGTAACAGTCTCTGCAACTGATCAGAGTGAGTACCAAATGCACTTAAAAGTTGGTGTTGATGTAACATTAGACTCAAATCATTAACTGTATTCTGTGCTGTCTCCCTCTCAAGCCACTGCTTTGAAAGTGTTCCAATACTGTTAGAATTCAAGCATCCTATAAGTCAGTTTATTGAGGGTTAAATCCAATGTTACACAACAGAATACACAATGGAATTTTCCCTTCCCTTCCTTTCTTTTACACCCCTTACATGTCCCATATCTGTTCCAATGCATCCCCCCAACTCTCTGAGATAGATTTGTGTGGGGACAAAGGAGTCCATTCTACCTGGAAATAATCCTAGGTGTATCAAGTCTCATAGCTGAAGTATATCTCATGTCGAAAAGCAGATATTTTATTTTCCCCATCATTGTACATCTGCTTGCTTCCTCTGAATCAACTACAACAGGATATTATGGAATTAGTCACAACCCAGCAGTCATACAAATGCATAGACCTCAATACTTGCAGGAGCTTTCTTTTACAAGCAGGACCACAACTCCATTAGCATATAACATAGTTCCTTTCACAGAAGTTAACAGAAAGTTTCTGTGTCAGTAAATATTTGACACAGTAAATATTTGACACAAATAGTTGTATTATATTTTGTGTAACTGCAAGATATGGGAAACCTACAATGGGTTACACCAAATTTCATCTGTCTGGCAACAGAACCGAATTCATTAGCAAAATGAATTTCTCAGTCCCTTGGTCCCCAGTGTTGCGCTGGGAGATTATGGAGAGCATGGAAAGGTACAGTGGGGTGGACAGGAAGGGAAAATTCTAAGGCATGAGTGGACTTTTCTTTGTTCAGCATTGGAGAACATTTACTCTTTAATTTGATAATTACATGTGCACCTTTCTTCTAAGAACTCAAGGCAGCATAGTTTTCAGTAGTTTCTTCTGCTGAGGCACAATTTTGTTATTGGAACCTTCTCTTCTTCTTTTTACCCCAAATGTCTAGAACAGATTTGCATTATCCTCCACAGCACTTGTGGGCCCGCAAAACCCACAGGATACAAGAAGAGATTTTGTCTCCTTCTGACCTCTGTGCTGATCACATCTGATCAGTCCTCTGCAAAAGTAAAAGTCAGTTGTCCTTGCAGAAAAAGGAAGGGTTCGTAGAACAGAGCCAGCTGTTTAGTTAGTTAGCTCAGTTATAATAAGGTTGGAATAAAAGAATTGCTTGCTTTGCTATGAACCTGCCCCACTATGGAATGTATTCCCTCAAGAACTGATTGCCCATCCCTCTTGGCCATTAGGAAGGTGCAAAGACTCTTTACAGACAGGCTCTTCACAATGTGTACTTTTAATGTTTATGCCATTATAATTCTCCTGTTTGTATTGTGTTGAGATTTTACTGTTTAAATTCTTGTATACCATCTTGATGGCTTTTAGCAGATAAGACACCATATAGATAACAATAGTGAATAAATAAGGGAGCAAAGAGAGTTGAAACCACAAACATTTTGGAATATTTTGAATAGTTGTATTTGAATTCTCTCAAGATGTTCTTAGAATCTTACTAATAATTTTGAAACTTTTGTTTTTCTTTTTAGCAGAATGTTACTTCTTTCTCTTTGTTGTATACTAACATAGTACTGAACAGGAATAATATTTCAGATGTTTAATTATTCTTATCAAGCCATATTTAGTCAGGGTACAATCCTGTATATTTCTAGAAATGTCTTACAACTCCTAGCATTCTCCAGTCAGGTTTGCTATGCTGTGGGATTTCCTGCGGGTGGCTGACTGGCCGCTGTGTGAACAGAAGGTTGGATCAGATGGCTCCTGGTCTGAGCCAACACGGCTCTTCTTATGTTCTTGAGCCACAGGAGGGTGAGAAAAAAATTATCATCTAATTTGGGTTGCAAAATCATTATCATGACCATGTATCTTCAGAGACGAGATGAAGCCAGCCTGGTTTTGAAAAGTTTATGTATTTACTGCATTAAACTATGAGGTATTTTAATTTCCCAGGTGATAGAACAGGTACTGGGGAAATTGTGATAAAACTAATGGATGAGAATGACAATTATCCAGTGGTTACTAGAAAAAAGTATATCATGTGTAAGGACAAGAAGCCAGTTATTATTACGGCCTTTGATGCTGATCTGCCTCCCTACACAATACCATTCCATTTTGAAATAGAGTTGCCAATGAGCTTAACATGGACAATAACACAAAATGAAGGTACGCTTATACCTTCTGGCTATTTCACTCCTATAAATATAAGTATGGTTAATGCAGCAATCTATTAGTATTCAATACTAGTTCTGAATGATTTGTTTTACAGACGACTCAGCATTGCTTTCACCAGTGGAAGAAATAGTCTATGGCTCTTATACAATTAATGTGAAGATATCGGATAATGCCGGTCACAGTGGAACAAGTGAAATAATAGTGCAGTATTGCAACTGTGTGATTCCAAGTGAATGTTTTGAACCCAGACCAGGTATCCCTATGGATCATGTTCCTTTGGACGTTCCTGTAGCTCGTAGTCCCTCTGAAGAGCTATCTAATTCAACTTTGGCCCCCTGGGGCGTTGCTGCAACAGTACTGGGATTACTATTACTGCTGTGTAAGTATATGTATCTCTTGTACATGAAGGGCAGCATGAGTCACTAAGGGAGCAATCCAGTCATGGATAAGGGTGGAAGATGTAGAGAAGTGAAGGGCACTGCTGTGCTCCTTCTCCTGCAATTCAGCTAGTTGGCTCCTCATGGCTATTGATGTGGGGGCTTAGGAGCTGGAGGAAAGGATGCTGAGGTGCCACCAGTTTATACCATACCATGCAGTTCCATGATCCTCCCTTCCCTACTCCTAGAGCACCTCTAAAACCCTGACTCCAAGGTCACTTTTGCAACCTTCAAGATCAGCCTGCTGCATCTTTCCATCCTGGATGTGACAAGGGATCTTGCCATGAGGTTGAAGTGATTTTCTGACCTCATAGCTGAGTCTCTGAGCATCTAGAGCAGGCATGTCCAAAGTCCGGCCCAGGGGCCAACTGCGGCCCATTTTCAAATTTCGAGCGGCCCACAGCCTCTTCTCCCCGCCGGCTCAGCCTGTCACTCATCCCCGCTGGCCGGCATTTTTCCCTTCACCGCACAGCAGTTCCTGCAGCTGTCCCCTGCTGCCTCCTGCTCCTTCAAGGCTGGTGGTTATATTTCACCAGAATATGGCAGTAGACCTGAGTCAGCACTCTCGCCGCGTGACACAAGGCTTGTGTGCCCATTTCTAAAATGGCGACTATAACTAAAAAAAGGAAAGTTGACAGCGAGGGCCGCCGCTTCCAGGGCAAGTGGAAATTGGAGTATTTTTTCACTGAAATACGAAACAATTGTGTCTGCCTAATTTGCCAAGAGACTGTGGCTGTTTTCAAGGAATTCAATATCAAGAGGCACTACCAGATGAAACATGCTAACTACAACAAGCTAACTGGGAACGAATATGGCGAAAAATTGAAGGAACTGGAAGCTGCTTTAACGGCACAGCAGCGCTTTTTCACAAGAGCCCGTGAGTCAAATGAAAATGCCACAAAGGCAAGCTACAAGGTGGCAACGCTGATTGCTAAGCACTGCAAACCTTTTATTGAGGGTGAATTTATTAAAGACTGCGTGATGAAAATGGTGGAGAAAATTTGTCCTGAGAAGAAGCAAGTGTTGGCCAATGTTTGCCTGGCTCTTAACACTGTGGTACAGAGAATTGAAGATGTTTCATCTGATATTAAGAGACAGTTAGAGGCAAAAGGAGTGGAGTTTGACTTTTTTTCATTAGCCTGCGACGAAAGCACAGATGCATCTGATACTGCTCAGTTACTGATTTTTTTGAGAGAAGTGGACAATGACATGAATGTGAGTGAAGAGCTACTTGACCTCCAGAGCCTTAAGGACCAAACAAGAGGAACAGATTTATTTGTTTCTGTTTGTTCCGCCGTAGATGACATGAAACTACCGTGGAATAAAGTCACTGGGATTATTACGGATGGCGCACTTGCCATGGCTGGCGGGCGAAGTGGATTATTAACCCTAGTCTGTAACAAAGTCAGCGAAGGAGGAGGCAAAGCTATAAAACTCCACTGTATTCTTCACCACCAAGTTTTCTGTGCCAAACATCTGAAATATGATCATGTTATGAAACCAGTGATGAAGGCTATTAATTATATTCGCTCCAAAGCCCTGTGCCACCGCCAGTTTCAACAGTTTCTACTTGACATCCAGGCTGAATACGGAGATGTTGTGTATCACAACGAGGTAAGATGGCTCAGTTGGGGGTCTGCACTGCAGCGCTTCTATTCTCTTAGGGAGGAAATCGGACAATTCTTGGCAAAAAAGGGACAACCGATGCCAGAGCTATCTGATCCTGCTTGGCTGGCTAATTTTGGATTTTTAGTTGACATAACATGACATCTGAACATGCTGAACATGAGCCTTCAGGGGCAAAATGCAGTGATAAGCCAACTGCCTTCACATATCAAAACGTTTGGGACCAAGCTGCTACTTTTCCAAAGGCACCTGTCACAAACGCAGCCCAATACCACACATTTCCCATCGCTGCAGGAAATAATGACCAGTTTTCCACAGAACAATATAAGTGCGCAAATAAGGAGGTATGAAGCAGACATCACATCTCTGGCTGAAGAGTTTCAACAGTGCTTTTGGGATTTTGCAGCTATTGAAAAGGAGATCACGCTTTTTTTATCTCCTTTCTCTGTGGACCCTGATGACACTCCAGACCACCTGCAGCTGGAGCTCATTGAGCTGCACTGTGACGCCGAGTGTTGCAGTCGGCACCAACAGCTCCCTCTTGTCAACTTTTACCGCCAGCTGGATAAAGACAGGTTCCAAGAGATTCGAACATTTGCTAAGAAAATGCTGAGCTTGTTTGGTTCGACATACTTGTGCGAGAAGACATTCTCGGTTATGAATATTAACAAGAACCGTA
Organism: Varanus komodoensis; assembly: GCF_004798865.1. Classification (NCBI taxonomy): domain Eukaryota; kingdom Metazoa; phylum Chordata; class Lepidosauria; order Squamata; family Varanidae; genus Varanus; species Varanus komodoensis. The sequence goes on from NW_025335438.1 coordinate 22,129,594, forward strand.
TGAGGACAAGACTAAGTGACTTTCACCTGTGTGACATCTTGCGCATCAAAACCACTGTTTTTGAGCCAGACCTGGCCTATATAATGCAGTCGAGATCTCACTATCACCCTTCACATTAGTGCAGTTATTTGTTTAGTCTTTCATAAAATAGTTCATTTGCATTTAATGTTAATGGTTCAAAGAATGTCAGGCTGAATGGTCGGCCCCCACACATTTTCACCTCACCAAATCTGGCCCTCCTTGCAAAAAGTTTGGACACCCCTGATCTAGAGTCTGTCTAGAAGCTGTCTAGGATCCATAGCATTGTGCTACTCAGGTCAAACTACACATAGTTATTTTCTTTACTCTAGATTTTTCAACATGATACATTTACTGGGTGTTTGTCATTCCCTGTGTAGTTTGTTCTTTATTCTAATCTACACTTTTGGAAAGGTCTTAATGCAGCAGGAAAAATGTGGCATTTAATGTTTGTGTAACTGTGTTACTGCTTTACCGCTTGTGTAATTGTGTAGCAGGTTATGTAGCAGGTTATGTAGAGCATGGGAAGGTAGGTTATGTAGCAGGAAAGAAAAGAAATATTTTTGTGCAGTTCTTGAATCTCAGTTCTGTGACAAAAATGAGTACACATAAATCTGATCAACAGCCTATCAACAGTTTTGAATTGAACAGCTCTAAAAAATAATACAGATGTTAACAGTGAGACCCAGGGGGCTTTAACTCCTTGTCCTCATCTGTAGTGCCAGTCAGAAGGAGGGGCCACATACCACCAATTTATCTTGCCAAACATGATCCATTTGTGTTAATTATTGTTATTTGCAATGCAAGTTGCCAGACCAAGGGCCTGATCTGGATCAGGTCTATGGTTGGCCATTCAGACATTGTCAAAGAGGAGCAAATGGACAAAAGATGGGTACAGATTTACATAAAATGTGCATGTGCTAATAAATATGCATGCACATCATGAAATGATTACCATATAACTGCATCTCCCCATAGGAAGAAAACCCCATGACCAGTGTGCCTGCTTGGTCCTTTTTCTTGCTGGACATCCTCAAGGCCCTTCTTATGACCTTTATTTTTAAGTCAGACTGGGGCAGGTCTTTCATTCAAAGAGTGGACTGTTCAGACTATGGTTGTAGGCTTGCTGGTTGGCATGAATAAATTGCCATGACACTTGGCTGTGTGAGCCTGCACTCCATTTTACGAAAAGAACTTTGAAAAAAATCAGTTGTGATTCTCCAATCAGATGCTGCCTTTGGGGGACATGGTCAGTGAGGACACAGGATCTGAAGGCAGACTCTGGTAGGTTCAGATCACTATTACTCAAAACCTAAGCAAGAAAGGGGTTATTTTAAATGGCATGCTGAACAACAAGGTCATGCCAACAACAGTCATGTCAATTTCTTTTCAGCTAGCCATGCAAGCCTGCAGCTGGGAGCAAGGAGAGGAAAGAAAAGCCACCTCTGCAAGTTCAGGGGGTTGCTCCAGGGCCCCCCAGATCCTGGGGGCCTGGACCTACTCTCCAAGATCTGACTCTGGCTACACCTCTGTAAGCATTGCACATATTCCAGTGCCCTTCCCTGTGCTGCTTAAATATATACATTTCTCTCAAAGTTTTATAAACATGAACACCTACTTCCTACGGTAATGAAGTCCAAATTCCATCATACATGCTTTTAAATAATAAATGAAACCTAAATATCAGGTTTTGTATATTTCCTCCTGCAGTAGGCATGGGTACATTCCTAGGCTTTTGGATCCATAGAAAAGGTCTTATGGCTCGAGAAGTGTGTGACAATGTAGCTTTCCAGAACTTAATGGTATCAAACATTGAAGCACCAGGTGAAGAACTCATGGTAAGCAACATTTTGCCTGTCTGTCTAGCTTGCCTAACTAATGAGTAAACTAGCCAATGTATTTGCTATTTTTTAAAAAAAGGACAACTGTATTTCTGTGATACAGGGGCCCGGTTTGTTTGTAGCACCAGCTGCTAGGTTGAATGATCCAAGAGTTGCTTGGCTGCACACAAGTGACATTATAACAACATCATTGCAACAACATCCTGTTCTTGTGGCGCTTCTGAAAGCAGAAGTGGGGTGGAGCCAGCCTGCTTGTGCACATGCAGTTTGTTAACCATGGGTCCACTGGACAGAGTGAACTGGGCCAGAGTCCATGCTTAGGTGATTGCACGTTGCATTTGTAAAAGTTAATGATACAAGGATAGGAGGAGAAGTACACGAATTGCCAATGTTGTCACTATAAAAAGGCACTACTGAGTTTCTATAGTATGTGTGTGGAGGGATTTGGAAAATCAGCAGTAGTGAGTCTGCTGAATGTATCAACATATCAATTCAGTAGTAAAAATAACATGTTTCAGATCATTTGCTGAATGGTCAGGCAGTTTTCATTGTAACAATCAGGGTCCTGAATTTTCAAAAGACTGGTGGGTACAGATCCAGAAAAGGGATCACTTTCTGGCTTAGGAATTCAAGTGGGCCCAACTCTTTTTGTTAAAAAGATGGAATTGGAGTTGCAAACTTAGCCTATTGAAAACTTAGTCTGTAACATGATTGCAGGTGGGACCTACAGGTTCTGCTCTGTAAAATGTATCAAGAGCATGTTCCAGAAGGAATGGTGCCTTGGCCAGAAAACAGTGAAGATGGCAAGGAAATGGGCAAGAGTTGCTGCTTTGAACAACATGAAGCAAGAAGGGGTGGATTTAGATGGGTTAGGAGCAAACTATTTAATGTATCGTTCAGTCTTGGTTCAGAGCAAGCACAGGCTTCATTTTTATGACCATTCCAGATTTTTCCATTGAACAGTAGAACTTTTTTTCCCCAAGACCCTCCAGTTGGATTCCTTATGACTAGTCACATTGACTGGGGCTGATGGGAGGTCCAAGATTGAAAGACAAAGGTTGGGAACAGCTACTATTAGTGAGAAAAAGGAACTGCTTCTTTCAGAAAATCTTTTATATTTCCCCCACAACCCAGAACCTTCACATTAAAACAATGAATGCATCCATGAGCATGAGCACACTTGAAGAGAAAACTGGAAAGAAGGAAAGCTTGGAACTTGTCAAGGGAGGAGGAAATCAAGTGGCGGCTTCATTAAGGGATTCTGAACTGCTTCAGAGGAATTTGAACAGAGATTTCTGTTCCAAATGGCAGAATTTCACCAATTCTCATTTAGCTGAAGTAAGTCCAAATCCAACACCATGTAGGTGTTCCGATGTAGATTTACCAGAGTTCATGCTCAGACTAATGTTAAGCTTATTCACTTAAGAAGCAAGTGTTGGTGCATTTTCTGGTTTTGAATATTGCTGTATTGCTCTAGTTATTTCAGACGTTTGGGTTTATTAATAAACCAACATTGTATTGCTCTATTCAAAAAGGTGAATTTGATGGGTTCTGTCATTTTACTGAAATTGCTTCTGTTTGATTCATGTTTGTGTTCCACAACAGTGGTACATTTACTTGTATAAAAGATTTATATGCCATCCATTTTTAAGAAATGGTATGAGACAGCTAACAATATCTTATTAAACAAGTTGAAAGTAAGTTATAAATGATACAGCATAAAGCAGCGAGATAAAACAGGAAAAAGCAGGAGAAAACGAGGGGGAAGCAGAATAAAACAGTATCCGCAACATCCACATCTATTGGTCTATAATTCCCCTACTTGATCATGCTGGCTGGGGCAGTGGGAATTAAAGTCCAAAAACATTTGGAGGGAACCAGGATACCTACCCCAAATTTCATGGATGCTTAGAATAATGCTGGTGTGCAAGGAATCATATGTATTATGGAAGAGACTGGAGGAAAAAAGTACAGTTTTGCTCTGGATACAAAAACTGATTCCTGTCTCAGATATGGAAGCTAAATTTTATTCTTAATTTTTAGTTTTTGAAAAAGTACATAAATCATTTATAAGAGTTTCTTTGCATTGATTAGTCCCTGTGAGAATTTTTTTAAAAAGAGAACAGACATCTTCTGTATGTGGGAACAATTGCAGAGTACATTGACAAAACATTAAATGATTAAACAATTAAATGTAAAATCTAAAAAATTCCTCTCACTTTAGATGCATTTAAGAAAATGATTAATGGTTAGGCATTTTTTCTATCTATACAGCTGGTGTTTCAATGTGAACAGGATGAAGACCATAAACATGATGGAGAATATGTACATCGATATAAATATGAAGGAAAAGAATCACCAGTTGGTTCCCTGAGCTCCTGTACTGGCCAGTCAGATGAAGAGGAACTTGATTTTTTAAATCATCCAGAGCCCCCTTTTAAGGCATTGGTTGAAAACTTTGTAAAGAAATGAATGTGTTGCAACTGGTTTTGAAAGCCCTGGCCACAATCCACCAGGAAATCCTTTATGTGAGCACCACTGGAATGAATGGATGCTCCTGAGCAATTCCATTTTCAGTAGTTTTCCCATTCCTTTTTCTCCTTCAGTCAGTTTTGCCCAACCTGGTGTTTTCCACATACATTAGACTCAGACTCCTATATTCTCTAGCCATTAGGTATATTCAAAAATGATTTTAATATTAGGTATTACTGAAGATACTGAAAAGTATTTGTCCTGTGTGAACAGTACAATCTACATTTTAAGCAGCTGAGCCAGGCTGGGAATTGTAGAACTTTTTTTCTATCTAAACAAGTACATTTTAAACAGTTACCTATTTTTTCTCTGCCTACATTTAAATCACTCTTTTAAAGCAACCCTAAAATAATTTGATCTCAGAATCAAAATTATCTGCTATATAATTCTGTGAATTACAGTTTTCATTTGACTGAGTCTTTTTTTCTTTTAAGAGCTTTGAAAATAACTGATCCCAATGTTATTTGTGAGCACATTGATATATATACTGTTTAAAATTATATATGTAATTGCTTGTGCACTGGGTTGTGCACTTGACCACCAGCCACCACATATTTATATTTAGGTCCAACTGAAATTAATGAGATTTATGCCTATGTAGATTTTTCAGTCTGAACTGTGGAAATATTAAAATGAAAAACAGTACTTTATAAAGTTGCTGAGTGACTCAGTCCTGTTATTTTTGATTAGACATGGAAAGGCTTGTCTTTCTTACTTGTTGTGTGGATGTGATTCTCATGATTACTTCTGAGTAGACTTGTTTCCTACTACAAATTGGTAAAAATAGAATTCGGGGGGGGGTGCCCCACCCACACTGGGATAGAGTCATGAAATCAAGCCACACCCCTGCATTAGCATATCAAAGCTTGATTGCCAGTTTAACAAAGAAACCTCATTAGTGTATCAGAACTTAGGGTGGGTTTGCAAGACAAGAGAAGTCAGAATAAGATCTTACTGTTGCAGCAGTGCTATGTTGTCTGCACCCAGTTCCAGGATTCTTGCATGATAGGATTAGTTTTCTGAAACCACAGAATCAATGGTATAAGGTTTCCACACTTCCAGGACCCCTCTGGTTGTCAGAACCCAGGATTACCAGTTTACCATTGTTGGGATGGAAACATCATAACGTTTCCTGGCAGAAGAACTCTGGCTGCCACTAGCCTCTGATTTCTACTGCCCTCAGCTCCCTAGCTACAGATGTGTCATCGCTCACTTTATCGCTCATTCCCATCGGATGAGCAATGTGTCCAAATCCTTTTTTATTTTTGGAAATAGGGATTCGGCATGGGAAGACATGGAGGGAGAAGGGGGAATCATGGTGGAACAGTTAAGACAAAATCTCTGTGTGGGTTGAACAAGCTGGGAAGTGTTACAGACATACAGGTGCTCTTGTAGCGGGAAGGGGGAAACTCACCTCAGAGTTCCATTAGATCAATCAGTAAGAGGTTGCTGTGGTCCTCAGGCAAGAACAGATGAAAGGCAGGATTTTGCCCAAGGGGAATGTCAGAATGCATGGTGAGGCCAGAAGGATTGATTGAGGTATACAGAAACTGTACAGCTCAGGAAACTGCATAATAGTCTGACGGGTAATTCTGGATAAAATTCCAGATGCTTTGGAAACAACACAGGGTTGTTTGCCATGCCATGTGAATCCAGCCTCTACATTGGATTTAGTCATAGTTGGAGTAGACACATTAAAATCAAAAGGGCTTAAGTTGATTGTGATTCACTTGAATAGTACTAGTTTGAACAAGTCTGCTCTATAAGTATGACTAAGTCTGGATCCAGCTTTACTTTTTCACATTTTGCCAACCATATTTGCTGGGATTAAGAGATTTTAAAAGCAGTTTTGTGTAACTTCAGTAACACCTGCCAAAAACAGACCTATGAAGCCATCCACATAAAAGATCTCTTTTTGAGCTTGGCACACAGCTATATCTCCTATCCAGGTCTTGCATTTCCTAGCACCTTCTTTCTCCCACTCATGCATCTAATTTCTATCCATCCCATGATACTGATCAATAAATTTATCTGTACATTGATTACATTATCTGGCCTGGGGCAAATGCTTGAAGTAGCATGACAATAATAAGGCGTAAGCTAATTATTGCTATTAGGAAGGTGTGTCTGTGGCTTTTTGACTCCAATTTCTTATGTTGTCTACCAAGTAATTTCACTGCAGCATTGATAATGTGAAGGAAGAAAAAATGGAGCTAGTTAAGAAATTAAATTTCAAATGCCTGAAATGTTATCCTTGGTACATATATATGTACATACATGCAAGGGTACAGAAAACAAACTGTAAATAGTAGACTGTAAAGCCAATGATGAGGTGAGATGTGATTAGATTAGATTAAATGTACCTTTCTTGACAAACCTCAAGTATATTTAGGCAATAACTTAGTTGAGACTAATAACAGACCAACATGGCTAACCTTCAAGAGTGAATTTTCTTAAAATGCAACCCCATACATTCTTTTCAGTTCTTATCATTTGAACCCAACTTTTGCCAGTCTTAACTATGGTAAGTGAAAATAAGCCACCTTTAAATCTTGGCTGGTGTGTTTCCACCAACTACCATTGATTTTAACCACAATTTAAAGGGTCAGATGACACATAAGCTGTGTTTAATCTTGAATGAAAGCAAAAGACTCTAGTTTCCTTGCAGTCACATCTTCATTTGGTGTTATGTATGAACTGGTGCAAGCTGTCGGTCCAGCTGCCAGTTCAGCATCATTTTACACATACTTTGGCTTCCAGATGGAGCTGAGTATCTCTGTTGCTAGTCCAAACATTCAACACAGCGTCCATCATACTGAAACAAACTGTCATTATAATAAGCCCCTCCTTTTTATTTGCAATGTTTGTATACTACTTTTTGTCCAAAGAACTTAGAGCAGAAAGCTAGTCCATTAAGAACATGGACAAGAGTGGGAAATAGTTCATGTTACCCCAAATTGGGGTAAATTGGACATCTCCAACTATATTGTTTTTATACCGTTATTATGTTATTTATTGTTGTGAGCCGCCCTGAGGCGTCAGCGAATGGGGCGGCATAGAAGCTTTCGAAATAAATAAATAAAATAGTGGTTTTCCAAAGAGCACCCATTGAGCTCTTTAGCCAAACAGGGATCTCAGTCTAGGTTCCACCACTTTGTCTTAAATATACACACCATGGAAGTTCATGACGCTTCATAAGAATTTAAGAACCATACTGGATCAGTCCAATATTCTGTTTATATGATAGCAAACTGGCTGTTCAGAGCATCCCTAAAACTGGATATGAGTTCCCCAGTGAGTAGTTACACGGGCATACTGCCTTTGATGCCAGAAGCAGCACATAGCCATCAAGGGTAGTACCCACTGGTAGCCTTCTCTTCCCTGCATTTGTCCAGTTCCTTTTTAAAGCTATCACATTGTGTTAGACCTTCTTCATTTTCTATCTATTCATTATAGATCTGGATCTATTGATTCTGAATCATTTGTTGGGAGAAGGAGCAAAAAGAAATGCACCTGAATATTGGTGTAAATGAGTGAAGTCACTCTGAGAAATTTCTCAGGGTACAGGACATTTCTTACAGGTAGGAACTGGATCAAAAGTGGTAGTGGTGTGCACAATCTGCTGAGAACCTTAAATATGAGTAAAAAGTTCTTGTTTTCTTGTTGATCTTGTTAAAAGGACTTTTAGCAACAAGAAAACCAAACCAAAAATATCTTGTTCAGCCTTCAGGCAGACCTGAGGCAACAGTGCTAGAAAGCCTCAAGGAAATCCTTGGAGGGCGGGGAGGTCATAAAGATCAAGCAATCTGGGAGGCTGCAAGGCTAGAACAGGATACAAATGAAAAAATAAAGAATGTACACCTCACCACTACCACTCATCATCCACCAGCTTACAGTAAGATAAGCACTGAAGCCCTGCCACCTGAGAAGGTTCTCCAAAATTCTCAACATTCCTGAGAAAGAAGCTGAAAAAGAACTGCCACTTTTGCAGGGAAATGAGGTTGTGAAAGGGCAGGTGGGGTTTTGGTACAGAAGTGGCTGCAAGTACCAACTCTGGTTGATCATCAGGCCAGTGCAATATATTTTACTATGCCACCTTCCTCTCGCATTCCACATACTGAAACCAAATAGGCTGACAACTGAATCTTTCAGCATGAGAGATGGGACAGCCAAAGGCAGACAGGCAGGTTAGATGGCACTAGGGCAGCCATCTTGCTAGTCCTTCACCATCTATTTCAAGAGGCAGCTGTGCTGCATTCTACCCCATGCCTCATGGTGGATCTGTTGCCAACTGGCCATGCCTTGTAGCAGCACTTGTATTTTATAGACTTTTAGCCTCTTCCATCATTATTAATTTGTGAGTACAACACAAGTAGTCTTCAGTTACTACTTTAAGATATATATTCTCAATTTGTTGTAGGAGTACAATTATAAGATTTATTAATAACTAATTTCTCAAGAGCTAGCCACAGTTTACACAGACTATGCAACAATGTGTAAAACAATGTTGCTTTGAAGAATAAGATGTCCAAATATTGTAAGGGTGCTTAATACAAATCACACTATAGTAACAAGTAGATATGCTTGAATACAACAGAGAAGTTCAAGTAGTAAAAAATACTCAGACAGGATCAAAACCAATGCTTTGGGTCACCCAAAGAACTTGTGCTGGCCCAGTGACTTATTTTTCAACAACCAACTCCTATGTGATATCATAACTTGCCTTTGAAACTTCCCTCAATTTCCAAAGTGGAAATTGCTGTGCAAAACGAATGGCTGTTGTCTGAGGAAGCCTCGAGACCCCCTGGGCTCAAATGTCAGTACGATAATTACTTGGATCCACCAACTTCCTTTGCCTGATCCTGATATATGAGAATATAATGGTTTCGAAAGGAACAATTGCTGCTGTGGCACTTGGAATTCCTCATTTGCAGTGGCTGCCTTTGCCCCTGGCTGTCTGCCCCACAGTTATGACACTGTGCTCACACCCAATGGAGCACTCAGAAGATACTATTCATTCTCATAAGCTTCCCATTCCATACCACACATGCCTTAATAACAGACAGTTGCCTGGTGTTTAATGATGGGATCGGAAATAATAGCACAATAGAACTGCAGGCTACACACTAAGCTGCGCAACTGCTTCTATTGCAATGAGTCCTATATGTGACTGGAATGTAAATGTCCCTGTATATGACAAGATGAAGGAGGTGCTATTAAATCACTATCTGAACTTCCATGGACTTACTCAGTCCTACTAGAATGAATAAGGACTGAATGGTTTAGGTGATTGTGTGTCATTATTCTCACAATGAAAGGCAAGCTATGTGTCATTCACTTTGATGGGATAACAATCAGTAAAGGAGCAAATAAAAGTGTTATTAGTTTCTTAGGAAGAATCATATATTTATATATTGTTTATGCATTCCTCTTTTTGAGTGACTCTGGATATATGTCCTAAATAAAATTTCCCAGAGGAAAAGAACAATTAAAAAAGCTGTCCCCACCCCATCCCCAAAGCTGCTGTGACTTCACCACAAATACCAGACTGAGAATCCAATCTGTGCATTTGAACATATTTGTTCAGTTGAACAATTGCTTGTTTGAGGCTACAGGTACATATGTTACAGAAGACAACTGGAATAAGCACTGCATCCAAAGAGAACTAGATCTAAGTTTTTGACATGGAGTGATTAATAACTTTAGGTGTTTTCAGAGAGTGAGCAGTACTTACTCTGATGAGTGACAGGGTAATGGGCCAGAAGACTACACCTTAAGGAAGAGGTCATATAAAATTAGTACTATCAGAAACATCACCTTTCTAAAGCAAAAACAGTCACATCTATTGCTAGCACTTTCTAAGGAATTGTTTCCCTTGGTCTACCCCTTGTTTGGTTCCAATATTGAATAAACCCATTCCTTTAAAATTGCTATCTGTGGTCTGTATTCTTCTTTCCCTGAATCTTTTATGAGATGTTAATTTATTCATTAATATTGTACCCCAAACTTCATACCTCAGATCTCAAGTACATGAAAGCAGAACAGAGTACATAGTATTTCTAACAATATATGAGTGACATTAACATGCTGCACTAATTCTATATTCTTTCTTTACAGATCCTTGCAAACAGCAAAACAGGTAAAAGGGTCAAGTGGTATGTCCAGTGCTGTAAGCATTTTGGTACCCAACAATATTTGTCTCTGGTAATTTCTTACCAGGGTACAGTCCCATCATCACTGTGAAAACAAATTTTGTGCAGTATTATACTTCCATCATAATTCAGCCACAGTTCTATGCATTTTGACAATTCTGCTTGGTTTTAATCTCATCTCTATAATACCATATATGCAGGCACATTGCCATTGCTAGTCTCAAATGGCAACTTTATTTTTTTCTTTCAGCTGCATTTTAGAAAGTGGGGGCAATGATTGGGAGAACATAATGACCAACTTGTACAGAACTATCATGGTGTTAATCAAGTCATGCTCGGTGTTACTTTGATGGTGAATGTGGAATTGGAATTAAACCAGCTATATTCCATTGTACAGCATCCTTTTCCTGAAGAGTAAATCATAATTACATCACCATACATTTCATGGAAATCCAAATACAGCTGGTGGAACTCTGGTTATTTAATTGAATCCTGACTTTCTCAAATGTTAATGTGAACTAACTAATATCACCGTAAACTGACTAGATGAAGACACAGAGGAATACCTGTCTAATAAGTGATCATGTGAAAACTTATCAAGATTGTGAATTTGTGAAAGGCAATCTGCTTCAGATGGTAGTGAGAAGCCTGGCATTCACAAAATCAGAAGCCCCACCGAGATGGCAAGTTACAAAGAATTCGCAATGAACTCCAGTAACATAAAGGCAATCTGTAAAGAGAAAGAGGCCAGCTTGGAAGCTACCAATTCCATTGTCTTACTCATTCATGTTCTTCATAGCAGTTTGCATCCCGGGTCAGATTGGAGCAGATACTTTGCAGGTTACCCAACAAGAAATGTAATAAAATTTTCCATCTCCATTTAGGAAAACTATTATAGCAGCATAACAAGTTAAGAAATATCATTGTTTCCAAAAGTGATTACAATGAATCATTGCATTGGGAGATTAATACAATTTCTGCAAGACATGCATAGAGAAACAAAACCTGATTTCAATGACTTCCTTTGAAATTTCCACCCATTTTACCAAAGCATCTATTAAACCCATGCATGTTTCAGTTTTTGAGGTTTCTCTAATTAGAATAATGTTTTCTACACTCATTGTAGAATAAGTGGAAATGGGTACTGTGAGAGAGGTGCAAAGGAGGGACCAGCTTGGGTGGGCTGGGCCTTTCTCCTTTGCTAGTATACTATTTCAGCAGCGAAACAGTTGTTATGCTAGATAGTAGTTAAATACATACAGACAGGAATTCAGTGTTGAGCCCAGGATGGCTCCCTCTCCCAATTTATTGCTCCATCAGAGGCTGGGGGCCTTTGTTGTTGCAAACTGCCCAGAGAGCTTTGGCTGTAAGGCAGTACAGAGATGATGATGATAGGATAAAAACTGACACAGGAGCTCATCCCTGTACAGAACCGAAAGTATGTAAGACCAAGGGAATATAGATTATATTTCAAGACATTTCATTCAAATGCACTACTTTGTTCCCATGGTCGCAGGGGCTGTGTTCACACTTAACACTAAGCAATGCTGCATAGTTACCACGTGGTTGTTTGGTTGGTTATTTATGTGAAACTTTTTTAGACTGTCCCTTACCGGGGTCTCGGGATGGTTTAACAATAAGACAAAATAGGATAAAACACAGCATCCTAATCAAAATTTTCCAATCAACTATAAATTCCCATATTTAAACAATCAAGGCTTAAAACATTGGGAAAATAAAAAGGTTTTAGCCTGGTGCGGAAAAGAATAAAGTGAAGGTGCCAGGCAAACCTCTCTGGGGAAAGAATCCCACAACTGGGGCACCACTGCAGAGAAGGCCCTTCTCTGGGTAGTCACCCTCCTTATCTCCTTCAAGGAGGGCTCCCAGAGAAGGGCCTCTGCCACAGTTCTTAAGGGCAAGCAGGCAAATATGGAAGGAGATGCTCTTTCAGGTAACACAACATAGTTTCATACCCGATTGACAGGTTCCGGCCATCCTATGGTTTCCATTCTTGCTTGGTTTCCACATCCTCCATCATTCCTCCTAATGGCAGCAAGTATCCCATCTGCCCCCACAGCTGAAATTGAGTCCCAGGGGGGCACCACTCCTGCATACTTGCCTGCTCCACCCTCATTGGTACACATTTCCCTGGGTATGTTCTCAGCCAGCTGCTCCTGGCTTTTCTGCCCACCCAGCTCAGCTAAAGTGGCCACTTACTCACTACAGTAGCACTGTCACTCTAGATTAGTATTCCCCTCTGCTGCCAATGTGTAAGCACCCCCTCCTCTGCCGTGCCTCTCCTTCCTTTGCTGCAGGTATGTCCACACTCCCCCAAGCACAGGGCTCACAGGGCTGGAAGGGGCTGCCTCCCTCCTGCAGTCAGGCACATGGAGGGCATCAGAGCAGGCTGTGCCCTCCTTCTGCACCATGGCTGGCTACAGACGGGTGCCCCACCCTCAGAAGCCCCTCTGCCTCCCACCCACATTGTCATGGGCAGAGGCAGCTTGGCCTAGCACCCCTTGCCCCATGCCAGGGCTTGCTATGAGCAGTCCCATCTGCTGCTGCCACCCTCCACCCATCCCCACAAGAACCGCATCACTCTTGCAAGACAGGTCTTTTTTCCCGCAGTATCATGAGGGCTCACCTGTAGGGAAAGGGTGGCTGGAGCAGAGGCATGCCAGGTGTTAATAAATCTAGCAGCCTCTTCTGCTGGTTTGTGAGCTCTGCTGCACTACAGCAGTGCCCACATACAACTCCCCACCCTACACTAGCATATATCCAGCCACAGGATGTAGACTTTCCACTTCTGCTGCTCACTATGCTTTGTACTGCCCACTCCCTAATTGCAAGGATATATGTCTACACATCTACCTGCGTAACCAGCTGACAGCAAGGCACTAGAGTCACTTGCAGGGGCAGGAAGCATCTGCACCTTGGCCCCAACACCCCGCTTCTCTCTGTTCCAAGAGTATTCTCCCAGAGCCACTGGGAAAGGCACCATGGATCTTCCATGGATCACACCAGGCAGTGGTGGGTGTCGATGAGTTCAGACAGCATTGGGGGGATGTGACAGTGGGGCTTATTGAAAGTCCCGAGGAATACCAGGGATGAGCTGGGAGACAAAGACAGGGTGGGAGGCAGAGTGGGGGACATTGGCTTTTCAGGGTGCTTGCCCTGTTGCTGATGTCCTGCATGTAGCCCATGTGCTGCTTTCATTTAGAACAAGTTTGCTGAAATGCTTCTGTGAAAAAATCAGTGGCAAAGCACCTCACAAACAGTGATGTGCGAACTGCAGCAATCACGTAGGAATGCTAAACACTGCTGTCTCCAAGGTCCCTGCTGGAGGCAGTGTGCTTCTCTGCGACTGGTGACATGCCAAAGCCACAGGTGGGCATCTAGAGGGAAGTGCAGAAGGCAGAGATGGGAAGGAGGTGCTGATACATTTGTTGCTAGGCACATCTGTCCAGCTCAGCTGTCCAGCTGAGCATTCAGGCAGGAACCTCTCCTCCAGCAGCGGCCACTCTTTTCATAGAATTCTATGGTAGGAGCATGGAAACCATGTTTCTGGATTCATACAATCAAACAAGCCATGCAGAATCATGGAAACCAAACACCACACCACTGCTTCTCTCTGTGGTTACATGGAAACCAGGTATACCACAAGGTTGCTAACAGGGTCCAGAGAACATGGCAAACCAAGCCACAGTGGTATCCTGCATGGTTTAGCATGATGCCTGAGCCTGTTTTATGAGCCCTGATATATTTCATCCTGTCATCAAGAACAGGAATCTAGAGCACAAAGGCAAGCAAAGTGCAATTCAGTTTCATTAAAAGTTGCATACTTCAAACACAACAAAGGATTATTATCAAACAGTGGTGGCTATCTATCCTTGGGTACAATTAATCCCTTCAGTAAAGGAGGATGGCCAGTTTTAGTCTTCAGGTGAAATTGAGACTTGAATTTCTTCTGGTCATTCTAGAACTCCACTGATGGAACAATCAAAATGTTCTGGAATCAGATTACCAGATTCTTCATTAAACCCCTTAGATGACAATCCCACATTTGTGTGGGATTATATCCTTTTGAGCTCAACTCAACTATTTTGAAGAGAAATATATAGGGTTGCACTCCTGGTGTCATTCTGTCTTTAACAGCATGACTGGAGCTAGTTGTATTACATAGTTCTTATTTAGAGGAATCTCTTGACTAGCTATCCATCTTATAGTGACTTCAAAGTAGCGACACCAATATTTTGGAACACTCTGCTCAGGAATGTGTGGGTTGGCCTGCTGGTTTTTGCCATTGGGTGAAGACATTTCTCGTCTGCCAGCCTTATACCTGCTAAGAATTTATTTTATTTTGAGGTTCTTTTATCTATATGCTTGTGGAAACCAGATGTACAGTTTTATATTGTATAGTGGTTTCAGACCGCTGTGAGCAGGTCTGAGTAATGGATGTTCACTAGAAGAACAAGATATGAGTTTCTATATAATTTCATCAAAGTCAATAAACACAGGCACAAAGTCACTCCTATTGCTATTCTGTAAAACTGGTCATTCAAACCATGCAGTGATGTCAGCAAACCAATTCAGCAATGTCACAGTATCAGGAAAACAAACAGTTAATTTCTGCACAGCAGTGTCTGAATCAATGAGTTCTCAAAGTTTAACAATGCATCCTATGACAATTATTATATTAAGACCTCAAGTGACATCTTAAGTCATTGCTGCTTCCCTAGTATCCAATGCCAATGTCCCTATTCCATTGTGATGGGCTATGCTCTTCAGGGCTTCTCCTTAATCCTTGCAGTCCTTAAAAAAAAAATAGACCACTATGAGTAGCACAGCAAATGATTTAACATCCTTCTCCTGAGTGCATTGTGACATTGTTGTAACCAGTAGCTAAACACACAAACACACAGTGCCAGAATGTAATGCATTAAAGGGGGGGGGGAACGTAAAATGAACAAAGTATTACTTCTTGGCCCTTTGCCTGAATTGCATGACATTTCATAAAGGAAAAAAAAGTTACATTTGTATTACAGCCTTAATTTCACCCCAGCATTTTCCTTTTCGATAGAAGTAGCAACTCAAGACAGGGCAGATATTACTACCCAAAAAGGGGTCTCCAGTCTTTATTATTGCAGGGGACCCAGAGACCAGTGCCCCCTGTGGGGCTTCACCCTCTCTTTGCTCTTGCAGATGTCACATGTTTGCATGACAGGCAAACTTGTAAATACAGGAAGGCACAATAATTGAAAAAGCTACACCTGTTACCCATTTAAATATTACCAATTTTTCCCAGCTTTCCTGAAAAAAAAGTGGGCAAGCTACTTGTTCTGTGATGCTTTCAGAATTTACTTCTCCAGTGATACTGTTGAATAAAAGCGATTTGCTTCTGATTCTCTTCTCATGGTGATTAGCTAAAGCCTGAGTCCTCCCTTCTTGTTCCTCCTCAGTGGTTCATACATTGTGAAGGTGGAAGAGGGATGGCCACCTTCTAATCAGAGGGAACAGTTTCCTAGGAAAGGGGTATGAACCAATATATCTCAGAGCTGATTCAGTGCTGTTTGTTAGTTCTTGAAGTAGGAACCTTAAGGGCACATTCCTACGCAAGTTTAGACAGAAAAACGGTCTACAACTCCCAGTATACTCCATAAAGCTATGTTTTTAAGGGCTGCAGCATAAAAAAAAGCTGGATGGAGGACCTGTAGGACTTGGGAGGGTGTAACATGGGGTGACTGCTGGTTGTTCTAGTCCTCCATAGTGCTCATCCACCCTAGTCCTGCCACTCTGATGCCAAATGAGCAGAAGACAAACACTTTTGAGCTGTGTTTCATTCAGCACAACTCTCTAGCTCTGATACCGATCTTTCTGAAAGGGCACAGGCTTTTTGCTCCAGGGATCCCACCATGGCATATGCCATTTTCATACAAATTGCCAAAACCGGAAACTAAAACCCACCCATGGAGGGAATCCCTTCTACAGAAAAGTTGCACCCATCCTTCTGAATTTTGCAAGTATCTTAGCTTGGGGCGCCTCTATTGTGTTCGTTATTTTCATAACAATTGCTCTCAAAGAAGATAAGGAGATAAGCATATCTCAAAACTGTATAGGCTATTCTTACACAAATCCTTGTTCGTTCTTCTAAAACCGGACAAACTCGATTCCTTAACTATACTTGGGCATTTCTTAGTATTCCATGGAGAAATACAAAACTTATCAGTAGTTCTATTTGTTTTTAAAAACTCACAATTTGAAGGCACTGATCACAACCCCCCGCACATTCTAATGTTAAACTTGCCAGGCAAATATCCTCGTAAGAGTCTAGTATACCTGTAAACTGTAAAGACCACAGCCCTGCAACTGCCAGCATACAGAGCCAGCACGAGAGTCGCAGGACCCCTTTCCGTTAGGATTCCCCGTAACCCTGGTCTCAGAAAGCGAAACTAAGTTAGGAAGGGACTTGCTGCGTTACGCGATTGCACAAAAAACTGCGCCGAACTAAAGCGCTCCGGGAGAGGCAGCAGGCGAAAGGTTTCCTGGGTGGGAGGGTACTGCTGCTGTCACATCGACGTTGCCGACATCCGGCTCACCTGCGGAGTCAGCCCTGGGCGCCAGAGGCGTCCTGCAAGGCGGGGACAGCTACGGCGAGGCGACCTTGCCTGCCGCAGGCCGCCTCCCACCCTCGGCCCGCCTTGCGAACCTCGCTCGCTCGCCCGCCCCGTCCGCACAGTCAGTGCCGAAGCAATTGGGGCGGGCAGGCATCTCCGCTGTGCCCAGCGCAGGGCGGGGTTGAGGCCGAGGGAGTTTCCTGCTCCACTCCCTGGGCAAGTACAAAGAAAGCAAGCATGGAAGGACAAGAAAAGGCCCCTCCTAATTAAAGGAGCTCGCTCAGAAGCGCCGCCGCCGCCGCCGCCACAGCAAGCTCTCCTCCCTTCATATTGCCCCACCCTCGCTTGCAGCTAAATCCTCCTGCGAACGGGAGGAGACAGACGAAGCCGGAGTTAAGGAGGAAAAAAAACGGGGGGGGGAGAGAAGAGAGGGAGAAAACCAGGTTCTTCTCCTCCTCCTCGATCCACTAGCGCCGCCGCCACCCTCGCAGCTGCGGACCGGGGCAGAGAAGCGCAGGCACACCTGGGCGCCGCCGCCTGCAGCTCGCCGCACGCACGCGGCACCCGCTCGGTTCGCTGCGGCATCCGTCGAGCGCCCTTTGACCAGCCTCGGCTCACCCGGTGAAACATGGCCCCGCTAGCAAGCGCCGAGCGCCTGCGCAGCGCGGCGTGGCTCCGGCTCCTCGCCGGGCTCCTGGTAAGTATGCCCTGGGAGTGCAGTTCGCGTGTGCGCGAGCGGGGCCAGGACGGCGGCGGCGAGGCAGAGGCGCCGAAAGACGCCGCAGCGGGCGCTCCCAGCGGAAAGGCTGTGCGGCAGCCACCCGGCCGGCCGGCGCTCGGGCACTCGCGGAGCGCCGTCGGTGCGCGCCCGACCGCGCTTTGCAGGCAGCCGCTTTGGCGCGGCGGGGCGAGCGTGCGACCAGCCGCCGGGGCGTGTGTGCCGGGCACGGGCATGGGAGACTCCTTCCAGCACACATGGAAGAGCTGTTCTTACTCTTTCTTTTCTGATGTTCTTGTCGGTAATAAAAACTGTTCGGAAAGTTTATTGCTCCGCTCCCTTTCCCACGCGCCTACGCAGAGCGAAACGGGGAGAAAAATGCATCGAGACACGCTGTGAAGATCGGAGGGGTTGTTTTTCCCTGGGGCGGGGCACTTCTCCCTAGGTTCGCGGAAAGTGGCCGCCTGCTTTTCAAGGAGGGTCTCGGTGTGTGCGCTCGAAATGAAGGTCAAATGCCCCCAAATGCTGGCATATAGGAGCGTGCTAATATTTCGAAGGCAACTGGTGGGAACAGATGACCAAGCTGCAATTTGCACTCTGGACTGCCTTTTGACCTCAGCGAGGCTGGAAAAGGGGTGAGGGAAATATCTCCCCGGAGAGGAAACCTCCCAGGACCCACGCCTGGTCTCGGATTTCTGTTTTGCGTTTTGCTGGGAAAGGCACTTAGGTGTCCTTAGGTGACGACGACGGTAGCCTTAAATGTTGCCCATGCCCAGTTCCATACAGCTTTGCCTTTGCATAAGGAACGCCTTTTGTTTCTAGTGCATTGGGACAATCTTAAAAGAAGCCATGCGCCTTGAAATAAGTTGCAGGGGTTTGCCATGGCTCCAGTTAATTTTTTCCTCTGATCTGTTTACCCCACCTCGCCCGACACCTCTTTGTGTTGGTTTTGAATTGACTACATATTCTCTTCCAGAGATGGCTGTTAAGTAAAACCATCAAGATATTTCCTTGAATGAACTGAAACTTGCAAGTGAGGCAAGCCCAAGCTTTGGACTGCATTTCCCTGGTCATTTGCTATCAGTAAATGATTGTTGATCCGAGAGCCTTGGTTTCTGTAGCCAGAAGTGTTTGTGTAACAATAAAGTCTTAAGTAAATGTGGGACCCAAGAGAAATGTTACTGTGGTGTGAGAGCAGTATTGTGAAAGAAATTTTTGTAGAATGTTTAGATGGTTTGTAAGGTTTTGTTTTCACTTTATGAAAACAAGTTCTTTGGTACATTTAGTGCATTACTTGCTATGAATTGCACTTCTAAGCAGGCATCTACCAAATTAGGGAAGCACGTACAAATTAAGAATGGTTTGTCAAATGCAAAGAAGAGAAAAAATTATTTACTCTCTCTGTGAAATATCAATACTAATTTATTACATTACACAGTAAGCAGTATGCAGTATATCTTATATTTGTAAACCCAGTAAAGACACTTGTGGCATTTCAACGGTTAACAAATGTATTACGGCATATAGTTTCATAGACACCCTGTTCTCTGTTCAGTTTTGGTATCTTGGTAGATGCTGTATGCATTTAACAAAGTGGGCATTGGCTCTGGAAACTTATGCCATAATATGCTTGTTAAGCCTTGTAAGATGCCTATAGATTTTTGCTTCACCTCACTAGCATAGCTACCCATTTGTACCTTATTTCCACTAAATTTCAAGACAGATGTTTGTATGGGAATAAATTATAAGGAAACACAACCTTTTTGATCATTATGAAAGGGGTGCTTAGACATGCTAGTTGAAAGTGAAACTCCTAATCCTTTTAGAAGGGTTTTTAAGGATTTCTGGATGCCTCCCATTTTAAGACAGCTGCCTTATTTTGAAAGGATCTCCCTTGGGTCCGGGCATCCTAGTGTCATGGAAAACAAAGGGCTTCATCTGTATAGATACAGATATCTTTATATCCCGGGAATGGGGAAAAAGTCTCCAATACATGCAGTAATGTCAATTTTAGGTGTAATTTAAACAGGTGTGCAAATTTATCAGTCTTGCCTTCATAGCAGCAATTCATTGATTTGTCTTTTCAAATAATAATGCAATTAATGATTACTACTGATTACTACTATTGCAATTATTCTAACTGTAACTGTCAAACAGCAATCACTCTTACTAATTTAAATTTAGCCAGAGAGATTCTGCTATGGGGCAGTATATAAATGAAATAAATAACAACAAAACACTTTAATATAACACAGAGACAGAGAGGGAGGGAGGGATCATAATAACTTGATAGGAAACCCAATTCAATTAGCTTCCATGTTTAATGTATTTTGTACACTAAAACAGAATTATTCTGTCTCACAACAAGAAAGGATGTTTAAAATGAAAATTATGAGTTCTTTCTACCAAGCACAGATTTGACAAAGCCATATTCATTTCCATTTAAAGTAGGGAAAGCCTGGTGCATTTCCTGTTAATGTGTGATGCTTTGAGTGAAATTCTTCCTACTGAGAATCCTGGTCAATGCATGTGAATCTTTCAGATTTGCTTATGTGGCCTGCAACAACAAACAATTTTCTATGAGATTTACTTTGCTTTGTGGATGTGCTTTCTGAAATTCCTCTGCTTTTATATTTAGCATGTCTTGCTGCTGGATGGTGTTTTGCACCGTAGACTTTCAGTAGCAAAACATGTATATATTGTGATAGCTAAAGTACAGTTAGTGGTGTGCTCTTCTACAACATGCATTGCTTGATGGTGTCCCATTGATTTCATTGTCTCCTGTTTGTTCCAATTAATAGCAACTTAAAGTTGTTATTCTAAGCACTTTCCTTGACATTGATGTAGTTGTCTCTCAAACAAGTTATTTAGAATACAGTATTAAATCTGATTCAAATTCTCTTTTTCGGGGTATATCTAACATTTTTGCCACAACACTATAATTTAAAAACTGGTGTCATTATGTACAATTATTTTAAAAATGAAAACACTGCTGAAGAGACTTGAGGCTTGTTGCCTCTGTCTGGCTCAACATGGGAACTCCACAGATAACACATTGGCCTGAAACATTAGCACAGAATAGGAATGGAAAACTGGATCTTGAGAGTCCCATCCCTGGCACTTACAATTCAACTGAGATTTGCAGGCTTAACATATTTGCTTGTGCTAAATTACAGATGTATCCGCATTAGCACCTCTTTGCATGGATGCCAGTGGGAGGGATCATGTGATGAATCATGTGACATCTCAGTAGGGCTATTCTACTGTAAGATGGCTGTTGGCCTTGCATGTTCCAGGTATCCTGGACAGGAGGAATGCATCCTTCCAGATAAAATTATTAGTGTTATTTTTCTCTGAAAGACTAAGGGCAATGCTGTCTCACTGGGCTTCTCTTTTATATTGCAAATGTACACCGTGTTGTCTGTTTCAGATCATATGAGTTACAATTTTGTATGGCCATTTGTATCTAAAGGTGCAATATGACCTAGATGTTGCTGCTCCATAAAATCTCTAATCTGTCATTTCTCACACCACTATCATTATGCATTGGGGAAGGTTCCCATTCACTGAAGGAATGTGTTGCAGTCACTGGGGCCCATGCTTGCCCCTTCCCACCATCCATAATGAAAATGCTGCCCACCCATCCACGTGCATAGACAGTGTGGGAGAGGACTTTCCGTGCATGGAGTTCCTTAATGGCAGTGGAGGCCTGTCTGTGCCATTTCCCATGCTGCCAGAGCACATGAATGATGAAAGCATTGGGAAGCCTGGCTAACATTACTTAGGACCAATCATTCGTTGTTACACACTTGGAAATGAGAGTTTTATGTTTGATATTTCTTAATATGATTGAAATTATGGGGAAACTAATCCACATGTAAAGTTTATATCAGTATCCTTTATGTACTGTGTCAGCTATAGTTTTGCTTATATAAATATAACTAAAATGTAACTTTAATTCTTTTTTTTTCTCCAGGTACTAAATTTATTTTGTGAAGCTTGCGAGAAAGTGACTTTTAATGTGCTTTCCACACTAGAGGCAGGGACATTAATTGGCAGAGGTGAGACATTGGAAGAAATCACTAGAGCAGAGGTGGGCAACAGGTGGTCTGCAGACTGTACACATCCCACTAGGGATGCGTGAGGAATCAGGTTTGGGGGTGGGAATGCACTGGGCTTCCTCAGCTCCCTGGACTCCAGCCTGCTTTTTCTCTTCCCTAAATTCATTTCATGCCTACTGTGGCTATCTGTCAGGAAGCAAATTCAAGCAAAGTTCTGCTTCTTCACATGTGACTTTGCCCAGAAAATTATGTACTTTGCACAAAGAATCTACTACTAGTGTCCTTGAGTGTTCATGGACTTGATCTCAGCTTGACTTGCTTTCTGCCCAGAGCCAAGTGTGGGAAAGAAGTCTGGCAAGTGAAAAAGTGCTGGATTTCAACCTTATCTTTGCATCCTCACACCCTACTAACCTTGCTCATGCCCTCCTCCATTGTTTCTGCTGTATTTGGCTCTAAGATTGGCAACAAAGCAGCAAAAGCATAGGGTTCAAACAAAACAAGGACTTTCAATTGTTTTGCTGTTGCCCATTATTTTAGGTGGCAAGGTTGGCAATACATCAGGCGCTTGTTCGGGCTCTTTGGTGGGGTAGGGTGAGAACTGGGAGCCAGACCTTCAAGAGGTTGCCTGACCTACACTAGAGTCTCCTCTCTGATGTTTTTATAGTGCTTTCTGTGTTGTTTCTGATTTTATTTTTTGCTGTGTTTACATTACGTATTTATGCCTGCATATTTTCAAGTATTCAGGGCTGTGTATTCAGGGCTTATACCTACTTAAGGAGAATAAGCTTGAAGCCCAGGACTGAACTCTTCAGTACACTTAGTAGAGAGTAAATCCCACTGAACACAAGGCTTTTATCAGAAATACACACACACACACACACACACACACACACACACACAATTCTGAAGTTCTTAGGTGTGAGAAAATAAGTTTATTTCAATTATGATTGTAAACAACCTTATGAACACCTCAGCTGTAAGCAACAAAATTACCAAAAACATTGTCAGGTTTTCTGGACCTTATTCTCAAGAGTGACTCTGTTTATTCTTAGTTGGATTTGTAGATGTACACCATTCTGAGGGCTCTGGGTCTATTACTTCAAATTTATTTGATTGGCACTGGAGTACCTTGTGTTTGAATAAATGAAGCTTTAACTGTTCATGTGCCATCCAACTAAAGTGCCTCTGTGCAACCCACCCAATTTGCTGCCCATTACTGCTAGACTAATTTTATCTAAGTTAGTTTGAGGAATGGTCAGCCCCACATAATGCATTGATTAGGCTTGTAAAGTGCTTTACCAAGGCATCCAAATGTTTAGGGCATATTCAGTGGTGTTCTTCTGCCAGTGGAACAGACATTACTAGTGGACTGAATTACCTATCCAGAATCTGCAGCCACACAAATCCCCTCCATATCTTCTCTAGAGGACTAGGGGATCCTCTGGAGAAGATGTGGGAGGTATTCAGAGGGCTGATGGGGAGAAGGAGAACTCATACTGCATGAACAGAAGTCTGCTTCTTTCAGTTCACTGCTACTTTTCACCTATTTCTAAAGCAAGCTTCCCTGGCCAACAAATATGTGAAAATGAGTATATAAACTTTAATAGCTTGAATGTAGGATTCCATCCTAAGGCATATCACTGAATATATATTTAGAAGTAGGAGTGGTATCAATTCCAATCCAGTGTCAGAAGTTATACATAGACTTTAATCATTGCAAGAATATACAGAATATAAAAGGTTTAGGGCATAATTTTATGCACTTATAGGTAGAACAATATTCTACTATTTCACTCCCTGGTATACCCCAGGACTTGAAGGAGTATTTTGTTTCTAAAGAGGTGTGGAACTATGACTTTCAGGAAGTCGGATTAGGGATTATTTTTGGTACTTAGTTTTTTTATTATGGCTTTTATATTTAATACAGTGAATCTGGAACAGTGTTATAAGAATTCTGACCTGATCAGTTCAAGTGATCCGAACTTCAGAGTTCTAGAAGATGGGTCTTTGTTTACAACAAATGCTGTTTCATTGTCTTCTGAGAAGAAAACATTTACCATATTGCTTAAGAATTTGCAAGATCCTCAACCAAAGCAAATACATGTTGATTTGCTGCCACATCCCAAACAGGTAACTGACATTTATTCATATAGATATGTTTTCTATTTAGCAAGGTAGATTTCGGTTACATTCATCAGTAGTCAAACCTAGCTGTAAATGAATTTCATGGGTACTATCAGTGAACCACTGTTATTCTGGTTCACATTAAAATGTTTAGAGAGTACTTGTGCTTTAGTTAATGTAATTCCAGTATCCTTAAAGGGACCAAACCAACTTGCAACTATACAAGGCATTAAGCGATGGGATGGCATATAAAAACTCTAAATAAATAAATAAATAAAGAATTTAAACCATGTGCTATTGCAGGTTGAAGCCACATGGTCTTTAGTTCTCCTTCTTCCTTGTTTTTAGCATGTAGCAAACCAATATGCATGACAATTTGAGTTTTCTTTCCCTTGCAAGCTGCTGTTGATCTGATGGAGAGGAAACAGCAACTCTTGCACTGTGCTGAAGTTATACTTCAGGACATGATGTAAATGGGTCATGAAAAAAGAGGAGGAGGAAGAGGCACAATTCTGCTGCTTTCAACTGCAATTTCAGTTTCAAACAGATATAGTTATGGTTATAACATAGAACTTTAGAAATAATGTTTTAATCTCTTTTCAGTTAAAATTGATGTAGCAAATAAATAATGATCTGGACAGGAAACCCTATTTTGGGCAGTGAGGAACCTATTGAGCATGAGAGATAGATTTAAAAAATAGTTTCACATGGTTGAAGAATTTAAAACCTGCTTTTCCAAATTTCATAGCAGAGAAAAAGGAAGTAGATTCCATTGCTGCAGTACAGTAGAGAAAAATTAAGTGGATTCCCACTGGCAGGAAAAGGGGAGGGAAACAGTTTCTGATAATTCCCCCTGCAGTACCTTCATAGCAGGTGCAGAGGGTTACTCAGTTTTCAGAAGACATGAGGGCTGCGGGGGGAAGATTGATAGAATAGTAGGATTGGAAGGGGCCATCAGGTCCAACCTTTTGCTGGTGCAGGATACCAAGTCACTCCATCCCACTCTGATTGGCAAAGAGAAACTTGACAAGAGAAAATTAGCAAAAAAATTACTCTCTTCCCTTTATACACATGGGCGTCTCCAGTGGAGCAGAGCTCTTGATTAATTTCTGGAGAAAAACTGATGGATGGAAGAGAGAAAAGCAAATAATATTATTGACTCTGCACATTATTAATGTTTGTTTGTTTGTGTCTCCTAAACCCAGATTCATAGAACAGGAGAGACTGTTCTAAGACGAACTAAACGAAGGTGGGCTCCAGTTCCAACTATTATAATGGAAAACTCATTAGGACCTTTCCCAATGCAGATTCAGCAGGTAACTATTGATAAAATAGGAGATAAAGCTAAAATTTTCTTTTCTGTATTACCTGTAAAACATATGCTCCATGAACAAGATAAGCTGAAGAAAGCCTATGAAAGTTATTACCTTAGAAGATAACTGACTTTCAAGTGTCTTTGAACATGAATAAAGACACAGCTTGGTCAGTGTGTTACCAGTTATTTATCAGGTTGGCAACATTTTTTCATCTTGCTCAAAGAGGATCTTATATAGGAAACTGCAGGCAGTTGCTTACCTTACTTACCTTTCCTATACAAGACCTGTTTCGGATGTGAAAATGATACCTCAAAAGCGTTCAAGTCTGTTCCCTTTTATAAAATTCTTATAGTTTAATCATGTAACAATTTCTTATAGTTTTCAGTGTTCTTTATATTTGGTAGCCACAGTGATTCAGCTGATCATAGATTAATATGTTGCACACATATATACAGTGTGTGTGTGTGTGTGTGTGTGTATAAAGTAGGGATAGATTCCTGCATGTTGGTCATTGCCCCTTAAACTCTGATTACAGCTTGTGGCAAATGTTTAATGTCAATCTATTTCTCAGATAACAATGGAGCAAAAATAGTATGCTCTCTTGGTTTACTAAACTCTCTAGAGTAAATGTTACTGGAGTAAGTCTCAATGTAGTTAGCTTATCCATTGACCTAGCTGTTAAGTATAATAGCATAACCATTAGCAGAACTAGTATGGTAATTTATTATAATTCAGTCCAAATAATGATAAAGGGATAGACCTGGAATGCTAGCCACAGAACATATTTTATCATTACAACATTTGAACTAGTTTATATTATGGCCAAAAAGATTATGATTTGGATGCATCTTGTTCCAAGTGAAACAAAACACTAGCTTACCTAAGAGCACTAACCCAGGTTCTTTGAGTTGAGGAACTGCTCCTATGCTAGCTACAAAGCTCATCTTCTGATTCCTAAATACTGAGATATGAAAGAACTGAGAATTATTCTAATATGCAGTGGATAGGACAGAATGAGATTTGCAGTCTGACTGCCATGTGTGAATATATATAAATGAACTGCACCTGGGATTTCTAGAAAGGCCTGTAATAGGTTGGTTTTCAGTGCTAGGCAACTGCTTTCCTGTAGTTGGTATTTAGAGAAAGGTGCAACTAGCATGCATTTCAAGTACACAAATAGCATCCATGTTACTGGATTTTTTGTATGCCCTTTTTATTTTCCTCAGATGAATTGGAAAATAATGTGGGTCATCAGTAGGTTTTAGTAGCATCCATTGGGTAACTAGATGTGATACAACAATAACTAGTAGCAGTCATTAAATTACTACAGGGTTACTTCTTCCAGATAAAGTGCTTCTAGTTAGCTTCATTAAAGCAAATAAGACTTAATTGCAAGTAAGTGTGCTTATGATCACAGCCTGAACAATATAATCAGAATTTTGCTAATTTATACACTGTGAATACTTTCAAATGCCTGGATATTTTCAGTGTTTTATGAATTCTGTAATAATCTGGGTATCCAAAAATTAAAGACAGAGTTGTACTTCTTTTCTGAAAGGCAGGATGTAAAATTATTTTCTTTTGCTTCTTTTTACATAGCTCTCCTCCGATACTGCTCAGAGGTATAACATCACCTATTCTATACAAGGCCCAGGTGTTACTCAACCACCACTAAATTATTTCTATATTGAGAAAGAAACAGGAAATCTCTTTGTTACTTGCCCAATAGATCGGGAGGAATATCCAGAATTTACGGTATGAGTGTTAACTATGTCAATTTGAAAAGGAATAATATGCAAATAATAATTTCATGCATATTTTAAATGGATAAATCAACAGTTTGTATTGTGTTTTTCCCACATTGAAAAAATCTTCCTCTTTTTTCTACAGCTAATTTGCTATGCACAGACACCAGATGGATATACACCAGAGAAACCACTTGTACACATCATCAGAATAGAGGATGATAATGACAATCCCCCAGTTTTTGTATCAAATCCTTTTATTTTCTCTGTGCCTGAAAACAGCAGACTTAGTAAGCAGATGTATTATTCAAGTGTCTTTTCAATTGGTTTTATACAGTGCTAAGAGCTGGAAGGAGCAATCCTATGGCCCCTAGGCAGGATTTGAGGGACCATGGAATGTTCCAGATTTCCAAGTCCAAGGTCAGCAATGTACTGTGACCCTGACCCTGAGAATCGGAGCTTTGATCCACCTCCCTACTATAGTCAGCATGGAAAGAACCACACTGGGTGCTTCTCTGCTCTCAGGAAGATTAAAAAGTCCATCTAGTGAAAATATAGGGTGTGAAGATAGGGAGGTGAAAAGTGTCTCTCCCACTTCTGCCCTTCATTGGATGAGAGCAAGCCTCCACAAAGTCTGGGACTTTGCAATAGGATTTTGTCCTTTGGCTAAAATGCTATTTCTACTCATCTAGGAACAAGTCTTGTTGAATTCAGGGGGCTTATTTTTGAGTTAGATGTGCATAGGATTATCTTATCCTTCTTCTGATGTTTGATGCTAAAATCAAACCAATGTTGGGTAACTGTAATTTGTTTTAGTATTGTGTTTTAGGGTAGACTGCTCTATCACCTTGGGATGGGCAGATTAGAAAACAAATATATGCAACCATTCTAATTAGGTATGCCTTTTAGTGCTGTGCATTTGTCTCAGATATGACATGGGTCTGAGACAAATATTTCTGTTTTGGAGATACTTGAACTGCCTTAATATCTGAAGTGACTCTGATCTGAGTTATGAAGATATGGTGTAGGCTGGTTCCAAGATTTTAAAACTATTGTGTAGTTTTTGCAGTTTTCTGATGTTACCTTTTGGTCCAATTTGATACATTTTTGGATCTCCTCCAAGCTTTTATGTATTTATTAGATTTTTTTAGCCTACCTCCATTAGATGCACAGCTCCCTGAGCAGGTTACAAACAGAAGAACATGCCATATGGCAGAGGTGACTGATAGCTCCAGCTTCCAATTAGGCGATGTCTTGACCAAAGATTTCCTTGTATTGTGGGAGATACTTTGATACAATTCTGTATCCAGTTATCTGGAAGTGGATTCCACTGAACCCAACAGGATTTACTTCTGAATAGGCATAGTTTATACTGTTTGAAATTGGTGAGAATTAAACAACCAACGTGTAGCCCACATCTGGTATTTTATTTCTAACACTGCAAGCAGGACACTGTAAGTTTTGGCTAGCCTTATTGGTTGAGCCAAAAAAGCTTAGTTGGAAGGCCCCAAGTCTGAGTAGCCATCCTGGGCCTTTCCTGCTAGAAGTCAGTGTGGTGAATGCCTGGTTGGGAGACAGGTGCAAGCCTTGGTTTGCAAGCCATGTGCTTTGCAGAGAATCATGTCTGCCCCTTCAGGTTCTGTGTTCTGCTCTTATGCTTAATGGCACTGAAGTATAGTATGGGTGTGACCAGTGTAAAGAAGGGAGACCTGCTTTCATTGGGTCAGTTTGCGTGTGACAGCAATCCATCATGGTAAATCACCTCAGAAGGTTGTCGTTAAGTACCAGGCAACCCTGATGAGCCAGGCATGGTTACTTTCCTCTTTCCCCATTCCTTTCCCTCTCATTCCTCCTGATGAGCCAGGCATGGTTACTTTCCTCTTTCCCCATTCCTTTCCCTCTCATTCCTCCTGGTGATACCCCAGAGGTCACCAAAGGAAGGAATAAGGCTCCTCTCTTTGACAGTTGCATTCACAAGTCAGCAGTAATGCCCCCTCTTACCCTCTCATGGGAGGAGATTCTCAAGTGCACATGCTCCTTTCTTCCCTTTCTGCCTCCCACATGTTTGGGAGAAAGCCTTTGCCTCTGCCTTTTATTTAACCACAGCTTGCCATGTCATCCAGGCCCAGAATTGTGGCTGTCATTAAATAAGGTCAGTTTAAACAAGGTGGTATCAGTAACTGTGTTTTAAATTGGTTTTGTTAGAAACTAACCCTAATTAAAGCTATCCACAGTTTGTTGATGCAATTAAATAAAAATGGAAGAGAGAGCTTCCAAAGTCCGGTTGCATGAGAGATGAGAGGAGGAGAGAAAGCTTATGAGCCAAGGTTAATTACGGCTCATTCAGATTCATGCATCCCACACTAAATTATGGTTTAGTGGGACATACAGACTATCCTTTGCCACAAGGGACATGGGGTGTACAGCTTCAATAAGAAGCTGTGGCATGGTGCTATTTAATAACCACGTCCTTTGAATATTACTTAACTGGTGGCAGTGTTCATGTAAATTCTCATATATTGCAATTTTGTATAACCATTAGGAGACAATTCTACCCTAGGCATGGTGACTTTTGAAACTGCATTAGGTATTAATTCATACAAATATATTAAAAATGGCTAAAGCAAACCTATTTTTAATAGAACATGAAACATTCTGGCAGTTTTTAAGTAGTTTGCCTTATTTAGGATCTCTTTGATATGAAAGGTGTAGCTGTACCTGAGTGCTATCCTCTGCCATGAAACTTCTGTTCTCAGTGGGTCTAGCACTGCTCAGTGGGTCTAATGAAATGAACAGAGCTTGTGTAATAGCAGTACTTTGTGGGGGGTGACCATAGTTTTACTAATGCCATAATAAATAATTGTATATTGCTATCTTTTCAAGAATTATAGCCATACCAAGTTGTTTGTGATTGTATAATTTTTTAAGCTAGAGTCTTGGTTATAATTTTGATAGTTCCTTACATAAGAATGTTAAAAATGCAATGTTAATTGTTTGTATATGTAGACTTCGTCGTTGGACAAGTGAGCGCAACAGACAGAGATGAGCCTAATACGTTGCATACAAAACTGAAGTACAGAATTTTAAGCCAGAGTCCTGCACCTACTAAGGGCGGCGCCACATTTAATATAGAACCAGATTCAGGTTATATTACTTTGGCATCCTTAAACCTGGACAGAGAGGTAATTTTTAATTGAAAATCCAATGATGATGTTGTCTAGCACTGTATCTTATTAATAAGTCAAAATGATGGTTGGCACATATCCATGAATATCTGGGGGGGAAACCCAAGAGGTATATCTTTTCAGCAGCACAAGTTCACCAACAAATAGAAAACTGCTCTTGTGTGAGACTCTACAGCGTGTCCTTCCCTTTTGAGCTATCAAATTTCCTTAGAGGAAATTTCTATAGGTACTAGACAGTTTGGACAATTGTAATATGTTCCTCATGGTGCTTCTCTTGAATATGTTGGAAACATTGGTTGGTTGCCTGGTTCACCGTGCTGCAGCCAGACTATTAAAGGAAGCATGTGAATCATATGTTACAACCGCTTTGTTGGCTACCAGTTTCTTTTGAGGTCCAACTTGAAGCATTGGTTATGTCCTATAAAGCCCTAAGCTACTTGGGACTTAGCCTTGACCAAGTCTTAACATCTTCAGAGCGATCCTTCTCCCCGTCTTGCCACTATTAGAGAAACATTTGGCAAGAGGCCTTTTCAGTGCATGTTCTGAGTGTCTGCAGTTCCCTGATGAGAGGCCAGGCTAGCTCCATCTTTGTTGTTCTTTTGCCAGCAGATCAACATTTTTAGCTTGTGGACTGTTTGCTGTACTAGGTTTTAACTGATGGATGCTGTTATTGTATGCTCAAAGTACACAAAGCCTGCAAATCGCGTGTGTGGGAACAGAATTTTCACTTCCTGTTGGATGCACATGTGAATGCTTGGCTTGAGGCAGACCTAAGAGAGGGAGAGAAAGTGGGGCAGAGTCCAAGGATCCAAGCTGAGTAAATCTGAAAGATTCCCACCCCAAAACTGGATTCCTCATACAACACTGCTTTGGGTTGGCTATGAAGCTACTCAAAGGAACATTGACTTATTCTAGAGCACTGCCATTCTGACCAAGTGGCTCTGGGTGAGCCATGAGGATTGCTGCCCAAGTGGCACTTCAAGTGTCACTGCTTCCTCAAGCTCTCCTCAAGGCATGAGGTGCCAGCATATAGCAGACATCAGATTATCTCTACCCTGTTGCTTACTTCCCCAGCCACTTCCAGCTGTTGCAACAAACGGGGGAAACATATTGTCTTGGGCCTCAACGTGAGCAAACATGCACAAACAGGACTTGTCCTCTGTCTTCACTTGTTGAGGCACCTGTGACCACTGCACTGACCAAAAGCATCAGACTTCAGGCAGGGGTCTCCTCTAGGAGAGACCCTGCTGAATGTAAGTCCCCCCATCTTGTTTAGTCATGATTGTGGCTGTGGTGGGAGCAGAGGATGAGCTGCATTTTGCCAACTGCACTGCCTTCACTTGGAGGAATCCCACCTAATGCTGCCTCATCCCTGGGTGCCTCTGACAGCTGGCTAAAAGTGCTGCTTAGGCACTAGTCACCCTCATTCCTCTCCCCTCAGTGCTCTCATGTTGTTACCTGGGAATACAGCAAGGGGACTACAGCAGGTTTCTGAGCCTCTCTAAGATTTTTAGATCTGCTTAAGGCACAAAAAGCAGCCTCAACTATTCCTGATCAACAGGAATTGCTTTCAAGAAAGCAGATAGCAATTTGCCTGAACCAGTTAGGAGATACATTCACAGTTTCCTACTTAGTTCATAAAGTAGGTTATGGTTACCTAAAGGAGCGCGTACGTCCATATGTGCCCGCCCGCCCCTTGAGATCAGTGGGAGAGGCCCTTCTCCGGGAACCCTCCATGAAGGATATTAGGAGGGTAAGTACTTGGAGGAGGGCTTTCTCTGTGGTGGTGCCCAATCTATGGAATGTGCTCCCCAGAGAGGTCCACCTGGCGCCGTAGTTATTTGGGGTTTTTTTTGGCGCCAGGCCAAGACCTTTTTATTTAAACATCGTTTAATTGTTAATATTATTTATTTATTTTACATCCCTGGCCAGGACGTCTCCAATTATATTATATTGTTTTTATATTGTTGTTATTTATTTATTGCTGTGAGCTGCCCCGAGGCTTCGGCGAATGGGGCGGCATAGAAGCTTTCTAAATAAATAAATAATAATAAACAAACTGTAAAGACTATTCATAGGCTGTATACAGATTATGTCAGAAGTCTGGTTTTGCAGATGAGGGGGCTGAGAGGTGGTTCTTCACTAGGGTTATCTAATGCATTTCTGCCCAAAGCAAATTAACAACTCAGACCTCCTGGTTCACAGTTGGCAGATGGCAAGCACAGATGTAATATTAAAGGAGGACTCAGCCTTCAGTCCCTTCGAGGCCACCTTTCAGAGGAATGAAGGGACAGCAGTACCAGGAAAGGAGTCACTAGTTTAAACCATCCCCGTTGACCATCTTTACTCAATCTTTTCTTTAATGCTACCATTTCTGTTGCCTTTAAAGCTGTAAGGTCAAGTGAGTTGGAATGAAGAAACAGAGGTAGCATCTCTCTTCCAAGCAGGGCTTTTCCTGGATGTGCAGGGCTGATCACAAGTCAGAGAGAGGGTCCATCCCACTGGCAAATAGGCTAGTTAATTTATTATTATTATTATTATTATTATTATTATTATTATTATTATTATTACATTTCTATGCCGCCCCTTGCCGAAGCCTCGGTGCGGCTTACAACACAATAAAATACATTGAAATACAATAGAACATAATAAATTACCACTAAATACAAAAAATACACTGAGATACAAACATAATAATATAAATTAAAATTAACAGTATAAAATAAGTAAATAAATAATATAGGAGGAGAAAAGAGAAGGAAGAAGAAGTTGCCCTGGCCAGATCATATATTTTAACAATTAAAATGATGTTTAAATAAAAAGGTCTTTACCTGGCGCCGAAAAACCAGTAATGACGGTGCCAGGCGGACCTCTTTGGGGAGTGAATTCCATAGGTTGGGCGCCACCGCAGAGAAAGCCCTCCTCCGAGTACTTACTCTCCTAATTTCTTTCATGGAGGGTTCCCGGAGAAGGGACTCTCCCGCAGATCTCAAGGGGCGGTCGGGCATATACGGACGTAAGCGCTCGTTCAGGTAGCCAGGACCCAAGCCGTTTAGGGCTTTATAGGTCATAACCAACACTTTGAATTGGGCCCGGGCTTCAATGGGAAGCCAGTGAAGCTGACGGAGGACTGGAGTCATGTGAGCATAACGCCCCGTCCCCGTCAGCAACCTGGCAGCTCTATTTTGCACCAATTGAAGTGTTCGGACCGTCTTCAGGGGAAGCCCCACGTAAAGCGCGTTACAGAAGTCTAGGCGGGAAGTCACCAGCGCGTGTGTCACTGTCGCCAGGCAGTCGTACTCCAGGTAGGGGCGCAGCTGATTAATCAGCCGAAGCTGAAGGAAGGCGCTCCTCGCCACCGCTGTCACCTGAGCTTCCAAAGAAAGCTCCGGGTCGAGGAGTACTCCTAAGCTGCGGACCTTGTCCCTAAGAGGGAGTGTTGCACCATTCATTTATGGAATTTATGGAATCCAGGCATTGACAGCATTTGTTTACCTGTGCTTAGAAAATAATATAACTTCAATGAGCTACTCGTCTTCTTTCACTGCTCTTTTTAAAAGAATGAAAAAACTATGTCCACAGACTTTTTCTTATGTTCTTTTCCAGCGTGCAGACACACATACCTTGATGGTAGAAGCAAGAGATATGGGAGGTCAGCACTTCGGTTTGTGCAATACGGCAACAGTTATAGTTAACGTTGATGATTCAAATGATCATGCACCAGTGTGTGAACATAGTAAGGTATGTCTGTCATTTTCACAATTTAACACACACACACACACACACACACACATAAATCAGCTGTCAAAGGATGGGGCATTTTGAAGGTGTTCATTCATAGGGTTACCATAACTCAGAGACAACTTAACAGCACATAACAATTATGTTACTTGATTTTGATAGTATTGTTATTTTTTCCATGGCTTTCCACGTGTCCAAGTTTTTTAACTTTATTTCAGTTGCATCACCCTTAACAAAAATTGGGGTATTGTTCCACCAGCTCATTTGCTTTCTCTTTTTTGAAAATCTTCTGCTGAAAGAGAAAGATATATACTTTAACATTTAGATTTTTAAACTTAACAGTGACATTTCATTTTATTTTAATCCATTTTTATTTATTTATTTATTTATTTTTCATGATTGATTTATTCTCTTTGGTTTATTATTGGTTTAATATTATCCTGTTAGTAATGATTGTATTTATTATGATGTATTTATTATTATTGTTGTTTGATTTTATACTCTGTAAGTCATCATGAGACTCTTGTGAAAAGACAGAATAAAAATGTTTTATTAAATTAAAAATTAAATCTCTGTGCCAGAAATTAATATAGCAATCTGATGAATTATATCTTAACCTTTAAACTTTTGGTTCCCACCTTCCCCATTTAAATTAAATCTCTTTGCCAGAAATTAATATAGCAATCTGATGAATTATATCTTAACCTTTAAACTTTTGGTTCCCACCTTCCCCATTTAGATGTAATGTAGCACATATGAAGACATCTCCCAACAGGGCCAGCAACTGGCCTAGAATGATAGGATTTGCAGTTCAACACATTTGGAGAGTACCAGGTTGGGGAAAGTTGCTTTAGGCCCTAATTTATAAATCCACAGTGACTTCAAGTAACAAACAACAACATGTGTAGACAAAATTAATATTGTTTGTGATTTCAGTAGTTTGAAACTACGCTTGAAAAACGCATGCTCTTGAATGATGCATAATAAAACTAATATATGAAAATTCTGCTTTTTCTTCAGTATGAAGCAAGTGTTCTAGAAAACACAGTTGGTGCAAAAGTAGTGGACATTGGTGTCATAGACAGAGATGCACATGGAACACCAGCCTGGCATGCTACTTTCAACATTATAAAGGGAAATGAAGATGGTGCTTTCAAAATTACTAAAGATCAGGGTTCAAATATTGGTACTTTATGTATTGAAAAGGTAATGAAAGGTGGAAAAGTAGTCAAATGTAATGGGATGTATTTCCATAAACGTTTTAAGAGGCTAATGCAGAGGTTAGCAATAGTTTCCAGTGAGATTCCAGTGAGATCCTGTGTCTGTAGCTGAACTGTTCTTTCTGAAATGTATAGTTATTTCTCACCAGTGAAATTTTCCCTATAGTTATGTTTGCAATGACCACAAATTCTAGCTGTCTTTTTCCATTTTAAAGCAGAAGTAGTTTTTCTTTTATGTATTCTTTTAAAAAAGGGCCTGTGAAAGGAAAAGGAACACACAACACAGTATCAGTTGCACATCATTGGCTCAGTGAGTATTGTTCCTGCTATACAACTGGTGTGCAGGTATTGAGTGCTGTTGCTAATGTAATCAAAATGGCACTGACCATGCAAAAGAGGGTGATATCAGTAGACATGGTAGAATCCCAAGGTTTGCAGATGTGCAAAAACAGCTTTAGGAAAAAATGTGGAGGGAGCCTTTATCACCTTAGTTGCTATGAAATGTTGACTGCTGTATGGTGTGGAAAGGGGAAGAGGAATCGAATGAAATTCTCCAGTGCTAAACAGTGGTGGTCCTCTGGATGTATATGCCAGGTGAAGTGAACTAAGGCAGCTGCTAGGAAGATGGGTTTTTTTTATTGTGACATCCCATTTGTGGAATGAGTTCTACAGACAGGTTCACCTGGCACCTGTAGAATTTGGTACCGGGCAAAGACCTTATTTTCACAAGCATTTTAGTCTTTCATTTTAAATTGCTTTTAAATCTGGTAGGACACAACCCTATATATATTTAGATGAAAAGAAAAACCTCCATATTTCCCAGTATTCCCCACCCCGCCATCCTGGGAGCAGCAGGACCTATGTCTAAATAGGCATAGGACTGTACTTTTATAATATTTTAAAAGTGCTGCTAAGTTTTATAGTTATATTTTATTTTATGTTATTATGTTTTATTTTATACTGGTTGTTGTACACTTTAAAACTTTTCTGTTGTGTTTTATGCACTTGATTTTTGAAGTTTTGCTTCCCAGAGAGCAGTATAAAATAAACTAAATATAAATCTGCAGCCCTCTACATGTAAAATTATGTTGTATGCCCCACTTTAGTGTATATAGGAAATGACTGTGTAATAATTTGCAAGACCTTTGAAATTATTAGGAAAACTTAGAGATGGTAGTGGAATCAGGGTGGCTTCCCTTTGCTGCAAAACATTTTCTTTAACTCTGTGCTATTTTTGAGCTCCAGTATATCTGTAGACAACGGGATGCAAACTGCAGAAAAGGTTTGAGGAAGGTTGTGAAAGTGTCTTTCCCATTGAAGGTCTACTTGGCATTTGCCAATGAGAATGTGGTGTCAAACTGAAATCATGCTTCTTTGCCCAAATCTTGAAGATAACTGTGGCTGGAGAGCAAGCTGTACATGTGCTCTTTCCTGAGCCTACCACAGAATATTCCCAAGAGCAGAATTCAGCATGCAGGGACCAAGAAGGAGAGAGAACTAGGAAGTTTATCTTTCTTCCACTCAGTGCCTAACTAAATAGCAGCAAAACAGAAGGAAAATTTTAAGGCAAGTGAAAAGGAACAAGATCTGCAAAGAATACATAAAATCCTCATTTTGTTGGCAAACATATCTGGCAGGCTTCTGATACCAAGGAAAGGGACATTCCATTCCCAAATTGCTTCAAAAGAGGGAACTGGATTTTTAAAATAGACAAAAAAAGTTGTTTTTTTCTAAACTTCTTTGTGTCTTTTTTATACGAATATTAGAAATAATAATGAAATGATATTAACTTGCAGTAAGTTTTGTAATCAAATTTGTCTATATTTTGTAGGGATTGGACTATGAAAAAAACAAGGAGAGAAAATTGGAAATAGTGGTGAATAATGAATCCCCTTATGCTTTAGCACCGAATGCAAAACCAATTACCACAACTACGTGTACAGTTTTTGTCAAAGTTCGGGATTTGGATGAAGGGCCTGAATTTGAACCTTGTATATATGTATTAAACATTAAGGAATGTTTACCTGCTGGAACAGTGGTTGGCAGATACCTTGCAAGGGATCCAGAAACTAGAAATAGTGAAGACTTAAGGTATTGAATTTTATCACCTAAATTATTATATAGCATTTTAAAGTTGGTATTGTTCTTTTATTCCCAGGCATAGCTCTGGGAATAAAAAGTCTACTTTGTATTGGCTGGTTGTATATGTTACACAAGCAATCTGTATTCTGTTGCTTTGCAGAATGTGTGCATTTGCATTGTGTTTATTGGATGGCATTCATAGGCATCCTACAGGACTGCTGGTGTCCCAGCCACCCCCTGATTTTTCTGCCACTGCCACCACTTTTTCCTATATTCCATACCTGTAAGCATCTGCAGGGCCCTCCATTCTTTGCTTTTTGTACAATCAGAGCTTTGAGAAGGAAACCATGTAATACAGTCAGCTAGGGTATTTTTCACATTGAATGAAGGGGATAATGTCTGTAGGATCAGTGGGGAGCCCAGACTCCGCTGCAGCACTCAACTTGCCACACACCCCATTTGAACGCAGCTTTCCTGCTCTTAGCTTCCTAACAACATGGCCAGAAGTAAAAACAACCACAGTGATACCAGCTAACACAAGTGCCAGTTCATTTTGTAGCACCTTGCTCAGTACTGCAGAGAATACCTTCTTCCTGGGGGGCTGCCTCAGCTATTTGTTAGTCTGCAGTTGCCATTTCTTGCGTGGTGAAAAGGAATTTTGTTTAGCTTATAATGAAAAAGTAAGTCCGGCAAATTTACAAAAAAAGACTTTCATGGTTCTGGGTTACTTTTGGTGCCTCCGTATTGTTGGCTGCATTGCCAGATGTGCCAGCCAGGGAAGGAGAGGGAGTTAGGTTAGCAGGCCTGACTGTTCTAAAACCTGCACTTCTTGCCCACTTGCAAGTTTTGATATTAGAGTCGCATGGAACTGCTGCAGCCTTGCGACATAATTTTTTTCCTCCATATTCTGCAGCCAGTTACCCAGGATAAAGCCGCTCAGTTGCTGCATCATGGCTGTACAAGGGGATTTGCATAGGCCTATTCCACATGTGCCCCATGCCCAAGTTTCCTCATCCCTGCTTTAAAATGTAATACATTTATATTATAAAAGTATTATATATTTGGGTATTTGTTTCTAACAGCTTTATTTATTTCTAACAGATATCAGATAATAAATGACCCATGTAATTGGATCACTATGGACAACTCAGGTCAGATCAGAACCACTAAAGTTTTAGACAGGGATTCCCCAGACTTGAGAAACTACCAGTGTAATGTAACAGTTTCTGCAACTGACCGAAGTGAGTATCGCACATACCTTGTTTGCATTATGAACAACTTCACTAAAGGGAACAGTACTTTCTTATGGGATGTGCTCCCACAAAGAACCATGAATATCATTAGGAAGACTGCATCATTGCCAAGCAGTGTTTGGACCTAATTTTTCCAAGTATGTTGCCCTTTCTTACTGGTGTTTTAATTTTTTCATACTTGAATATAGTTATTTTACATTGACTTCAACTATATTCACTCAGACCCTTTTACTAGTATGAAATGTATGTAGAGATGGTCTATGCACAAAAAGATGGTGCGTTTCTTAGGTGACAATGATTTGAACATTGAATTTAATGGGAAAGAGAGATATCTTAGCTCCTGGGATTTACAAGGTTATGCCAAAACTATCAGTATATTTCACAATTAAAATCACAATGTTTTGTGCAAAATAATACACCCCCAACCTGCATTCAGATTCTTTGCTCTACAAAATAAGAATGCTTTTTTATTAACTGTTTTATTTTTATTGGTTCCAATATCAACCATATATGAAGGCAAACCATGGTTTCCTCTTAACCAGAATATGAAACCCTGAATTTCCTTAGCATTTTAAAATTTTTAATCAATTCTTTTAAACATTCTTGTACTGCCACAAATAATTAACAAATATTACAATAATTGATAAAAAGTAGCTAACTAATAATACCTCTAATAAGAACCTAATTATAGGTTAAATTAAAGCATATCCTTGTATTTTGTCTAGATATTCTTATTACTGGTGGTATTTCTATTTGTTTCCATTATTCAGTTTATGCTATTATTGCAACTCTATCTATACCACATTAAAAAGTTTTTCTAACCAGTGAAATTAAGATATACCTCCATTAAATGATTCTTAAAGTTACACATAACTGACCAGTGGATACAATATTACTCTTCCATCTAAATTTCAGGCTTTGTCAAAAATTAGTTTAAAGGTAGCAATGGGGAAAGAGGTGCCAGAATAGTTCTTACTTCAGCACTGTAAGGGTGAATATTTTTCTGCACTGTTAACTTTCTTTAGCACCTGCTTTGTCTAATAATCACACACACTGAGGAGTTCATGATGATGTCATTGTTCATACCATAATGAAATAACAAATTGATTATCAGCCTTATGACTGCTCAAAAATGTTATTATGATGTATTTGATTTAGTAAAAGTCATCCCAGTTATGAAACATAGAGGCATGCTCTGCCTTTGGGGCCTGTAGAATTTTCCCAGTCTCCTGTGTGGAAGGGAGAAGCTGGGTCATTCTTCTGTTAATGGCAGACATGATGCCATTATCTTCTGAATGCCAGCTGTGAAGCTGCAAAAGTGAAAACAAGTGTCTTGCAATTGTACAAGTTTAGGAGTTGGACTCCTCTCTGGACACATCTGATCTTATTAAACCAATCTCAGACTTCACTGTCTGTATGAATTTTCATGCAAGTAGCTGCTGTAAACAAGGGGTGTTATTCTCTCAAGCTGTAACAGGAACACTTACAATTTCTGAAGTGCAAGCCTTCTCATTATAACTTATAAGCGTGGGTTGCATGGAATTTCAGAATAGCATTACACTGTAAGACTGGCACTAAAATTGTTTGTATTTCCTAGGTGGAAAAGTAGGCACTGGAACAGTGGTGGTTAATCTATTAGATGAGAATGATAATTTCCCAGTGATTGTTCAGAAGGAATACATAATGTGCAGAGACAGAAAGCCAATTTGCCTTACTGCTGTGGATGCTGATATAGAACCTCATACAACTCCTTTTCGTTTTGCAATTCCTGACCAGATGGTTCCCCAGTGGAAGTTTACACAACATGATGGTGTGTATCTCATTCTTAAATTTTACTTCTGGTACAACAACTAACATAACAGTTTGAAATACTGTTCACCACTGTGTTATATTTCTTTTACAGAAAGATCTATATATCTGGAACCAAGAGGCCACATAGATTATGGTGAATACACCATTCCTATCCAAGTAACTGATAAAGGAGGTAAAAGTGGAGTGACAGAAGTAAAAGTTCACGTGTGTGATTGTACCACCCCTAGTGACTGTCATCCTGCGCGAGTTCCAAGACCTGGACGCCAGGACACGTCTGATGTTACTCTTGGTATCTGGGCCATCCTTGCCATGATTTTGGGATCATTATTGCTATTATGTAAGCAAGTTTATCTTTTTTTTCTTAAATAAAAATGTCACATCTGCTCTGAATGTCAAATTGAAGGGAAGAGAAGATTTAGATTCCTTTTGACATTTTAAACCTGCAAAAAAGTTAAGCTGGTTTAATTCATTGCCCATTTATTGCATCAAAAATATTCTTGAAGCAACCGAAGGCACTATCCAGTGGGAATGCCTGTCAGAGTTCAGACTTG
The DNA here is from genome assembly GCF_004798865.1 of Varanus komodoensis. Classification (NCBI taxonomy): domain Eukaryota; kingdom Metazoa; phylum Chordata; class Lepidosauria; order Squamata; family Varanidae; genus Varanus; species Varanus komodoensis. The sequence goes on from NW_025335438.1 coordinate 22,170,559, forward strand.
GAGGATTACAGTAACCTCTAATTAACAGGGAGGGAGGAAGGCACTGATTTGATTCCCTGCAAATCATCTGGATGGCCAATTTCAGTTGTGTAGCTGTGATGCTTCAGATGGGAAGGGAAAGATGCTGGAGAGCTGCCAAGTTACATCACAGAATAGTGGACCACATTTCCTCCCTTCCTTGCAATGCTCTCTTCACCAAGATTGGCCTTATGAACCTGGAGGAATAGTTGCTGTGCCCTTTCCACACTGGCAGTGAGAGAGGAAAGGGTGTTCTGAGTGTGGATCCCCAGTTCTGGAGCTGGAACTCATTTTCAGCCTTGCAGTTGGGAATCTAGATGCTGCTTAGAGGGCTATGGTAGGGAGGAAGGCTGGTGGTTCATCATATTCACCAAAGGTCATTAAATCAACATGCAACACAATAATTTACACATATTAAACTGACATGTGGACAATAACTATATTCATTATCTAAATTATCATTTTGAAGTTAGCCAACAGTCTTTGCTTATCTTCACTATTGCAAGTCCAATATCAGGTATCATCTTACTAGCTGAGTATTATAAATAAATGTCAACTACATATTAATCAAATATACTGAAAATCTGGATTGAATGAGGTGAGCTGTTTCAGGTTAGAACTTTTGAACTGGTAAAAGAATGTGATCACTATTTTCAAGTGGTTGAAGCCAAGCATACTAAATTTGCATTCCCAGACTCCCAAAACAGTATGATAATTTAGTCTTCAGTTGTTTCCTGAGCTGAGAGGAAGATGGGGATGATCATGTGAACATTTCTTCAGTTCTATAATCCTTTCCCCTGCTGCTTCTCAGGAAACAGTTTAACAGCAGCAATGAGGGGACTGCTTCTTTGGGCAACTTGATTCTATGGGAATGTTTCATCAGATGTTATGAAAACTGATTGGGATGGCAAAGCAAGGATAAGAGTGTTCTGTTCACAAGCAGGCTCTTCTCAGGCTATGATCAGGCCCTTCTCAAGTTAATTAAAACAAGCCAGGATCAAACTGTGTTTTATGATCCTGACATGCTCACTAACCAGAGTTTAGACCAACTTAGTGCCCTCCCTTTTTGTGGAGTATAACTCCTCTTAACCCTACCGTGTATGGACAATGTTCAGGAAAGCTAGGGATTGTAGTCCAAATTATTTCAAAGTTGCAGGCTGTGAAAGGCTGGCTTAAACTGACCAAAAATTCCTGAGTTCAGACATAATAGGGAAATTTGGTTACATTAGGTTGGAAATTGATGGTTCTGATCTTCTTGGGTATGTGCCAGAGGAAAACGGGGGAATGCCCAAGCCTAGATTTTGTCATATTTTATGTAACACAGACATGTCTGACAGATTTGTGGTCCTCCAGATGTTTTGATAACTCCAATCATCCCTTTCCATTGGCTATGCTAGCTGGATCATGGTTTGATGTTATGTCTCAACTAGCCCAGTTAGTAAAAATAAATAGATAAAATTAAAAGGGGATAATATTGAATACAAAACTGCCTATCATGGATTTCAGTACCACTTGCACATCCTTTCATTTTGGATTGCTTTACACATACTGCTTAGAACTATTAAAGGCAAAAGCCTGTTTTGTACCTGTATAGGGCAATGCACGAGAAGAGGTTGCCTTTCAGCTTGAACCTTCTTTGTCATGTTTGGTTGCCTTCAACTTGTGGGGATGAACTGTCTGAGGAGAACATCCTCCTATCTTTGAGGCAGCTCTCTATGTGAGCAAAAATGTCATTTGTTTTCAAGTTAACTCTGGATTGTTTAATACTTAAACCAAGAATGTATGGGTTCCATGTCAGAAAATCCAGGAAAGAATGTTCCTTGAGTGTTCATTAAAAGTCAAAATAACAAGGGCATCACTTACATGTCCTCGTTGTCTGCACAATTCCTAGGTTACAATACCCACAAATTCAGCAATCAGTTTGGGTCTATATGAGGATAAATGGTGAAGGAATGGGATGGACTGTGTATGCTACACTTCTTGGAGTAAGGGTGCCATACAATGCTGACATCAAATATTAGTAACAAATAATGCATACACATCCTGGCGTCTTGTTATTTCTAGTTTTTCCTCCTTTTCAGTAATCCTGATAACACTTTGTGGTTGTTGTGGTGCTGCACCTGTGAGCACAAGTAAGCATGTGTGTGATGACTTAGCAAATCAGAACTTAATCATATCAAATACTGAAGCTCCTGGAGAAGAAGTAATGGTAAGTTGTTTTTATTTTTATATCTGTAGCATCTACAAATGCCAGATGCTCTCCACACTTAAGAGATGGGCCTTCTAATCTGGACACCTGGGGGTGGGAAGGCAAAAGAAGGACAGAGAAAGGACTCCACATTGACCTTGATGTTGTTAACAATGTGCTCCTCAAACTCTTTCCTTGATTTCTTTGTCAGCTTCAATCTATCTTGAGCAAGCTTGTGGTTCCTTCTGTTATTTTCATTTGGGCAAGACTTCCAATTTTTTGAAGGAAGCTTTCTTCTCCCTAATGAACTTTGACTCTATTCATTAACTGTGCTGCTGGTTTTCTGGACTTTGTACTGCCTTTCCTCAGGGTATGCATATTGTCTATTGTACAATATTATCTATTGTAGTGTTTTTGAGTAATCTCCAAGTGCTTTGGAGTGATTTAAACTTCTTGATTCCTCTCTTCAGCTTACCTTTTACCAATTTCCTCATTTTTGAGTAGTTTTCACTTTTGAAGTCAAATGCAGCTGTGTTTGACCTCTTAGGCAGTCTTCCACTTAACTGTATATTAAATCTGATACCACCATGGTCACTGTTTCCCATTCATTCATTCATTTTTATACCATACCACAATGGAGCTCTCTGGATGGTTCTATTACTATTCCATTACCATTATATTACATTGGCTTGGCAACATTTATGTCTTGTACTATGTTCCAGGCAACCCCACCTAGGCCTCCCTGATTTCATTATCCATCTCAAGATCACCCTGAGCATTCTGCTCTAGAGGACAATAGCATACTCCTATGACTAATTTAGTTTTGGAGCCAGGAATTCTCATTCAAAGTGCTTCTGTGGAGGAGTCTTTACATTTTAGATTATCAAGTCTGCTGGACTATTTGCCCTCTTTAAGGCAACACCTCCTCTGGTATGCTATTCTCTGTCTGTCTTATACAGTTTATGTCCAGAGAAGGCTATGTCCCATTAATTATCTCCACTCTACCAGGTTTCCATAATATCCACCATATTTAGCTTCTCCTTTATCACCAGGTACTCCAGCTCTCCCATTTTGGCCCCAAGGCTTCTAAGTATTAGCCTAAGCACAGTGTCCCTATCCAGCCACATGAAACTTTTTTTTCTGGCACTTAGTCCTCTCCAGCTGGTCCTCACCACATGACCAATTCAGAAATCAAATTGACTATTTAATTGGAAAAGGAAGATTGAGAAACTGTATTCTAACTGCCAAAACAAGACCAGGAGCAGATTGCAGTAATGACCATGAATGCTTAATATCAAAATCAGACTAAAGCTGGAAAAAATCACTAAGAGAAACTTGGTGTCAAAATTCAACTTAAAATAGTATCCCTGAGGAATTTAAAATCCACATAAATAACAGAATTGTCTTACTCAGCTTAACTGACTGTGAAGCAGAAGAACTGTGGACTGAAACCAGAGAAAAACAATTCCTGTAGCATATGCACACATTCGCACCAAGTAGATAGATGACAGAAAAAACATAATTGCTATGAATAGGTGGGAAACAAAAGCAAAAGGTGACAGAAATAGTGTCAGAATCCTGAATGTCAACTTTTCAGCAGCTATCATGTCAGGACGAAAAGAACTATTACAATAGCCTGTAAAAAGAAATAAACAAGAACAGCAAAAGAGGAAAAAAAAGAGATCTCTTACAGAAGTTCAAAGAAATCAAAGGAAAATTCAAACCTGGAATAGGAATGCTGAATGTCAAACAAGGGGACATACTATCCAAATAGGAGAAAATAAAAAGAAAATGGAAACAATATGCAACAGATCTACACAGAAGAGATGAAAGGGCAACAGACTCCTTCAAAGAAGAATCCTGTTGAGGAAGAGCCTGCAATATTAGAAAGTGAAGTGAAAGATGCTATGAAAGCACTTGGAAAGAATAAAGCACCTGGAGTAAAGTTGATATCACTAGAACTGTGTGAAGTTGCAGAAACTGAATCAGTCCAAATCCTAACAAAAATATGCGGACAAATATGGAAAACAAAGTAGTGGTCCACAAACTGGAAATGCTCAGTGTAAATTCCAGTTCCCAAGAAAGGAGAAGAGTACAGCAACTTTAATACAATGGTTATTAATGGTTCAATAATAATAACCATTGTTATTATATTGTATTATTAATACAGTAATCATTGTATTAATTTCCCATGAAAGCAAAGTGATGCTCAAGTTGTTGCAAAAATAATAAAAAAGGACTGAGAAATGCCTGGAGTTCATCCAGGCTTATGAAAAGGTAAAGCCCCTTGAGATCACATTGCGAATATCCATTAGCTACTGGAGTGTGCCAAAGAATTTCAGAAGAAGACAAAGCTGCAGCAAAGTCTTTGTGTAGATCATGAGTAGCTATGGATGGTCCTGAAAAAAACAGGTGCATCTAGCACATATCTTGAGAAAAGCTGGATTAGGATCAGAGGAAGGAGTAAAATTAGGAGAAGGCCCATCAATAATTTAAGTTATGCAAATGATACAATAGGCCTAACAGAAAGCAGCAATGATTTAAAATGACTCCTGGTGCAAGTGAAAGAAGAATGTTCAAAAGCAGGACTGCAGCTGAACATCAAGACAACAAAAATCATGACCAAAGAAGAATTACACAGCTTTACTGCTGACCACAAAGAAATGGGAATTGTACTAGATTTTACATACTTTGCCTCAGTAGGGATAGTGCAACCAAGACATCTGAAAAAGTGTGGTATTTGGAAGGGCGGTAATGAAGGAACTAGAGAAGTAATCAACTATAGGGACATATGAGGAGAGCAAGGCCAAGATCAACTACACTATTGTAGTCTGAGCACTATGTATGGGTGGGAAAGCTGTACAGTGTAGAAAGCTGACAGGAAGAAAATTGATGCATTCAAAACACTGTGCTGGAGGAGAGCTTTGCAGAAACCTGGTCCAACAGAAAGATGAACCAGTGGGTCCTAGATCAAATCAAGCCAGACCTTCCCCTAGAAAATAAAATGAGAAAGCTGAGACTATCATGCTTATGCATATCATGAGAAAGCAAGACTCACTGGAGAAGACAGTCAGAAAAGGGGAAAGTGGAAGGCAGAAAAAAGGAAGACCAAATGTGAGATGGACTGACTCCATAAAGAGCCAGTGTGGTGTAGTGGTTAAGAGCATGGGACTGGGACTCAGAGGATCTGGGTTCTAGTCCCCGCTCAGCCATGGAGCCAACTGGGTGACTTTGGGTCAGTCACAGACTCTCAGCCCAACCTACCTCACAGGGTTGTTGTTGTGGGGATCAGATAGATGGAGGAGAATGATGTAAGCTGCCTTGAGCCCTTTGTGGGAAAA